>NC_054872.1:42484550-42857050 GCF_018320785.1 Cheilinus undulatus | reverse complement strand
CATCACCAAATCACAGCAGTTACATTCAGTGCATCACTCCTAAGGTGTGATATTCCTAAAGTATGTCCATTAGCCTACTTCAGCTTAATATTTAGATTTTATCAACTTTAAGCCTGCTACTGTAAAAGTTTATGTATTGCATAAGGCTTGTGTTTGAACAGTTTTATTTCTCTGCAGTTAATTCAGTTAGCTTATTTAAATTACCTGAAATTGGGTGGACTACTCAAAAGTTCTCAAGAACTTTTTTTTAAAGATTTATTTCTGGCATTTTTGTGCCCTTATTTGATAGAGGAGGACAGTGGATAGAGTCGGAAACAGGGATAAGAGTGGGGGAGAGACATGCGGTAAAGGGCCTCAGGCTGGATTTGAACCCAGGGTGTGCCTTAAAACACTGGGCCACAGTTCTCAAGAACTTTAGCTATAAATCTTTAAACCATTTATTCATTAGATTTCTGTTTTATCTATCATCTAATATCTGCTACATTCAGAAGTTTACACAATACCTGTTCAAGTAAAATTGCATACCCTATGCATACCCTAGGGTAACAACTTCAAAACTTAATCCATTACTTATGGCTATTTTTTGGCTATTCATGCAATACTTTTCTGTTTAGCAGTTATAAGCTGATATTAGCTGACAGCAACAGTCATCTGATATCATATTATTAGGGCCCAAACACCAGTGCAAAGACTCTATTGAAATCCTTGGGGTCATTTTTATAATTTTATACATTTTGCTGGACTTTTGAGTATTGGAACATGCACCAAAACTCAAAAATTGGCACAGACATCAGGCCTGTCGAAATTTTGGATGTTTTATTGCTTCCCAACATGGGAATGAAAAATTGGGGGCGCAGATGGCCTAGTGATAAAGGCGCTCCCCATGTACATGGGCTGTCTGGGTTTAGGTCTTGCTTGTAGCTACTTTCCCTCATCTCTTCTCCATCCTCTCATCCCTGTTTCTAAGTCTATCCACTGTCCCCCTCTATGAATAAACACATAAAGCATAAAGCAACATTTCAACCTTTTACCAGTTACTAATTGAAAAACATCTAATAAACTTTGTTAATTTCAATTTCATCCAAAAACTACTAAAATTGTAGCTGAGACTTTAAGCTAAAGTATAGATTTACTTAACTTTTAGCAAACAGTTCATTTATTATTTTGAATGAAATATTTATTTTATTTTTTTTTTGACACTTATTTTACATGGACACACAGTAACATTGATGCCGTGGCATTTAGTCATGCACAGGTCCCAGATGCACTGCTAAGTGCTAATTTTAAACATCTGTCTAAGGAAGGCTTTTAAAGATTAAAGTTGGAAATAAGGAACAATTAAAGGTCACATACTTTATCCTTTTAAGAAAAGTTTATATTGGTGTCTCAAGTCCCCAGAACATCCCTGTGAACTCTGTTGCTGAGAAAACTCTCCAATATTGGATTTTTGCATGTCTAATAACCCCTCTGTTTCAGCCCTGCGCAGAATTAGCTGTGTCTGTGGCTTTAAATGTTTCTGAGCTGTCTGACTCCGCCCCTCTTAGGAAATGGATGTGGCTCTCCTCTCAGCTGAGAGGAGGATCAGGAGAGAAGGGCGAGACTTTCTTCTAAGGGGGAGGGGCCAACAGAACCTAACTCTGGTGCTAACCCCCTACATGACATCATGAGGGGGAAATCTGAGAATGACATGTTTCAGCACACATTTTCTTAAAGGGGGGGGTTGTTCTGATTCTCGGGGGCATTGTAGAAAAGCCTGAAAAAGTGTATTTTGCATAAAATGTGACCTTTAAAAAATTAGATACCTTAAACACAGTACATTAGCAAATACGTCATAGTTAAAATATTGAAGACAGAAAAAATACAAGTCCAATAAAAAAGAGCCGTATTTTAGCAATTTTCATCTTTTACTTATCTCTTTAAGGACTTTAAGCTTATTTTCCCTCAAAGTTTCCTATTTGATATTGAAATGTAAAGAAAAATTACTACTTGTTGCTAGATTATAGAAACCAATCATGCTTGAGTGAGTATTTTTTGCGATACTATGCAGACAGCTTTGTACTTTTTGCTGGTTGATTATTGTGAATGTAATGTGCGTTTACTAGATCTGCCCCAAAGCAATTTGTAATCTACTTTTTCTCACAACAACAAATATGTAAATAGAAACATATTTTTTTTCCAACTAGCTGCCGTAATCTCTCTATATTACCCCTGGCGTTGGCACAGATACTCTACCCCATGCGGTATAGTTTCCCTAGTTGGAAAATCTCTGATCTAGGACACTAGCCAGCATTTGTAAACATAAATGTGAGCTGGCAAATCCTCAAACTAGAATGTTATGACTTAAAGTTGTAATTCCACCTGGTTTAAAGTCTGACATTGCTCCACAGAGGATAAAGACGAGCATAAAACCAGAGGTGACTGAGAGAAGAGGATTTTTCTGAGCATTTCCTATACATTTATCAAAGGCTTTGTGTTCTCCTTTAAGCTGGGTATAAAGGACACATTTAAAATGCATTGTTTGTTATGTCATTAAATCACATCAAGGGGCTTTTTCATTTTGCTGCAACAAGTAGTTTTCCATATTAACACTGCTGCTGTCAGCGTCTGTAAAAGACAGTGATTGTATGCATTAAAGGATGTCCGTGTGATGGCCGTCCACTGTGTAAACACAGCTTTGATTTTTCATTCCTGTCTGTCCCCCAGCTCTCTGACACGCCAAGGCAGGACCGCTGTCACAATCTCCTCAACGCACTCAACTCCCACAAGGACAGGTAAGTCATTGCATATGATGAGAAGAATAAACAGCGACCACACATGACTGGATTGATGAGTAGCGCTCTGTGAATAGAGGGAGTCTTCTTAGTGCTGCGTACTTTGTAATGTCGTACATGAGAGCTGAAATAAAAGAGGTGAAAGGTGTGACTTTGAAGGAAAATGTAAGTGTTAATTAGACCAGATAAGATTTAATAGGTTTTGATGCTTTTTATGTAGTGTTAGAGAAGGACAAAAGTCACTATTATTAAATCACAATTACCAGCATAGAGGTTTTTTGCTTTTAGTGTTATTTTTTCATGGCAATTTCTAAAAATAGCCTTGCAGTCACAAATCTGCAAGATTCTCCAGGCAGAGTCTGCTCTAATTATGTATACTTAATTACACAGAGTCTACCTTTGAAATGTTCCCGAGTCTTCTTTTCCATAAGGAGTATAAGTACATTTTGTTACACAACATCAAATTTATTATAAGCATCAAAGAGAAGTAATGAATACACACAAACAGAGGAGGAAGAAGATGCGTTTTGAAAGACCCAACAACAACCAGGGCTATTCAAGCTTTTCCTTTGATGTCGCCCGCAGGTTCGTCTCTGGAAAGGAGATCAAGAAGAAGAAGTGTCTTTTCGGGCTTCAGGTCCGAGCCCCACCTCCGCTGACGTCCGATTCGTCACCCCTAATCACCGACCCACCTATCAACATCACGCACCGGAGAAGGTCAGAGTAAGGACATCCACTCTCTTTCAGCTTTTATCTCAATAAAGCTGTGGGATTCCCACAGGGCACACAGTCATTACGCATGAACAATTAACGGAGGAATCAAAGGGCTGCAGTTTTCATATGCCAGCAAAAGTATCAGTGTCTTAATAATCTCCTAAAAGGGTATAAAACCCCCGTGTGGGCCCGCGCTTGTACCTCTGTCAGTGTGTGCTTGTGTGTGTGTGTACACTTGTCCTGTAGTCTGCAGATTTCATGGCACGGTTTTTCATTTTGAATAATTTCTAGCATTTGGCTGGCGCTTTTTCAGACTGAATTACAATGAAATCATCTGCAGAGGTGCAGTTTTAAGAGAGCAGATGAGTGAAGGGGGAAGTGGTTTAATAAGGTCTTATGTTTTTACAAAAACTCATATAATTTGAGCCTCTAAAACAGAAATATTGAGTTTTATTGCATGGGAAAAGTAGTCTTCTGGTTGTCTCTGCTCTCCTTTTCAAAAGATATGCACAGTTACACTTTTTAAAAGCTTGTTTCTGCTCACCTTGATCAAATTCATGATTTTCAATTTTTTAGGCGGGAATGGTTGTTATACATGTTGGATGTTGTGGTTTTAATGCCATCCCTGTGCAACAATTGTAATTAGTTGTACGTGTTTGTCATTTAGAACGGTGTGTTCTTCTGTTTATGTGTGAACTATGGAGTGTCTCAGTTGTTTTGTGATTAAATATGCTCTAGATGCAGTAAAGTGTGTGCAGCACTGGAGCCACAACAAATTCTCCCACAGGAGCTACAAAGGTTATTGAATTATGTAGTATGGCATGGTATCTAATTGTATAGCATCAGATTGTGTTGTATCATTTTGTATCATATCATATCATATAGTATCTTATGGTATTGGGGCAACTGTGGCTCAGTTGGTAGAGTCGGTCTTCCCATAATTTTGGAGGTTGTGGATTTGATCCCCAGCCCCAACAGTCACAGGTCCATGTGTCCTTGGGCAAGATACTTAACCCCAATTTGCTCTCTTTATAATGTATTGTTGTATCATACTATATCGCATCCTATGCTGTAGAGATCCACGATATTTGATTTTTGCCAATATCCGATATGCCGATATTTACAGGTTCATTTTAGCTGATTCTGATATTGATATTAATATGGATACTGATATTTAGATATGCTTTTCGGGCAAGAAATTTCAGTCCTTTTGGACACACTTACAGGTTTGAGAATAACCAAGGAAACAAACTTTAGTCCTTTACGTCTCACTAATTTATTAGTATATATGGACAAAATTTACAGTCTACATATGCTGAAATACACAGGCAAAATATTGGATGTAAATATCTGCAAAAATTTTGATATCTGCTGATACCGATACCAGAGCGATAATATTATGCATCCCTACTATTGTGTAGTATTGTGTTGTGTAGCATAAGATTGTCTTGCATCGTAAAATGTGTCTTGTTGTAATGTTTAGTATTGCATTTTATCATATCATATTTTATTATATGGAAACCAATACTTTACAATAATGATTCCCAAACTAGGGCCCATGGCCCCTAAGGGGGGCCTGAAGTTATGACGGGGGGTCACGACAAGGTAAATAAAGTCAATGCACAACATTTAGCCTGGCTACATAAAGCATGGCATATTTTTTGAGATGTCTTGCCTAAAAATAAATTTTCATCCGTACAATACTACTACACAGGAAGAGAACCATATCCTTTACATGCCACATTTTTATCAGTGTACGTTTTTTCTGCTATTACCTAAATCTGGCAAATTGCAGATAAAGGCTGTACGGAAAATGAGCTAAAAATGGCTGTCAGAACTTGGAAGGTTAATGTTGCAATTGCTATTCTGTTTTTTGTTTTTTGTTTTTTTGTTTATTTGTTTTTTGTTTTTTGCAGACAATGTTTCAGAAAAGAAGTTATAAGGAATGTAGGAATTTGTCAGCAAACACTGTAACTCTTTGTTTAGCATTTATCGATACATTTTATTGTGTGCATGGGGGGACTTGAAAATGTTTTCATCCACAGAAAAATTTTGGGAACAACTGTTTTAGAACACAGGGTATTGGCAAATACCAAGAACAGAAAACCTAGATAACTTTTATCGTATTGTATCATGATGATTTAGTTTTATACTTTTTCAAATTAGCAGTCAACTAAAAATGAGGGTACAAGAGTCAAAGTCACCAACAAAAACTGTTTTCCTTCTTTCTTATGTAGTTAGCAGAGTTCAAGACAGATATGTTTTTACCAACTTTGGCCTAAAGGTTTGTCAGGATAGATCTTTAAACTCAGATATTATCGGGTTCATTTTTTTTACCCCGTAAAATCATTGATTGCTTCTATTTACCAAAAAGTCCAGTCCAACTCCTGCTCACCATCTAACTTGCACAAAAACATTGGAACATTTTTAGTAGGTAATACAGGGTTTTCTCTTTCACTTTCTACAGTTTTGGATTAAAAATAAATCTTAAAATCTGAACCTTTTATAAGTTTCAGTACTGATAATATCAGTTTTTTAATTAACCAAGACTTTGTGGAAAACTATCAACTTATGAATCAGGATATTGTTGCTGTTGATTGTTTGTTTGTCAGTATGCCATTACTACACAGAAAGGGGATATTTTGATCCCATGGTCATGAAATGACAAGTGTTGTCTTAGCCTTGTTTTTTGTGTATGGCGGTATAAAAAAGAATTTGCTGTCTGATACAGAGAAGCTGCCATACTCTACAGTTAGTTTTAGACGGTCTCTGTGCTCTTCTTTGACCCCACCATTAGTAAGATCATACTGCAGGCTTCATTCAGGTCTGAGTCTGAGATTCAAATAATTACACGTAAAAATGGTTAAAAATTAAATGATACAGTTTTACTGACATTAGTGCTTTGACATAACTTAATCTTTGTGTTGCCTTCAGGCAAAAACGTCAAATTTTCACCTCTGAGGATGAATCTTCATAATTCAATGACTCTGTTGTCTTTTCTACAGCATTGCTCCCAGCACAAAATAAACATTTAAAGCCCTACTACCTATGCAGCTCTATTTATAGATATGTGAGGAGTATGTTGCAATTCAAACCTTTATCAAAGTGGGTTGTAATGGATGTTTTAGTCTCAAGGGAATACTTTTATTGGGAGTTTTAGCACTTTGGTTTCAAATTTTGGGAGAGCAAAGATAGAGAGAGCGTTTTATGGGATTATTTTATTATTTTTTGAGCACTTCTGCAGATGCTTATGGGACTCATAAATACATGAAAATCTACTTCACATATTATACATCAGAATTATCCTGCATATCATCTCGGCACTCTCCTCCTACACATCTCAAGAGGCTTTTATGAAGACAAACTAATAAACCAAACCCTGTACGTTGGTGTTGTATGTTTGTATTCTAATTTATGTGTGTTTTTGTTCTCTTCAGCCCGTTGTCACTGCCCTGCCAGAGGAGAGTGGGGGGGCAGGAGTCACGTAAATCAAAGCGTCGCATCATGGAGACACAGGTCAGTGCTTCTGTCTTCAACTCAGGGCGAGATGAGGAAGGTCTGTGCCACAAAAGCTCCCTGATTATTTTTTCCTTTTTTTGTACAGCCAGGTAAACAGCCCTCTGCGATCCAAATAACCTGTCAGTCAGAGGATGTGATGAAGGTTCATTTTGCAGTCTAGATCAGTCTGCATATCTTTTAACACCCAGTGAAGCTCTCTGCCTTCGTATTTCTCTATCTTTCTCCTTTATGCTGTATGTTTATCGCCCTCTGATGCCTCTGAGTCTAAAGGGAAGCGTGTGAGAGTTGACGTGTCGTGTGTTTCAGTTAAAATCTATAATTCAAATGCAAACTTGGCTGCACAAAAACCTGCTCATGTATTTCATCAACATCTGCAGTTCAGCGCCGCATTTATCATGATCATCAGACCCAATTCCCAGCGGATGCCGGTGAAACAGGCAACATCACATGTGGCAGTTACTATTTTTAAACTGCATTCTTAACTGCGAATGCTCATTGTACTGCGTCCTCCTACACAACACTCTGATCCGCGTGTGTGTGCAAATACAGTAATCCTGGAACAATACGCTCCACAGAACACCCGTTTTCACTCCGGCACTTCCAGGCCCCATTGTGCCCCTCTGATTGATGCTAATCTCCGTCCGTCTTGGAGGAGCAGGCTCGTTGTCGTGCGGGAAAGTGAGATGGGAAGGAATGCTGATATGCTGTAGCTTGGGATCATTTCCAAGTGCACTTTGCAGTCGATTACAGTTTGGCCAGGTGGCGCTGGCACCTTGACAGTGCAGCATTGACAGAGCACATCCATTTAAAGGCACAGACGTCGACAAAGGCCACTGAATAATAATCTCCCCTCCTAGTAGTAATGCTAGAGAAGAGAGCGATAAAGGGCCAAGAGTGGAACCATATGTCACAGTCCAGCAATGAGAAATGCATGTACCTCTGGGTGACGTTTCCTGTGATTGATTGCTGCGATGATGCTCCGATGTTTTAACTTTTCACGGATAGTGAGCCTGTGTGACATGAAAGCTGCCTCACTAAGCAGCCACCTCTATAAGATGCAAGGGGATACATTTAGGGTGAGACATCATACGGCTGTGTTTGATGAGCCTTGATGATGTGACTCATCCGTTAATGCTTGTAATGTAGCTTTATAGACATATCTGCCCTCAGGCTATACAGGAACATTGAATTGTCGCTCTTTCTTGTCTTTAAGAATGAAAGAAGAACACCTAATGCACAATGATTGATCATTTAGAGTATGCAGTAGAAAACACAAAACAGCGCTTCATGCCCAGAATTATCTCAATGTATGTCTGAGCACGGAGGTATCATGGCCTGATTGAATCCTGTGATGATGTTGGCACCCAGACAAGTTGATCTGTGTGTCTCCTGTGCCCAGCCTTGTCCACCCCCAGTTGCTGCCAACCCCATTGAGCTGCTGCCATGTTGCCATGGCTACATGGGAGGGGCCGGCCTTTACAACTCCAGGAAGTCAGAGGAGGAGCTTAGTTTGAGGTAAGAAGCATATATGTCATTGAGTTTCGGACTGATACATCATAGATTGGCGTGATAAAATTTAAATAGTATTTCTCCCTTATGAAAAGCAACAATGGGCAGCAGGAAAGTGTGTCGAGGTGGGGGCCTGCACTCTAGACTATCTGCTTTAAGTATTTTGTTCATGAAGATGGCTTCGTCCCTGACCTTGTCCTGCCCGCCAAAACAGATAAACACAGACAAAACACAACAAAGCCAGCCCTTAAAACGGGGATTCAGGTCTTCTGATAACAATAAAAGTTATTCCTGTAAGGTAACAGAAGAAAAATGTTGCAACATCACAAACATTCTTTTCCATGGACTCGTGGAGGTGAGGTTTAAGGAGCATGCTCAGAATTTTGACTGTTAGATCAATTGTAGCATCATGCAGATACTTCATGATATTTTAAGTTTGGATTTGCCTGTCTCTTAGGCACTGATTACAGTTTGCATTTGCAATACATTTTGGATATTTGAATTGAAGCAACATCTACCAGGTACAACAGACAGAAATTAGCCAATGGCTATAATCTGGCATATTCACTAGGGATGCACAATATTAATGCCAATATTGGTATTGGCAGATATTAACGGAAAAGTGAATTATTGGTATCAACAGATGTGAACATTTCTGCATATATTTACAACAAATATTTTGGCTATCAAAATCTGCCTATATAATCTGTAAATATTGGCTAGACAAACAGATAAGTGAGTGGAGTTTCTGGCAGGACCATCAGACCTACTCAGCGGAAGTCTTTTTCTTTATTCATCATCTTTCCTTACATTTTAAAGTGTGTTTTAAGGACCAAAATTTGGTGATTTGATCATCCTCAAACTTTAAATTGTGTGTTTTAGGTCTAAACTACATGTAAATATCAGTACATAATATTGTTATTGGCTGAAATTATTTAGTAAATATCAGCATATTAAATATCTGAAAAAATCCACTATCATGCATCCCTTATATTTACAGTCTAGGCCTGCAGCATCTATTTTGAATAAGCATTATAACTATTAGCCTGCACTAAGTGACTGCACTTAAGCACATGCACCTATATTATGCATTAACAATACGTCTTAAGTGACGACCTGATATCAGAACTCACTTGCCCACCGGGTATGCAAACAACAGCCTGTACATCATTCCATGCATGGCTCTCTTGATGTGGCTTGTTATTTCTTTATGCTTTCAGCCATAAAAAAAAAAAAAAAAAAAAAAACATCCCTATGTTGTGTGAAGTGAAGCAGCTGGCTATAAGAATTAACTGGAGCAAATTAGTCATGAACTAAGAGGCTAGTGGCACATCTTTGACAACTTTTCTCCCGTATGTTGTCATAAGTTTCCCTTTGAAGAACATAGTGAGAAACTTAAGAAAATAAATCTTGAGAGGGGCTGGTTAAATCATGATTCATTTGCAAAAAACAAGCTGGCTCCTTTTGTGAGTGATGGTATTGTCCCCCATTGTAAGGAAGCTTGCCTTTTTTGTCCTATTTTTGTTGCTTTAAAGATATAAAAACAGTAAAATGATGCCAAATGAGGAGATGTTCAGGAGCCGAAGGCCTGGCTTTTCTTACTGAGTTGAGTCGAATGATTCAGATCTCTGAAAAGAGCTGTAATTCCCATCACTTCAAGCAAGGCTGGATGGGCATGAAAAACACCCTCTTTTTGCTTACTGAGAGAATACCACAGATCAAATCAAGTGTTGTGTCTACAGAACTCAAATTGAGAAAAAGGCCAATAACCTCGAAATGCAGTCTGAGCTGTTGGATATTTAACCGTCTTCAGTACACATTCAGGTACATCCACATGAAGCATTAAGGATTACCATTTGGTATCTAAATGCCCAAAATGGCTTTAATCCTTGTTAATGCTAAGAAAGGGTGTAAGACTTCTGCCTCCTCCCAACAATGTAGGTGGGATTATATCATTAGGTTTACAAGATTTCAAAGTATCAAAAGCAAACGTTTTCAAATGTTATTTCTAAATTATGACCACAACAAACACACAAACCTTTCTTAGCTCAATTTTTTCAGGTGAACTGCACGTTATTTTTTTCTATCAGTCTCTTTTTGAAATTTTGAAATGCAGATGAATGTGAATCTTCTTTTATTTCACATTTAAATGATTGATCATTCATCTTCTTAACCTCTCTCTTGCCTGCTTGCAGTTCTCCTCCCAAGCGGATGTACGCCCTGTACCACACCTCATATAACGGAAATACTGCACTCTCCAGGAGTCTCCATCACTATAACAGGTTTTTCTCATGTCATCCTTAATTGTTTCAAAGCTCATCTTGATGATGTTGATTTTTGTGCCCCCATCGGTTGAACGGCACAGCTTATCACTTTGATAATATGACTTTTACATGCAGAAGTGTTGTTTGCAGGCAAAAATTTCAATCTTTTTTTTTTTTTTTGGGGGGGGGGGTTATTTTTTTTTGACGTAATAAGAACAAATAGAATTTACATTAACACTTTCAGAATATTTTTTAACAGTTTGAGAACATTAACATGTTAATTTATCATAGATATAAAGTGCTTAACAAATTTATTAGACCACCACCCAAAGTAAGGTTTATGCCACAGCTGCCCTAAATTAACAGCATTGGTAATTACCAAAATCATTTTTTATGTTTCTGCAATGGTTAATACAGCAATATGTAGAAGCTCTTTAACCCAAATAATATTTTTAGCGAATATATAATAATTATTTTTATCCATGAATTTTCAAATTTACTGATTTACAAAAAAACTGAAAAAATAGTAAAGCACATTATTATTTCTTGATTAATACGTCAAATTATAGTTATTTACTTGCATTCCTGAACAGAAAAATGAGTTTTAGTGGTTGAATGTTATGCTTATTAATTTCTGACTTCTCAGAGAAGCCCAGTGAGCCGGCTCAAATCAGGGTATAAAAAGGTGAATTCATTTTGAAATTCCTCATTCCTGTTCAAAATGGTAAAACGTGGAGAGCTCACTGAAAATGAAAGCCCTTCATGATGCTGGATGGTCTCTGAGACAAATAGGGAAAGACATAAAGTGTTCTCACAGTGTGGTCAAGTATGCTTTGGAGTCAATTGCCGAGACTGGTACTTACAAAATGTGCCAAGGAGAGGCAGGAAACCAAAGTTAACTGAAGCAGATGTCAGACACCTCAAGATTTGAAGTACTAGAGACAGAAGGAAGACCACTGCTGATCTTCAGGCAGAGATGAATGCTTCTAGATCAGAGTCTGAGAAAGTCTCCAGAATGACCATAAGCAGATGACTGACCGAACAAGGGAAGAATAGCTGCTAAGAAGCCATTATTGAGGCCTGCAAACATCCAGAAACACCTCAGATTTGCCAGGGAGCACAAACACTGGACTGTTGATGACTGGAAGAAGGTACTCTGGACGGACGAGTCCAAGTTTGAACTCTTGGGTCAGCATGGTCGTGTTTATGTCCGCAGAAAAGCTGGAGAACCTTCTGATGCCAGATGCATTGCACCCACGGTGAAACACGGTGGAGATTTCATTGTGGTATGGGGTTCCATTTGTGGATACAGCGTGGGTAAATTTGTGAAAATGGACGGTATCATGAACAAGAACGTCTACCACAACATCCTAGTGCATCATGGAATCCCTTCTGGACTGAATCTGATTGGTCGTGGGTTCATATACCAACAAGACAATGACCCCAAGCATACTTCAAAGCTGTGCAGAGACTATTTGACCAAGAAAAAGGAATCTGGAGTACTGGAACTGATGGACTGGCCAAGTCAAAGTCTGAACATGAATCGTTATTGAACAAATTTGGGATTTAGTTGATTCAAAGATTGATGGCTCAAAATCTAAAGCAAGTCTCTGGGAACAGCTAGAAACTATTTGGAACTCAATAACAAAAGAGACTGTGGAAAAGTACATGAAAACAATGCCAGCAAGAATGCAAGCTGTTATCAAGGCCAAAGGAGGCCATACAAAATATTAAGTGTTTTGGTTATTATGTGTGGAAAAAGGACTATTTAGTTGTTTCAGTTTGTTATTTGCCAAATACATAAAAATGACATTTCTAGTTTTAAACAAGTTTTTGAAAGGTTTCTAAAATATTTATGTTTTCTCGTTTTTATGACAGGTGGTCAAAGAAATTTGTCAAGCAATGTATGTCGCAAACTTACTCTGAGTATTTTGAATCCAGCTAACAATAGGGTGTTCTGTTAAATTTGATCCCGAGGGAACCTTGTGAGCTTTACAAGCTAACCTTACTCTGAAGTAGTAATAGAGAGATTTTTAAAAAAATATTATACCTGTTGACAAGCTCCTGAAAACTGAGGATAGAATTGCTCCATTGATATCTTTAAGAGTTAAAATACCTTTATCCTCTCAGTTTTTGTTTCTGAATGGTTTCCCCCCAGATATCAGATGATTATTATTCCATCATGGAGATGATCTATACCATACATTTTTTACCTTCATACATTTTTCAACTTCTCCAAAGACTTGTAGCGTGTAAGCTAAGATTGGACCATAATATAAACCACTCTTTTTGACCAAGTTACCAATAAGAGGAAAGTGCTTTAGTCTTATTGGGGCTATTAAATCTTGTTCTATACATTTCCATGGAGACACTTTATCTTCATCAAACCAATAGCTAACACTTCTCAAGACATAAGCCCCGTGATAAAGTTTAAAATTAGGATAAGACCAACCTCCATTTGTGGTAGTATGTTCATTTTAATCACTGATATCCCGTTTGGGACTGACGCTGGTAGATTCAATCTGCTTTATTTCTGATGGCAACTGTGGTTCAGTGGTAGAGTTGGTCATGTCTCAATTGGAGGGTGTGGGGTTTGATCCCAGCTCTTGCATGTTTATTTGTCCTTGGGCAAGACACTTAACCCCAAATAGCTCCTACTGTTGCACCAATGGGATGTCAATGCTTGTGAATAGGAGCTTCAGATGACCATTATGCATAGCACCCTGCAGCATCAGTGTCAGAATGTGGAGTGAATGGATGTGAATGGGTAAATGTAACCTGCAGTGTAAAAAGTGCTTTTAATCGTCAAAGAAAAGTGATTTTATTAGATTATTTCTATTGACCATTTAAATCTATTTGAATGTCTAATATACAAATGTATGATTATTCTCAGTATTAAGATTATCAAAACGCTTTTTGGTAGCATGACTTGTCTAATACTGACTTGGTGGCAGTTGTTAAATTCATGAAGAACTAGACACATTTATTGACATTTGTACAGAAATAAGTAGTTACTCATTAAATTGCAAACACATCAAGAGTTGATTGGGTGCTCTGCAGCTGCAGAAATTGAATCCTCAGTTGTAGTTAAACCTCAAGCTCTGCAGCACCCTTTTTATCTGGCACATAAAAGTACAGTTGGGAATTTATGCCATTTAGCACCTCATTGTTTTTGTTCTTATTAGCAGAAACATCCTTGGATGTAAATGGGTCTTTAATGGTCAAGCATTAGCACACTTACATTTAGATTCAGGGCAATCAGCAAAACTGAATTCAGTCAAATTTTGTTAAATATTTTGACTCGTTTTCAAGAGGTTATTTGGAAAACTGCAGGAAACTTCTTAAATGAGTATACAGAAGCAGTAAAAGTTCAGCTAAAGGTTAAAACCAAAGCAATTATTTAAAAGATGATTGAATACTACAGCTGAGAGGCACTGCTGAGTGTGGTGATTATTCTCTGTGGGTGTATGACTAAAATTAACTCAGTTCACTTTGGTAAGAGCATCTCTAAGTTGTTTTCATATGTTGTCTTTCAATTCTACATTTTGTCTAAACAGATGTCTTTAAAACAGAAATGTTTGAAATATTGGCCAGTGGAAATTGTGTTTATGTATGATTTTTAATGGGGCTTTTACATACATAACGGTGGTTTATTTTTATAGATAAGTAACAGAATAAATTATCTTGTTTAAAGGTACATTGTGTAGAATTTTATCAATGAAATCTCCCAATCTCTACATGCATGCCCTCTGTAATTTTTAACACAGTGCAAAAAGTGTGTTTTCAAGGGGTTTATTTCTCTCAGGGACAGTTTAAGATGTTGATTGTTAAATAATGAAATTAATTTTCAACTGTTGACTTTTCAAATGCAATTTTTTTCAAGTTCTTAGGTCCTATCAGAGAGCCAAGAGGGCTTTGATGGTTCCCCTCTACATTGTTGATAAATGTGATTGATTGTGATTAATTAATCACAACCTTTTTAATGAATGAGGTTATTTTTTTTAGTGTGGTGACAGAACTTGTTTCTACCTAAAGCCTTTTAATCTGTCCCTGTAGGTCTCTATCCCTAACTACTGTGCTTGTGTCTTTCTTTTTTCCCAGTGTGGAGGACTCCTGCAGATTACCGCCCCCTTGCTTCCCATACCCCCTCAACTCCAACGGCAGCCACCATCACCACCACCTCCAACATAACCACCAACATAACCACCAACATAACCACCAACACAACCACCAACACAACCATCAACACAACCACCAACACAACCACCAACATAACCACCAACATAACCACCAACACCAGACAGGGCAAAAGCAGCTGGAGCCGCACATCGTACGAGATCTGCATCCTTACCAGGCCGGCATGGGTGGAGGGGGAGGCGTAGGCGGAGGAGGAGGAGGAGGGGGAGGAGGTGGCGTTGGAGGAGGAGGAGGAGGAGGAGGAGGAGGTATGGCTGTCGGGGGATCTGAAGGGACAGTGGCAAGGAGCTGGGGAGGAGGGGAGGCTGTGCGGATTTTGGCAAGACGTGTCACACCTGACGGGAAGGTGCAGTACCTGGTGGAGTGGGAGAACGTGAGTTTGTACTGACACGAACTGAGTCAACACGAGACGCAATGACTGTTTGGCCACAGGAAATACTGTGTTTGTAATATGTGGCAGTGTTTAAAGTACACGCAGGACATAAAGAAAAACAAATCCGTATGAATCCAGGTTTCTCTCATAGTCTCACCTCTACTGAACATCACTATAGGTCACTACTCGTTACTAAATGTCCCTCTTTGCTAGTGTTTCTCTGATATTTGTACTGTTAACTTTGGAATATGCCTTTTGCATTTATCATGTTTTACAGTGATGAGAGGAGATATTCAAACTTCCTGATAATTTTTACATAACAGGTTGGCTTTTTAAACGTTTTCCAAATCAGAGAAACTCACAACAGATAAAAGTAAGACCGCAGATCCCTATTGAAGAAGATTTTGTTTCAGGGTCTCAAATCTGTGATGAAAGCCTCTTTACAGGGTTTTTAAAAAGTCAGTTTAGGAAATTTTTGACCTAAATTGTTAGCCTCTTTAATGCAGGGATGGGATTTCCTGTGAAAACTATTTCTTTGGAATTATCAATCCCTTCACAGAATTCTTTGAAAGAAAGCAGATTTACGACACTATGGAACTACATCCTTTAGAAAGAATAATTTGGCAAACAGATTAATACAAACTACACTGGCATATTGCTTTCTTTTTTAAAATAAAAAGTTATTTACAACATAATGTACCTTGATAGAGGGCTTAGTTATATAATGTTCCGACATTCTAACCCTTATTGGGTTTTTCCTTAGTTTGTGGTGTGTTGTTTTTAATTTTATCCCCCTCCCCATGACCTTAACCCTTACCTTGAGGATTCAGGTGCCTAAACACAACCCTCTTTGGGTTTTCTTTTGTTTGTGGTTTGTTAAACTTAAATTTATCCCCGC
The DNA here is from genome assembly GCF_018320785.1 of Cheilinus undulatus. Taxonomy (NCBI): domain Eukaryota; kingdom Metazoa; phylum Chordata; class Actinopteri; order Labriformes; family Labridae; genus Cheilinus; species Cheilinus undulatus. Next base: position 42,840,805 of record NC_054872.1, on the reverse strand, counting down.
CAGTAAATTTTTGATTTGTACTCATAAAATTCTGCCTTTGTGAAAAATAGCCGTAAACTCAGTATGTCATTCTGGGTACAGTATGTCACTTCATGTCCTATGGTTGAGGTCACCCATTGTAGAAGTCTGCAACCAGATCCTCTTACATAAACAACTACTAGATTGTTTACTTCCCAGCTCTTCTCTCAGCTCTACCTGACTCAGCCTCTCTTTGCACAGGAGACACTTGGTCAAAAGAAAAATTATATGAATATGTTGGTATCGGCTAAAATTAGTTTGGTATATTGGCGTATCTGATATCGTACTACTACAATTGGTATATATAATTTATCTATGGCACAGTGCTATAAATAGATAGATAAATGCATTTAGAGTTATTGCATATCTGCTCAGTTAAATTTAGTTTGGCAGCAATTAACTCATTAGCAGCTTTTAAGTAAATTTGAGGGTGCAACAGAAGCTTTTGATTTAAGAGGAGGCTGAGTGGTGGAGGTGAAGCTGTCATGACAGCACTGCAGTGTGAGCACTGGTGTAGCAGGGATCAGAGAAAAGGACATATTTAAATCAACCGCCTCGTTGAGAAAACAAGCTATCTGTTGAGTGTTCGAGTCATTAAAACAGCTGGCAGTCAGCTGATAGCAGCTGGAGATATGACCTCTCACTCCTGCCTGAACAAATGGTTAGCTTTATTGAAATTACTTGACTGTAAGTGTAGAGAAACATAACTATTCAAATTGTTGCCATTTCTTAATGTAGTGCTATTAGTCTATCAGCATTTCTTATGAAAACCTTAAAGATGAGCAAGCTTTTATGTGGCCAATAGCAGACAGCATTATCATCTTTTGTTTGTTTTTCTTTTTTAATCATCTGATGCTCAGTCGCTCCATAGGTTTGATTTGTACAGGAATCCCTCTTCAGTAATGGAAAAGATGAAAACTGGGTGGTGGCTACTGATTTGCAGCACTGTGACTTCAGTCTGACCTACTCCAAGACACCAACCTGTTAGTCAACAAATCCTCTGGAAGTTTTCATATTTCCTCTCATCACAGTATGTTATTACGAGATTGTAAACATGTTATTACAGGCGTTACTTATTTGTTTTATTATGTTTTGTCATGATTTACATTTAGACTACTGTAAGTATTAGAAATAGGAGCCACAAGAGGGCTTTTGTTTTATAGATAGAAATATATATTCACAATATATTGCTATGATCGAATAACTTTATTTTTATTTTTTGACGTGGTTGCATAGTGCCTAAATGGGTGGTGTACTTACTGATTGGTCAGCTGATCTGAGTTGACCAATCAGTCAACAAACATAAGAGATGGGTTCAAATAACTGTAAATTACAAAGGATGACGGATACATGAGTACACATGGCCCAGTATTATTTCTTTTTTAATTATCAGAACAGACTGTGATGTTACTGTACATTCCAAACAAACAACAAAGAAGAAATGTATGTTATAAAAATGTCTGTTTGAAGTCAACAGAATGGACATTATTTTAAAAAAGGTGGGTTTTTGTTTTTTATGAATGTTATTTGTTATTCATATCAGCCTAAGGTCCAGTCTCTGTTCAGCTTTGTGTCAGAACGCTGCAGGCCGATATAAAACTTAGAAATTTTCTCAAAACCTTTGATCACACATCATATTAACAACCAAACTAACATTCAGTATTCCCCAGTGTGTTTATCTTCACCATGAATAAAAATATTTGTATCAGAGTTGGCCCTTGTAAAAGCAGGGACCAAACAACAACAGTGAGAGACTGAAAAGTGGCAGTGCCAAGCTGCAGTAATCAGTGATATATGCCATAACCTTGTAGCTGATGTTGTGGCTGATAGCGTACCCTCAGTGGTGTAGATGCGAGCCATCTTCCACTCCAGTACCGCCCACCTTTTACCTCAGTGTTGCAAATTTAAGTTAATACATGTTGTGTACGTTCATCAAAGGTTTTCCTTTTCATTTCATGGCATCTCTGATGACAGTAATGTTAAATAACTATCCTTGCTGATGATAACAGCAAACACATAGGAATGCTCATTCCTGTTAACGTGCTTAGCCTAATCACTGTAACCGGTTACAATAATGGATTACGGAAATTGCCATCCCAGATTGGATTTCATCGAAAGTCTGTATGTGATGTTACACCAGTCTGGCCAGAGTATGTTACGTCCCTTTCCATCACAGTAATAGATCCTTTGCAGATGACATTACAAAGCAGCAGTGTGCTGCTGTGGAGCAAGAAGTTATTTCTACATAGAGAAACGCTACCAAAAAGGCCATGTTTGGAGCTGTTTCCAACTATGCCAAGTGTCCAAAGGGTAAAAAATTAACCATACTTTCTTCTTAAACTACTTTTGTGTCCTGAAAGTAGTGAAAATTCAAGTAGTAAAAAAAAACTTGTCACAAACCTGGACGATCAGTCTTACACTATGTTTAGGTATGGGCCGTTTCCATAAAGCAGTCTGTTGTGGTTCACTAGAGTTTGCCATGTTTTAGCACATTAAACTCAGCTCGTACCTCTGTCTCCTCAGCTGATGCCAGTGTCACCAACCTCCAGCCTTGCTTGTTTTGGCAGGAAATCCATGTCTTTTAAGAGATCCAGACCATTTGGCTCAGCTCAGTAGAGCTGGTTGTTTGGCTCTAAAATTATTCTCCTTTTGGTAACAGCTTGGATTTTTGCTTGTGGGTTGAATAACAGCAAAGGATGGAGGAAAGGAAACTTGCACTCAAACTAAAGCTAGCTTCAGTGGCTCACAAGAGCCATTTCACAGAACAGGCTTGTTCATGAGCCTGAGACCATCTTTACATGGTCAGTTTATTTGGTTGATAGCACATCATCATTTCAATTGGAAGCGCGTTTGTGACAAAACAAGTAATTCTTTATTTATTAAATGGGCACAGCTAGCCTCATAGTTCTGTACAAGACTTCTCTAGACCCTTGTCACCCTTTGCCAGGTAAATCAGCTTAATTGTGGGAAAAAACACTTTTTGTAAAGTATAGGGATTATACTCAAGGTTTGTAGAAATGTGTTGATGGTAATTGCAGGTTAGAGATCCATTTAGAGCTGTGAAGCACAAACTTTCCCCCCATACTCACTAAGTCCTAACAGCTTTCCCCCACTTCCTGACCCAATGGACATTCTGGATTGCATTATTGATAACAACCTACCAACTGAAAAAATTACCATATCTACCTAATATAATTGTGTGTGTGATGAGGATCAGGTTTATCCACATTTTTTTTAATATTCATATTTATTTATTCTTATACACATTTTTTATTGTCTGTTATGTCCTGATGCCGACTAGTTTGAGTCGAGATGCATAGACATCCCTGCAACATATTTTTAGTTTTATACTACATCAGAGTCTGTCTCTGTCTGACTTTAAGGTCTTTCCCCTTGATAGTTTGCCATTGTCCAAGAACAAGCCACACAGTTGATGGCATACATTGATGATTACTGCAACATGGCAATGATCTTTCACTTTTCGATCTTGCTGTCACTCCAGTAAACAGGAAACAAACGAACATACGTAGCCCCTGAGGTCCCAAAAAGTGCATAATCTTATCTTGTCTCATAATTTATTATCTGTAAGACACCATGTGGACCTTTCATTTTGTGTGGATCTTTTTGGTAATGTTTAATATCTCTTGTGCACATTTTAATTATCTGGAGCACACAAGTTCTTATCTTGTGGATACAATATATGTAATTATCTTGTGTGCACAGGCTATCATTTAACTTGTGCACACAGGACTAAAATATCACTTTTAGGGCTTCAGGGACTCCGTATAAATGTTAAACTGAAGAAAGGGAATAAAAATATGAGTTCTTTAAACTCACCTGTGTTACCTTCACAGACCACCAGGGTGCAGTGGCTCACACTTTAAAATTCACTGTTTTAAAAGTGATTAATCATACCTCTTATCCCCCTTGAACACAGTCCTCTGTGGTCTAAATTAAAGGGTTGTGCTGTGCTTTAATCACAATGTAATAAGGAAAACCAGAGGAGGTTTTTGACCCTGTATAAACCAGCCTTTCTCTGAACAATTAGTATATGTCTCTTTAAACACTAATCAGCCCTCTCTTGAGAGGGAGTTCTAACACAAGTATCGTTGTGTGCTTCCATTGCTTTGGGTGGAGATACCAGGTGAGGGGCTGGTATTATTACACTGACTCAATGTCAATGCATACAGATTCTGAGTGGATTGATTTTGTGGACTACAAACAAAGGACTAGTTTGGCTTATTTTACCATTTTTGGGTTGATTAATGTGCTGATTACCCAATTGTATGTCTAAAACTCCTAAATAGTGGGTTTTGCATGATTTGTCCTTGTTAAGGAGCAAAGGAGACACCAAAACTCCTCATTAAAATGTTTCAGTATACTCTAGAGTAAAACCATCCTAAAGTCTACAATCTCAATGGTACTGCATTGAAACAACTCATCCATTTACGGCCTGACAAAGGTGTGTTTGTATAGAAAAGTAACGTGCTGCAGTCGAATTTTATCTTTGTGAAAACAGGTTACATAAATCTAGAAAACTGTGGTGCAAGTTCAGAGTTTATATTTTATACAGAGGTTTATTTCAGCAACACGTTGGGTATAACTTACACAACGTGTACTTTTACAGTTCTGTCTTAAGACTGTAACACAGCTTTAGTTGAAAAAATGCAGAGGTCATACTGTTACAACCACATGGTGAAAAACTGATTTTCTTCAAACCTCTCTTTTAAGTCTTCTGCACTTTTGCAAACATTTCAGGACGCTGAAACAATGTTGAATCACTATTTTCCATCCTCCTCAGTGACTATCTGACTGTAGTTTATTAGGAAGAGGTGTGTCGATCTCTCTAGGCGATGGTGATGAATGTATTTGTGTGTTTTCTATGGTATGTCTCTACCCGTCAAGTGCTTGTTCTAGGTCGTACTCTAGTTGGAACTAAAGCAGATTAGAATTAGGAGGAAATACAAACATCAACATTGAGGAACAGCATTTATTTTGAGAGAGGTAGTTTTCTTTTTTTGACTAGTAGTCAAGTCCAAGTTCAGTTTGATGTATTTTTGGAGAAATTATGTTTGTACATGTATACTCTGCGTTGACACCTAATATGTAACATGAATAATAAAACAATGTTTCACCTCGTATTCGCCTGTATTGTTTGTCTTTCTCCTTTTGTTTTAAATAAGTCTGTATAGATGTATTTTTTAAGCATTTTACCAAGGATTTCCAAAAGCAACTAAGTTCTGATGTTTTACAGCACAGCACAAGGGTTGAACATGTGGCTCAATAGCCTTGATATTTGACTCTAAACTTCCAAATCGAATCAGTTCATTCTGGAATCAGAGTGAACATTTGTGGAAGGTTTGAGGAAAATCCCTTAAAGGGTCCTTTAGGTCCTGTGTTTACAAGCAAAGGGGGAACATGAAGCCAAGGGACCTTGGCCTTTGACCTTCAACCTGCAAAGTCTAATTAGTTCATCAGTGAGTCAGAGTGAACACTCATGCCAAGCTGGAAGAAAATCCCCCAAAGCATCCTTGAGATGTCATGTTCACAAGCAAGCAAGGAATCGCTCTAGGCATCTTAGAGATCTTATGTGCAGAATCAAGGGATGAACATGAGGCCTAGTGCCCTGGCATACAAACAGCTGGTCTGAAAACAGCTAAAAATGTCCTTGAGATATTGCATTCACAAGCAAGGGAGGATCATGAGGCCCAAAAGCCTTGATCTTTGACCTCCAAAATCAAATCAATCTACCCTTAAGCCGGAGTGGACATTCGTGTGAAATTTAAAGAAAAGCCTTGAAAGATATCTGGAGCCATTGCTTTCAAACGAAGGGGATCAACACTAGGCCAGATTGTCATGGCCTATGACCTCTAAAATCCAATCAAGCCATCCTTGAGTCAAAGTGGACATATGCGAAGTTTGAGAAGGATCCCTCAAAGCATCTTTCAGATAATGCATTTACAAGCAAGGGATAAACGTGAGGTCCAATAGGCTTGGTCCATGACCTTCAACCTCCAAAATCAAATCAGCTCATCCAAACAGAGTGGACATCAAGCAATTTGGAAGAAGTCCTTCAAAGCATCATGGAGATGTCATGTTCACAAGCAAAGAGGAACTTGAAGCCAAATGACCTTTGGCCTTTGACCTTCAACCTTCACGATACAATAAGTTCATGATTGAATCAGAATGGACATTTGTGCAAAGTCTGAAGAAATCCCCTCAAAGCAACTTGAAAATGTCATGTTCATAAGCACAAATCAATTAAACATTATTTCTATAGCACTTTTCATACAAGACAATATAGCACAAAGTGCTTTAAATGAACACGAGACCTGATGACTGTGACCTATGACCTCCAAAATCCAAATCTTTTATCTTTAAGTCAAAGTGGAGATTTGTGCAAAGTTTGAAAACTATTTTTAAGATATTGCGTTCACAAGAAGGGATTGAACAAATGGCCTGATGGAGCTGACCTGACGTTCCCCAAAATATAATTATTCCATCCTTGAATCAGAGTGGACATTTATGCCATTGGTTAATGAAAACCCCTGAAAGAATCCTAGGGATATTGGTTTCAAAAAAATTAATGGAAGAATGAAAACAATCAAAAGTTGATTCTGTAATTGATGATATCCACTCTAAGCCTACCCTCTACCTTTTTTTTCACAACAATCAACTACAGAAGAAGCATCTGAAAAAACTAGGTACTATCTTTGGTGTCATGATTTAAGGAAAATAACCGTTGTCCTGAGATTGACCCTTGTGGAGCACCTTGGAAAATCAGAATAGATAAATATAGCCTAATCTTAATACATTTTTTATCAGACAGTACATAATGGTCAGATTTCCAAAGCCTAAGTCAGTTTAATCAGAATTTTCATTCACCGCTAAAAAAAAACATAGCCTGTTGCCTTTTAATGAAACGATGAAAGCTTAACATTCAAACATAATCCCCATAAGTTTTCCTGTTATTAAACGGACATATTAATCAAGCAGCTTAGTCCCATAGCGTAAGAGTAACGTTTAAATTGCAATTAATTTATACATGATTGCGATATGCATGCAATCAGATTTACCCTGCATCTAACCCATTGTTTATTTCTTATCCTCATACTCAGTGACTGAGACATTTTCTCCTTCAAAAATGAGGACATGATTTAAGCTGATTTTAAGATGTATAATTCATGTGGATTCTGTGATATCTCCAGTGGCAATCAACATGTGAAATTAAAAGTCTTGTACATATTTGGAGGAGAGAAAGAGGCATGGAATGATAAGTAACTGGCTTGAAAGGAGAGAACACACCATTACAGCAGCAGAGTTGCTGGTACACGATGTACAACAGAGAAATCAAATTCCAAGACGATTTAGCAACACATTACCAAGTGAAAACAATGAAAGTCAATACAAACCGAATTCTGAGTTATGCACATTGATTTATATAGCACATTACCACTGGCATTTTGTGCAATCAGTCTAAACATGTCTCAGAGGGTGCACTTTCATGTCTTTTTTTCTGTACTGCCATCATTTAGTCCCATCAAATGTTAAACTAGAACTGATGCCTGATGGTAAAATGCCACCACGAGGTACAATGGAAAGTTCAGCAGTGAGTCAAGAGGGTTGAGGTGGTTTTGTGATAGTGTGATGGGTAGAAATGTTGTTTCTTTCATAGTGTAGACGTATGATTGGTAGTAAACAAGATTACAGAGCTCCTTGTCTGTATCAGGATCAAACTGGTGAAAGATAAGAACCTCTGCCATCCAAAGTCTTATCAATTCTCACTTGAGTCTAAGGGTAGGTGTGTCAAGTTTGACAAATATCCCTCAAACTATTCTTGAAATATTGTGCTCACAAGACATCAAAACAAAACTTGAAGAAAACCCCTCAGTGTTCTGAGTTATCATGATTAGAAGCAACTTATGTATGTAAGTACCAAAGACCTTGACCACTCGCTTTTACAGAAAATTTCCTCATGACGATCATGAGGCAATAAGTGCAGCGTTCTGGGTATCTGAGCATGCAGACAAAAGCCAGAGTCTTTGGTCCTCCTGGTCTTACTATACTCCTGTGAGGCCTGGGCGTTGACTGATGGCCAGAGGCTTCCTGGACTTCTCTTTGGTGCATTTTGGGAACATGCATCTAATGCTGACGTGCTCAGTAGGGCTGGGATGGGAAGAGTCTGCTGCTTGATACAGGAACGGCAGCACCTGGCATGCTTTCCTGAGCCTGATCCAGCTCACCACATACTGGGTGCCCAGGACCCAGTGGGCTTGTCCAGACACTGGGGTTGACAACTTGTCGTGGAGCGGGCGGCTGGGAGGATTCCTGGAGAGATGGGGTGTAAGGTTTGGCACAGGCCTGGAGGATGGCCATCAGAGCAGTGCAGGACCAAAGTTGACACAGCAAAGTGCTGAAGCAGCATAGGCTCATATCTTACCTAACCTGAGGATCATGACTTTTTAACCACTGACCTTTGACCTGTTCTCTCCAGATTCTAAGCCAGTGATACTCAAAGAGTGGCTCTTGAGCCACATGTGGCTCTTTTTGATGATTTGTGGCTCTTATATGTCTTAATTTCAAATATTATTCCCCAGAAAACCTTAAAAATGAAAACGTTGACCTCAGAAGTCACATTTATCAGTAATTTCCCACGCTTATACAGCAGGTTTTAATGGTCAGACTTAATTGTCAACCTCACTAATTAACATTTTTTTCTCTGTATATTTCCATTGCCCTTATTTGCCCCCCCTTTTTTTAGATTTCTGCCTATTTTAATCCATTTCTGCTGCTTTTAGCCCATTTTTATCACTTCTTTTAACCAATTTTTGCCAATTTTATCGAGTTTTTGCCCTTTTTCATCACCTTTAGCCACTTTTATCCTGCTTTGCCCATTCTAGTCACATTTTAACCATTTTTTAATGCTTTTTGACCACATAATTCATTTTTTTGTGACTTTGCGCCCATTTTTGCCACTTTTCACCTAGTTTAGTTCATTGCATGCCCATTTTCCCCCTTTTTCACCCAGTTCTTGCCACTTTTTTGCCATTTTTGCCACCTTTTACTTATTTCTTATTACCAGTTTAAACAATTTTTGCCACTTGTATCATTTAGATTGTTGCTCTTGCAAAGGCATTTTTCAACAATTTGGCTCTTTGGTTGAGCAGGATTGAGTAGCGCTGGTCTAAGCAGTTCATCACAGAATCAGAGATGACAAGTTTGAAAAAAATCCAGAGGCCACATAAATTCTATCCTCACCACCAGAGTGCAAAATCTTTACAAATTGCAGGATGCTCTCAAGTTAACAATAATAATAACCTAGAATTTAATGAAAGGGCCAAACATTTATACTATGAAACTCAAATAGAAATAGTAACACTAAATTTAACTGCTTTACACAGAATTAACATTATTTGTTCAATACATTGTTAATACTGGTTATTTCAGTATATTCCTCTAACATAGCTATTCTTTTATGCAAAATTATTCAATGCTGCATATAAAAGATTTATCAGCAACATTTATGGATATTAATGTCTTCTATTTTAATTTTATAATAATAACTTAAAATATACAAGTAATCAAAGATATAACAGAAATTCCTCTGTTTTTCATGTTTTCAAGCCTGATTTTGTTTTCAACAATGCCTTGATTTTTTAAATCGACTTGCAGGCCACATTAAGTGAGGAGGCAGGCTGCACATGGCCCTGGGCCTCCAGTTGCCCACCACTGCCCCAGATAGCCCAAAAAAACAGCTTTCGTCCTGGCTTTCACCGGCATTGAGTCATAATAATGTCTCATGTAATCATGCTTGTGGAAGTGACAGAACTGATGGAGTATTTCTTCCGCTTGACTCCCATCCCAAATTTTTTATTCAGAAATGTGACGAACTGGTCATTACAAATGCCGAAAAAAGCAGTAATCCACATGAAAACCTCAAAAACAAAAACTTAAAGATGCCTTTGCCAGCCCAATAAGACACGTTTTTAAAATAATGACGGTGTTTCCTCTGTCGTTGATCATTACCTCTTTCTTTTGTAATCAAACAAGGTTGGTGAAAATCCTCATAAATTAGTCTGAGGGGAGGATGAATTACGTTGCAGCCAAATGTGTCCTGTAGGAAAGATTAACTACTTTATTTGGGCAGAAAATTTACTACTGCTGCCAACATGAAAGACAGATGTTTGTTTTGTGTTCGTGCCAGTTACATTGGGTTTTCAGGATGAATGATAGAGCTAAATAATTACGCCAGAGATTAATGCCACACCCCTGTCTGAATTTGTCTAAATTAGTTGCTACGGTAGAGTCAGCACACAGGCCTCAATAAGTAACTGTCGCATTCCAATGTGCAAAGCCTTGTTGGGACTCTCAGTCTTCTGTCATAAAGGAGAACAACTTTGGACCTGCTTGGTTTAAAAGCGCTGAGTTAAAAATGAAACAGATTTCTATAGAGATGGTAAGTTATGACTCAAAAAGAGAGAAATTGTACTCAACTCTAAAACCCCAGAATACACAAGTGCATTTTTTTTTGCCTTTATCCCACATTAGTTGTGTCTTTTTTTCCCTGCTGTCTTTCCCATCAGTGTCCTGTTTTAACTTTTAAACCTCATCTGAACAGAATTTATAAATAATTTTTCAATAAAATGCAAGTGCAATGCAGCTAATACCTACAGGATGTTGAAGTTCTCATGCTGATGTTATGTGTTGTGTCAAATTTCTGCATAATTGTTAGCATAATTGTTGAGAGCATCTGTTGTCATAGGCAACAATACCATCAGAGGTACAGGCTTTTGAGCCGTGCCAGGATAACATTCTGGATGGTCCCTCCCCTCTTTAGTGTGCAAAGCACTTTTTGGAATGCAAATATTTTCATTATTCAATTATTTATTGGAGTATTGAACAGACAGGGCAATGGATATAGTCAGCAACCAGAAAAAGTGATGGTGGGGAATGACATGCAGAACAGACCCACAGGTCAGATTTGAACCCGGATTGCCTGATTAGAGGGCAACTGTCTCTGAACATGGGGCACACAGACATAACCGCTACACAAGGCTACAGGCATCCTGACATTATGCCTTATTACTGGAGTGCTTTATGGTTGAATTAATGGCGGCTGAATTACTGCTACGGTTTTAAGGTCTTCATATTTTGCAGGCTGTCTTGCTGTAATTTGTGCACACTTTAACATCACAGAGACATGTAATGAATAAGACCTGGGACTAATCAGCTCTGCTGACTGTACAAGTGTGCAAACTGTGAGGCCTTACTAAACTAATCACAGTAGATTCAATGGTTACATTTCATAGTATATATGTCCTCCTGAGACCCGAGCTTTTGTTTGAAATACATTTTTAGTTTCACCCACTTACTTGGGATAAGTGGGACCTGATAAGTATAACACAAAACAAAAGTATTATTTCTTTGCTTGGAAGTCATTCTCACAGAGAACAGGTTTTAAAATTACTAGAAATTTTTCTAAAACATAAAAATGCCCCCAATTTTCCCCAAATTTCAAAGACATTGCCAAGAATTCTGTGAAAATCCTTAAACATTTTTTGAATCCACAAACAAACAAAAAATATCCTAAAATATTTCCAAAATTTCACCCAAAATAAAACAGAAAGTTAAGATGCAAGTTTCACCAAAAAAATCCACCAAATTTCACCAAAATTTCAAAGCAAATTTAATGCAAAATTTCCATATAATTCGCCAAGAATTTATGAATAAATTCCCAAAAATCTCCATTAAAATTTAGAAATGTCAAAAGATAATCCCTCCCCCAAAAATTCTGATCAAATTCCCAAATATCTACAAATAAATCCCTAAATTTCACATGAAAATACCTCTAACATCAAAAGCAAATTATTTTTAAAGCAATATCCCCCTCCAAAATTCCAAGCAAATTATTTAAACTGCTATGAAAACTCTGGATAATTATCTAAAAAATTCTTACAGCAGAATTAATTTATTTGTTGTTAGAAATCAAAAATGTAATGTCCTCTTGTGTGCATGCAGGGCCCCAAGAGGATGTACTGTTAACTACTAAAGAAAACTTTCTGTTAATAAAGTCAAACAAAAATACTGGGCTTTAACACATTAAAATGAGTGCAGCTGCCCGATTAGTCCACAAGGTGGAGACCACGCCTCAACATTTAGACATACTCCAAAGGTAGACGCTGCTCTGTGCTGCCTTCAGAGTCTCTCTGAAGCTTTGGAGTGAAAACGTAAAGGAAACCTGCACATGTTGAAATGTGCAGTTTCCGACTCTTAATTGAGGCTTTACATCAATCCAAAATACGGCTGCACCGAGTTTGAAGCAGGAGTACAAGACAACATGCCGCCAACATGTGAGTAGACCTCCTTCCAAACCTACTTGTCTACAAACAGCCAAATGATTCCCTAATCCTTTGAATAGTGTATTTTGTTGTCGATTTTTTTTTAAATAATAGAGCTGCACTGACTTCAGCTCCAGTATGCCAGGTGTGACAGCTAACGTTAGGCTCGAGCAAACGGATACTGTACTAGCAACCGGTTAATATTAACGGAACCGTTGACTCACAAAACACATTCATATATATTTCTATCACGAACTAACGCCGAATAACGAAAACATAAACCTCCCGTGACTATATATCCCAGTATCAAGCAAATAATTTGCTTCCCCGTCATTTAAAAATTCATGTAAGCTAAAGTTTTGAAGCTTGTAATTTCTCCAACGGCACAAAAAGGCAGCACTGTCAAACACAGGGCGCCATTTTGGCTCATCGGTTTCTTTTGCAGTCGATGCGTTGACTCATGTGCATGTCTCTTCCTTCTTAAAGACATATTAAAAAATTACAGTGGATTAGGATAACCCTGCTTAAGAGGAAGTGCATATCATTTTCAAAATTTTAAATTTCATGTTATTTTCTTGGTTTCTATCTGGAAAGCTAGTTAGCTTGTATGTTTGTTTTCAACAGGTAGCCTATGCAACATATTTAAGAGTTTAGAGCCAAAACATATATTAAAGTTGTTTTTAAACCCTAAAAATAAGAACAAATACCCTTGACACAACTCTAGCTCATAGTGACAAAATATAGCACGATGACAAATTAGCTGTAGCCTACTTTATTCAAATTCAGGGATGCAAACTAACTAATGACATTTACTCAAATTACTGTTATATGGTAGATTTTGATGCATTTGTACTTTTTTGGGGTACGTTTTAAAACCAGTATTTCTACTTCTACCTAAGTAAGTTTAAACCAGAGTAACTATAGTTTTACTTACGCACAATGACTCTTGTAGCCTCCTTTTCCCACCTGTATTGACTACACAGTAGTCAACAGTCAACAGCTGTTTTAGGTTGTAATGTGGACTGCTGCGTCGCTTTTTCCCTTGTTTCTTGTGGACTGTTGTTTTTAATGTGAGGTACTTTTGCCCCATTAGTTAAGTTATCCACTGAGTTAGAGTCCCTGCCTGTGCTGTCCCTAAGTAGTGACTGTTCAGCAGTAAGCATTGCCTTAGTATGTGGCTGTCTCTTTCAGTTGTTCATGCTAGACTTGCTTGACTTGGGTACATTTATAGACCAGTACTTTTACTTCTAATTAAGAAGATATTAAGTTACTGTACTTAACTTGAGTACAGTAGTGGTGTACTTTTTTGTCCTCTGTTTAAATAACAAAATGTTTACTTTTAGGAAATGTAGGCTTGTTGAGGAGTCTTCCATTTGAATGTATGTAGCAGGTGCTATTAAAAATTAGCGTGTAATAATACCACATGTTGAAACTGTGAAAGATTATCATTTCATAAAAAAATATAAGCACATTTGTTGTGCATGTTTTTTTACCTCTTAAAAATATATTGAAGCAAGGGTGGATGAGGATAGCCCTGTTCATGAAGAAATACATGGACATTTGTAAAAAGTTGTGAGTATTATACCAGTTTCTTTGTGGCTAACTGGGGGGCTAGTAAGAGTATTGTTGTTTTTTTGTTTTTTTTTGAACAGGTATGAATACTTTAGAGTTTTAAGAACCAAAACATATATCTAGATATATTTTTAAAGTCTAAAAAAAGATGGGTTGTCACTGAAACAACTTATGCTCACAGCAATGTAGTTCCAGTGAAAAAATATAGCACTATGACAAATAAGCTGTGGCCATATACTTTATTCAAACGTAATTCGAAAATATTAACTTTGTAAGAAATGTAGGCTTGTCCAATAATACTTACATTAAATGTGTATGCATTTTAAAAGTAACATGTTATAGCCTTTTGAAGCATAGATCTCACGTAATAGTATGTATATTACAGTAGGTGTTACTATTCGAAGAGTGACTGTGTCAACTGGTGACTGGTTGTCGTCACAGCTACAGATGTTGAAGAAAGCGTCCAAACGAATGCTTCTTTGTTTAAATTTTAATCTTAAGGAATTTTGACTACACTAATAATAAATGCCATCTGTGAAAAACACTAAACAAAGAGGCATTTGTTGGGTTTCGTCTTCAGAGTCTGTCGTAACTACGACAACCACTGACGCATTTGGCTGATAGTCGTCAGTTAACACGGTCACTCTTTTAACCGTAACATGGGCCTGTGTAAAACTCATTAACTACCTTTGGGGCATGACACACACATTGGCATACACACTATAGTGTAGCCTGGAGCTGTACAGTGAATGTACACTTACTGCAACATTATCATAATATGTTTTTCAAAGAGACTAGAGATAAATGTTAAATGCACGAGCTAAAGATAGTTATTGTGAAACGTGCTCGCGTTCCCAAATACACATGCACAGAAACACGCTGATGTGCGCGCGCGTGCTCGGTCCTCCACCCCCTTCTCTCTCTCTCTCTCTCTCGCTCCCTCTCTCTCACTCACACACACTCACTCGTGTTTCACCCTCACACCTCAACAGCCGCGTGCAAATAAACACACACACACATACATAGACACGCGCACACACATACACATATTTCTGCATCCTGTTTTTTTACGCACCGGGAACCGGGCGCTTTATAAGCGGTCGTGGATTATGATGCCAGTTTTTATAACAGCGGAATATTGGCCTCTCCTTCGGCTCTAACTGTGATCAGCTCTATATCGCGCGTTTTCTTTTTAATTTTTATTTATTTCCAGATTGATTTCTAATTTGGTTCCGCGTTACTTTTGAGCACCGAGAGACCGCCGAGACGCACAGCTTACGTTCAATGCCGTTGGAACATGTCCTATGTTCCCTTTCAAGGTAAGACAGCAGATAATTCATAATTTTTCTGCTTTTCACTGCATCTTTATTTTCTGTCCTCCTCCCCCGTTCCTCCCCATCCTCTCTCTCTCTCTGTTTCTGTCTCTCTCTTTTCCCTCTCATCTCCTCTCCCTCTGTCTCTCTGGCACTATCATGAGCATTAGGCATATCAAAACGCACCATAGCCGACAGGTGCATAGGAATAGCCTGGAGTGTTTTTCTAGATAGATGCCCACACACGCCCGCTCAAACGCACACGGATCAAGCGCAGCGTGTGTCTGTATAGACCTGTGCATGCGGCAATTATAGTATTGTATTAAGGTATGCATGTGAACTGCTGTCACGGTCTACTCCTGCAAGTGCATGCCTCTGTTGGAGAGCAGCTGCACTGCTGTGATGGGAAAAAAATCTGTCATATCCCTAAAATATTCCTGTTATCATTCAATGGTGCACATAAGGAGTTTGTCATATCTCCTCTGTTTGTGTTTAATTAAGTTTATCACACAAAATCACCTTCTTTGATGTAAAAACAAATCATTTCCTTTAAGGCTTTCTTAATGAAAGAGGCTGCTTTTATACTTCTTCAGGTCTTTCAAACTTGAAATTTTAACATTGGGATTTGTAGTTCCTTAGTATGAAAACATGTTTGATTTGCACTGTCTGCTTCTTGTGTGCAAAACTTTGGCCCATTAAAATATGTAGATGACCAGAATAAGAGGCTACTTCATTCTTCGCTGGTCTCTTCTTCCTCCATACTCAAGTGTGAGTGGGTGAAAGGCGCTTCAGTGTATACGGTAAAGACAGATTCCCCTTGGTATCATTGCACTGCAACTGTGACTAATGCTATATGTGAGCAGGCGTGCTGCAGTGAGCTGCCTCAAATCCATCCAGTCGAAATTTGCAGTGTTTGTGTGTGAGATTAGAGAGGCTAATTTAGAAAAAATAAGAGCAACACTGGAGTCAGATGGAACGCCCAGCGGAAAGTTTGGAGCAACCGTGAAGGATTGAGGGTGTCGTGGTTTGTGTGAGTACCTGTTATCGAGGAGGCTAGATGCCAGAAAACTGTAGGGATGGGGAGGAAGTGGATGTCAGAGGGAGAGAGAGCGTCAGTTTAGTCAGTGTGTGGGTTCAAGAGAGAGTGGAGGTGTGCTGCATGTGACTGTTCGGGTGAGGGAGAGTGCTTTCATGTGTGGATACGAGCACACACTCACAGACCTGTAACCCCTTGTAGAACAATATGGGTGCCGTCAAAATGGAGACTAATCTCGACCTGAAAACCACAACTCTCAGCTCCAGGGCTTCACCGTGACCTCAGAGCCGTCATCTGAGCTGCACATGAAAAGAGAGACCAAATTTAACTGCTCGGCTTCTTTTCACTCTGCTTTTTCATTCCCTCCAAGCAAAGCAGATAATGGCTAAAATGCCCCCTTGTGCAAGTGCAGCTATGGAAGTTGGTTGCATAATATTGGTGAGATGCTCTTCCACTGTGTGTGTGTGATTGTGTATGTGTGTTCAAGCCCACTCTAGGAGTCATTGCCAGGAAATTGTGTGCACAGTGCTGCACCTTCAAAACCTGCCAGCGATGGCACTGATGGTACTCTTTCTGTGTGATCACACAGTGGTGTTTCATTTCAGAAAACATTGTTTTCAGAGCTAAGCAGTGTTTATCTTCTCCAATTTGGTACAACTGCTGAGGGTTTAGCAGTAAGCCTGATGGTAAGACATATCAATATGGCGATACACAAATCAGCAGTCAGTTTTTACTGTTTAATCTCGATAAGTACAGGAGTAGTATTTAAATGTACCCCCACAGGAGATAGAAGAAGGACAATATTTTCTCTAACATCATCTACAGCACATGTTTTGTTCCTTTTAGCTTTAAGTAAATGTGATTCCCCACAGATGTAACCTTAATTGAGACCTATGAGCCTGTTTATTTTCTAACATAATGCACTACATACAGTTTGTTTTCAATAATTTAAAAGTTCCCATGTGTTCTTTGGAATATATATAAGAACCCGCTTTAGTTTCTGGGAATATATCATTTTTATACTCGATATTACATAACCCAAATGTTTCTATGTGATCATTTCTTGATTTTTCATATCAAAGATATAGAAAATTTTCTCGATTAATGCAGGGATTGTTGATAAAATAACTGAAATATTTATAACAGGATGGCAAATCATTATTCATTAATCATGGTATATTTGTGTTTATTGCCATACTGCCTTCTAAATTCTTTTTTTTTATTTTTCTGTTGTGTTGTATGAGAGCCTGTGTCCACAGTCAGAACTTTCAGCACTGACAGCACTACCATCCCGCAATAAATGCATTTCTCCCCTGCATTTATTATCGCTTGGCTAGGTTAATAAAGTTGTAGCATTGTTTTTAAATATCTATGTTTGCTCAATATTTCCTTTTTCAAAGGTTTTATCTACAAGAAAACATGACAGCTGTGGATGCCTATGCCTGCCCTGGCATAGGCGTCAGCTGTAGACCTGGAAACTTTCCCTTTGAGGAGACGAGTTGGATCGGCTTCACTCCCGCCATTATGAGAAGTCCTGCCCCCTTTCCTTATTTGATTGTTTTCAGCTGAGCACTGTGTGAGTGTGGCAACAAAAACAGCTGGCGCTAAGGGCCTTATTTTCCGCTCTGAGCGCTGAAAACACTAGACTACGTTGGCTTTGTATTAAAAAATGACATTTTTTCATATATCTTCTTACATCTCATATCTTCATGCTTTTATCCTACTTTTATCTGCTCATATTCTGTGTGGAAGCAAATTTCAACACAAGTATTAGTGGATCATTTTTGTGTTTGCACACAGTGGTGATGTGTTTTGTGAGCACAAATGGTGGCAGAAACCTTGCTCATAGCTCACATTAGAACGTTTCAGACCATCTAGACACTGTCTCCAGGAAAACAAAAGTTGTCACAGCTCCCAAGCTAATGTGATGCTGTTACAAGAGCCACGCTCACTTGATTATAAGCCAGACTTTGAGACAGAGTTGCTCCCCCTTATGATCAGGGAAGCACATATTAGGTATTTATAATTCCAAGTTGGACCTACAACAGCCAATGACAGTGAGCAGACTGGGTAGTATCACTAACCACTCACTAATCATCATTAATCACTAATCACTAATACGTTTAATACTTTTACAACTTACAAACATAAATACAGCAATACCATCATGTCAGCCTGGGTTTCCCCTCATTCTGTTCCTTGATTTTTTTTTTTTGCTGCAAATCTAACACATGCCAGGACAGCCGGCTGAGTGTTTCATGTTAGGGCTGAAGGATTTGCAAAAATAAGCTACTTGCGATTATTTTTCTGAATATTGCGATTTAATGTGTGACTGGTTTCAGTCATCTTCCATTTGTTTTTCTTCAGAAGCCATTTGATCACAAGAGTTTCTATGAGATCTTGTGTGTGGACAATCTGTCTGGTGAAATTGTTATTACGCACGACAGGTGTTTGGTCTCATGGTCTGTCTAAGTGGAGTAGCTTGTGCTCGTTGCGAATATTAAGATAAAAAACAATTTGGCCAATACTGCTATTGGTCTATGGTCTACATCATTATCTTTTCTTGAAAAGTTTTCACATGAAAACTTCAGCCTGATAAACTCTTGCCTCTATCTGCTGTATACATTGGTAGGGTCCATAGTGCTTTATATGCTAATGAATGGGAAATTTTTCTACATTTTTCAGTGGAAAAAAAAATCATTCTTAGCAGATACCTTAGTTATAACAAGACTGATTTCAGATGCAGTTCTGTGTTTACAGGCACTGTGAAGTTTCATTGCCAATCTATATTGGTGATGATAAAATATGTAGTAAAAGGCAGCCTGTTAAACATTATCATGATGATAAAAATACAGGGAAAACAGTGAAAAAAAATCATAAATTGAATGACTGTTGTTATCGTATCGGTGTTTCTTTCACATGGAAACTGCATTTTGGGAGGCTGTAAACACTACTTTTTGAAACCGGGTCCCAGAGTGAACAAATCTGTGAACACTTAGCGTTTCGTCGCTGTGTGGACAGCCAACTGCATCTTTCTTGAAACAACTAAGTCACACATAGCATAGCCCACTTAAGCCGCATGTGCGGGTTGAGCCAAAACAGCAATGATGGATTACAGGGTTGTGTTCGTGCTGCAGAAGCTACTGAGCTTTTACAGCAAAATCGGATGCTCCTTTACCTCCACCAAGAACAGCATACACCAGATATTCTCAGATCCTTCAGGGAGAACAACCAGAAGGACAACCAGGAGAAAGTTTGGGGCATAATCCTCTTTTCTTTTTTGGTGCATTTCTGTGGCAGCATTACAGCACCACTCAGTGGACATTTCCTGAAACGATCCTCTGTTTATGGAAGTTTTTCAGAACAAAACAGAAATATCTTGTTTTCGTCTCTGTGTGGACAAGGCCTAAATCAATATAAATCACTATGGCACTGCTACTGTTTGTATTTTCAACTGTAAACTTATTGATTTTGCTTCAGAGGGCTTCTCTGACGACTATATGGCCCACAAACTAAAGGCATATTGCGGTTCCTTTTCCCCATTCGTATTCTGAAATCCAACGCCACAATAAGACTTCCTTTTTTCTTATCCTAGCTCTGCTTCTTTGTCTTTGTACCTACTTCCTCTGTTTTTTTTCTGCCACCACAATAAAACACAACTGCTGTAACATAATTATTATCCATCCATCCATCCATTTTCTATACCCCTTATTCCATTCCGGGTCGGGGGTGGGCTGGAGCCTATCCCAGCTGTCATTGGGCGACAGGCGGGGTACACCCTGGACTGGTCGCCAGTCAGTCGCAGGGCTGACATATAGAGACAGACAACCAGGCACGCTCACATTCACACCTACGGCCAATTTAGAGTGATCAATTAACCTAATGAGCATGTTTTTTGGTGGTGGGAGGAAGCCGGAGTACCCGGAGAGAACCCACGCGTGCACTGGGAGAACATGCAAACTCCGCACAGAAAGTCCCTGTTCGGGAAGCGGACCAGCAACCTTCTTGCTGTGAGGCAACAGCGCTAACCACTGCGCCGCCGTGCCACCCCACATAATTATTATGTCTACTTTAAATTGGTCTATAAAGTCTTTCTGGTTTTTACTCTGGTTTAAGCAACTGAAGTGCGAAAAACAAATCAGATTTTCTCAATTTATATCACCTTTTATTGAGTATCTTTTGATTTTTTTGCTGTTGAATTGGTGAAACAAGCCCCCCAACAAAAGTATCTTGAGATTTTATAAGTTTTAATTTGAAATTTTCAGTATTTAATGGCCCTTTTGAGGCTTAACAATTACTTCGAATAATATTCAAATGCTAGAACAGCTGTTAGCTGTAACTCAGCATGTATTTTGACCCGTCAGATCCATACACTCCAAACATATACTTCCTCCATCCCCCCTGTCTACCTATACATTAGAAGCTCCATGGTTACTCAAGGCAATTATGTAACACTGTGTGATATTTATTGCTGCACAGTGACTCAACATCTAGAGATAAAATATGTGGTAAGACAGCTTATACTGGTGTGACATTGATTTGGATGGGATATAGATGGACATAAGGGGAGCAGGGGTAAAAAAAAAAAAAAAATCCTTCAGCGATCTTGCAGATGTACTTGAGCCCACGTTGACGAGAGTGTTAAGCTAATGTACCAGGCAAGCCATTTGCAGTCATGCCAAGTACCGGCTCACATGAACAGGCAGTTAGTGGGAGGCAGGCAGCAGCAGCAGCAGAGATGGGCCTTCCTATCTTGGCTAAATCTTTTCCTCCCTCGTTCACTCTCTTAAACTCACACCTCCTTTCAGTCTTTCTCTTTCCTTTCTTTCTCTCTCTCTCTCTCTCTCCTCCGCTGTGGTCGACCCCCCTCACGCTGAACCACCCACACATCCACACACACATACTCTCCTACCTCCACACTGTCTCATCTCTCTCTACCTCCTTTCCCTTCTCTACAATGGCTCTACCCATGAGTGTAGATGGACACTATGGAAGCAAGCAGCCAGCCGCTGAGCTATCCCTGGCCTTTTCGATTTTACAGTAGTTTGATACAGCAGCTCCTGTCAAGCATGGCCATAGTTAAAGAGACAGCACCACCACCAATGCACTGCAGCACTCCTCTTCTCCCTCCTTCCCTCTCCCTCTCTTTCTCCCATGTGACATAAGGGACTGTCTTACACCCCTCCACCACTCAGGCTGTGCCAAGAACCATCATCTGTTAGGCTATTACTGTACTGCATGCGCGAGATTCATCTAGCCCCTGTGCACTAGATGATCTGTCAAAGGAGAGAGCCCATTCATTCTCCAGTGGGGTGCTGAGAGTACTGGAGATACGTTTGTGCTGGCTTTTTCAAGTGTTGAGTCGAATCAGCGGCATAGACGCCAAGTGATGAGCATTCACAAGAAGTGATTGGCTTTTAATCACACATGTACAACTGAATCCTCCTAACGGAGAGCTTCTCCACTCATGTTGACAGATTTGAAGAGATCTGATGTTTGTCGAATCAAAGAACGTCCTGTTTAAGTTCAGGGACATTTAAAATTTGCTGTCCGAATCCCCTCTAGATGTGAGAAGTCAGCATTTCTAAATGTCAAAACCATACTGTGCCTTCAGCTTTTTCAATGTTCCCCTAAGCTTTCTGGTCAAAGACAGGCAGCTATCTTTGAGGAAAACATCAGTCCTGTCTTTATTCTGGCCATCAGTTCAACAGACTTACAGTTAAGTTTCCTCACATGCAGTTTTACATTTCCATTAGCATGCCCAGGTTTCTACTGAATAAAAGTACACAGGTTAGTGCACGGCAGTCATACACTGAGCTTGTGTAAATGTGATTATCTGGGAGACAGTTGGAGGTCTTTGATACTCTAGAGGTCAATCAATTTCTGACCCCTGCAGTGTAAAATATCTGTGTTTCACCAGCGACTGTGACCGTGTGAACTGACTGATAGTGTAACAGGTCAAAATATTGATGCCCCAGGCGAGATCTGAATGTGACATGATACATATATATATATTTATATATATATATTTTTTACTTTAGGGACCTTTTATATTCAAATCCCTAGAAGTATAGTGCATCATCTGCGTAGAGTGTGAGCTGAGGTGCGTTTGACATCATTATGAGGCTTGGAATAAGATGTATGGCAAAATATTGATGTTGAAATATGATGTTGTTCTGACCTGAGAACAACAACATCAGCCAGGTGTAGAACTACTGTAACTTATAAAAGCACTAAAACTTTTTGAGTCTGCAAGAAGCATCTGCTGATATGAACCATGCTTTGCACAAAAAAAAAAAAAAAAGATTTTAGACAACCTTAGATGAAGAATTGTAGAATTGCATAAGACTGGAAGGGGTTCCAAAGTCATCTCAAAGACTTTGGGTATTCACCAGTCCACAGGTAGACAAACTGTTGATACAGTTCTGTGGCTAATAGGGGTGGGAATCCCTAGTGGCCCCATGATACGATACTATATTATACTTAGGTCACGGTAAGATATTTCAAGTTTCAACATTTTGCAATACATACATCTCTATTATTGTATCAACTGTTTAGCTGATTAAGCATTAGCCCCGCCCTCATCAGCTATCGCTACCTCTGGGTGAATGCAGTGAGGCATTCCCTCAGGTTTGTCATATTACCACAGCATTTTATTTTTACCTAGCACTCCTTGCAAACCCAATGTATCATGTCCATTTCGTTTGTGCCCTGCTTGTTAAAAATCCAAAATAGGTCCATACATTTGATTTAAACGCCAACAGTGCATGCATAGTGTCCTCTGGTGCTGCCATTTTTCTTGTACTGACTTTCTCTTGCTTTATGACCGCCACCTCTGCTGACCTCATTGGACAAAGGACACCACCGCTTCATCAACTGGATGGAAGAAACGATTTATTTTCCAGTATCAAAGACTTCAGTTCATATTGGCAGTTCATTTGAAAACAAAAGATACTTTGCGGATGTGAACTGATACAATATTGCCATGCAAAAGATTGCGATACCATGCAGTAGCAATTTTTCCTTCACCCCTAGTGGCTTATTGGTCAGTGTATTTTCTGGCAGTTCCGTTTCCCGTTTGCAGCCAGCCTCAGAAATCAGGAGAAACTCTTATCCTGTTTTTCTGTTTTTGACATAAAATGGAAAAAACAAGGAAACAGAGCCATTTACCCATTTGTTGCTTCTGAATAAAATTAAAGATTAGACATTTTTATTTATTTTTTTTTCAGTCCCAAAGGTCAAAAAACAGAAAACAAATTTCAAAGGGCATCCTTTTTTTTTGTTAATATTTCGTTATTTTGTTTTCTTGTTTTAATGAAATACTTGAGGAAAAGCAAAATCATTTGGCCCAATTGGAAAGGTGAACATTTCAAAATAAAGGTCCTCATGTCAAATTTAGGCCTACAGAGTCCCCACTGTGTTTTACAGTATGATAATAGGCCTGTTTGGCCTATTTATCCACAGTAGCATGAATCTGAATATGAGGGTGCAGCTATATGCTATGAAGGAGGCAGCTGGGGTGGGGGAGGTGAAGCCTTGCCAGCAGCAGCAGCGTGTTGTATTAGCAATGATGCAAGCAGGGATTAGTGAGCAGTGCATCATATTTGAATGGACCACTGTATTTAGAGAAAGAGCTGAGATTGGCTGTGGGAGCTGGGAGGCAGAAATTGGTATCAGCTGGCTATCAGGTGCATAAAAGTGTCAGAAGTAGTTGATTATTTATAATGTTTTCATAGCAGGTATTATGATGTTTCTTCATGTTTGGAATTTCTTAATATTTGAAATCAACTTGTGGGCCACATTGAGTGAAGAGAAGGGCTTTATAATTGTTATTATACATCATAATTTGAGATATTGGTTTATTCTAATCATCATTAATTGCATGATTTTAAGGCATTAAGAGTGTTTAAGTTAAGTAAATACATGAGATGCAGATTTTCTAAAATCAATGAGTAATCATCATGATCTTAATACCAATCAAAATAATCATAATTATGATTTTTAACATGCTTCAGCAGCCCTACTGTGTCATATTATCGTGGGACAAGCATTGTATATTGTTTCTTATGGAATCATATCAGGGGAAACTCTGTGATCCTAATCCATACTATTTAATCACTTACTATAAAATCCTGGGTGTAAATTGTGTGTACTTTAAAAAGGTCTATTTAAAGGTTCTTTCAGGGAGGGGAAATGCCACCTGTCTTGTTTATCTTATCATGAGTAGTCCTGTTTTTTCAACCCCTATTCAGAATTGTTTATTTTTGGCAGAGAAAAAATTGAATCCATAATCCAGGTGTGTCGTCATTCTTTCTTTAATTCATCAAGTATTATGAGCTTTCCTTCAGTCCACAGCTGAGCCTCTTTTTTTCCTGATTTGCCCAATCCTAAACTAGCTTTAGTCAAGAATGCGGGAGACCCTTATCCTCTAAGAGCCTTTAGTGCTTGAACCTACATGGGGGCTTCTGGGGCTTGGAGGAGTGGCTGTTTAGATTCAGCTACACTTTGGGTGGGTGGGTAATTCAATTCTGCTGCAAAGCATGGCGGAGTGACTCAATGGGTTTGCGCAGAGATAGAGAGAGAGAAAGAGAGAGAGGATGCCTTGGCTTTTGATTGATCTTGTCAGGATTCACTCCCAGCAAAAAGGTCAGGATGAGCTGCCTTCTCTCTCCTGAGCCAATCAGTGGGCTGCCAATCCGGGATAATGATCTCCCTCTGGATATGGTTGGCTCATAATGTTTGCAGGCATGATGTTATCCAATCCCATGGATGCAGTGATTCAGAACTGTGAGTTTTAGGCCAAATACACAAGGCAGTGTGAGAATTTACAGTACATATGTCAGTAGTATGAGTCATGGGGTGACCAATGGCCTGGCTGTTTTTTAATATGAATTTATGGCAAGGCGATATGTTGTTTAGTCCTTCCTTCCTTTAAAGGCATGTGCTCAACAATTTTCTTGCTGATGACCAGTAACATTTTCTCCAATTATGAGAATTTCACAGTGGAGTCTGGCATTTCCCCCTCCAATAAGTCTCCTAGTAAGTTCTATCAACCTGTAAAATATTGCTCGTTTGTGTCAAATTACGACTACCTAGGTGGGCTTCAAGTGTCAGTAGTGCACAAACTTACTTGAAGAAGCCATGTTCGAGAAAAATGCATTGGTGTGAATTTGGATTTCAAAGGATTTTGACCTGTGTTTCATGATGTCTTTAGCTTGCATAAGTGCAAAAAAAGCCTAGTTTGATGTTCTACTAACATTTAAAGTCTTGCAACGGCTAAGATAGTTTCAGTGGAGGCTCAAGTTATAACTTAAATCTTACACCTACCTCCTATGGTGTAAAGTACTCCGTAGGACTGAAAGACTGAACAACTTGGAGGATGACGAGGAGAGGAGGATTTTACTGGCATTTTGGTGTCAGCGGTGTCTTCTCTTTAATCAGTTAGACTTTTGTTTTCCTTGAGCAGATCATATCTGCTGTCCACCATTACATTTTCTCATGCTGTTGATGATTTCACCATGTGTTGTCGGTTTTTTATTTTTTGCTGCTTTCTAGATTTAGGCTCTAGGCTTTGTTAATCACTCATGCAAAATGCTTTGTCATATTTTTCATACACTTTCAGCAATGTCTGGGGATAAATGGCTGTTCACAGAAGTTATTTTCTAGTCTGTTTAGAGACATTAACAAATGAGACGTGCAGCAGCAAGCAATGGCAACATTTTAGTCATTTAGGATTTAAAGCTCTACTAGTTAAAATCAAACTTACATCTCTATGGTACCTGTAACTGAAGTAACAGCTTAACTAGTTTCAAAATAGAGTTTAGTTTGGACTTTACGCCATAACTTGCATATCTTTTATTATGTTGTATGACTGTTTTTATGTATGTCTGAAACTCTGTTCACTGCTGCTGTCTTGGCCAGGACACTCTTGAAAAAGAGACTTTTAATCTCAATGAGGTTTTCTTCTGGTTAAATAAAGGAAAAAACAAAACAAAACAGAACTTATGCATTGCTGGTGCAACTGGCTGCAGATGTTTTAGCTTCACTTCATCTGGGCTGTCATGTTGCCCTTCTTTTGTGCTATGTATGAGTTTTTTACCTGCAGCTTCATATCTATCCATCCATCCATCTATACCGCTTATTCTGTTGGGGGTCGCGGGGGGCCGAAGCCTAACACAACTGTCATTGGGGATACACCCTGGACTTGTCCCCAGTCAAACGCAGGCCTGACACACAGAGACAGACAACCAGACACGCTACACCTACAGCCAATTTAAAGTCACCAGTCAACCTAAGGAGCATGTCTTTGGTGGTGGGAGGAAGCCGGAGAGAACCCACTCATGCACGGGGAGAACATGCAAACTCCGCACCAGGAATCAAACCAGGAGCCTTCTTGCTGTGAGGCAACAGCGCCGCCATGTAGCTCCCATATTCATTTAGTGTCTGTGTTTGACTAGAACTGTGAATTTTAGACCAACTGTAGCTCATTGTCAATTTTTTAATTGGCCTACAGCAAGTTTTTAAAATAAAATTACACATGGCCCACATTAGAACATGAAGCTTTTGCTTTACTTTATCAAAATTCTTAGATTTAAGATAAGGCTGTGCTGCTGTGTGAATTCTGTAAACAAGCATTTTGATGAGAAAAAATTGATAATGTGCTTTTTATCCTGACATCCATGTGACCATGTTTAACTATTTCATTATCTCTATGCGTACAAACTTACATACAACTATGTATGCATCTTCTGTACACTATTACATACAGTGCTAAACAAATTTATTAGACCACCTGTCATGTTTGTCTCAAAGACCATGAAGTGCTTTAATGCGGACTCTTTCATTTTCAGTGAGTTCTCCACATTTTACCATTTTGAACAGGAATGAGGAATTTCAAACTGAATTCACCCAAATTTGAGCCAGCTCACTGGGCTTCTCTGAGAAGTCAGAAATCAATCAAGCATAACATTCAACCACTAAAACTCATTTTTCTGTTCAGGAATGTAAGTAACTATAATTTGGCATATTAATCATGAAATAATAATGTGCTTTACTATTTTTTCAGGTTTTTGTAAATCAGCAAATTTGAAAATTCATGGATAACAATAAGAGCTTCTACATATTGGTGTATTAACCATTGCGGAAACATAAAAAATGATTTTGGTAATTACCAATACTGTTAATTTAGGGCAGCTGTGGCATAAACCTTACTTTGGTTAGGGTTAGGGTGGTCTAATAAATTTGTTAAGCACTGTACATTGATACACTTATGAAAGCACTCCCTCATGTCAGTATATTCAAGTTATGTGCAGTAGAGCTATGTGTGATCATATCAGCACTTTATGTAAACAGGCCAAGGGCACATGTGCAATGATCATGTTCAATACATCAGCACTATACACCTTCTGTATGTTATTTTCATTATGTACATGTTTAATATACATTTTTATATGTAGACCATCAACCTGCCAGGGACTACGGGTGGAAATTAGTGTATGGCGACAATCTGGCACAATTACATGTCTGTGTTCATTAATGTGCTCTGTCCCCTGCAACAAATAAGTAAATAAATAGATAAATAGATAAACTTAATTGAGATTAAAGCTTAAATGGTAAAGTTATTTACAACGAAAACAACAATGGTATGTCATAATTAGTGCTGATTACATGTTTTGCTAATGAAGGTATAAATATTGAGAAAATTAACATTAAAAGAAACTGTTGCTCTTATTGGTGTGATATTTAATGACATTGATTTAAGAAATGAAACATTCAATTCCTGTGTGAAAAGCCTTTGTCAGATGATAATAAGCAACATTATGGAAGAGAAGAACTACACTTTATAAACTTTTCCTCAAAGAAGCTAGATGGACAGTTAAACAAGGTTCACAACCACATAGGCCCGAAAATAATGGACTCTGAAATTATTGTGAAAAAAAAGCATCTGTGCAGTGAAGCCTGAAGCTGTATTAAACATCAGTGTCAGGTTATCAATCTCTGAATGAGGAATCCAGCTCTGTGCTCAGTCTAGTATAAGACCACGCTGAAATAGACTACACAGCACTGTGGGGAGTTTAATCAGGCACCTGTAGAGCTATTCATTACAGGGCATCTTCTATTTTTACCCCTTTATATCTGTTTGTGTTCGCTTATATAAGCTTTGTATTTTGGTGTTTTCATATTTGGTTGTGCGTCCGAGGCTGGGATGCTGCAGCCTCCTTCAGTTCAGTGGAGAGAAGCGGTCACATCAGGTTACTGTTATATGGTACAGTAGCAGCTCGGCTGTACTGATCCTCCATTAAACTGTGAATTAAGTGTGAAACAAATGAACTTCACTTAACAATAGAAATGTTCCTGCTGCAGTTTATTTTCTGCCTTAAATGAGGGGCATTTATTTTGCTGATGGCCACATTAGAGCAAGTAAACAGGAGTCTCAGTGTTGAGGAAACAATATAAAAGCCCTCTGAAAGGCCGTTGGTAGAAATATGCTACCTCAGTCTACTTAAACACTGTCAGTATACATATGTGGATAACTGTTTCCTGAAAGTACAGCATTTTTTAAAAAGTATTTTTATCTATTATTAGGAATGAGACTGTGGAAAGAGCAAGAAATCAAGAGGAGAGAATGGGAAATGACAATCTAAGTGCTAGGCTATCAGCTCCACAATGTTTCAGCAGTGTTTTTGAGCACTGAAGGGGCATTTTGTACACAGTGTTTTGCCAATATGGAAATTAATCATTGAATGTTTTAAATTAATCATTCCTTATTACAGAGGATGGTTGAAATGAAAACTTTTTTCATGATAAAATTGTTTAAAGGTAGTGGCATCCCCAAAACAGTTGCCCCCATGAATTCCTATGAACAGACCCACACCAACAGCGGCCATGTGTGGACGTGCTGCGCCGCAGCAATTTACACCACTACTCTATTCCCAGCTTGGCTATCCGGAGTGTTTTCCCAATAGAAAACTTACCCAGTTAGGTGGGAGGATGAGTCTGGAGTAGGCTTTTGGCTCTTGTTTCAAGCACCTGGCCATGCAGTGGCTGGTGGGGGGTTTGACCTTTGGTGAGACACTGTCAGTGTGTGCTAGGGATGACAATTGAGGGGTGTTATATGATGTGAGCCAACAGCACTGTTTTGGACTTCAGGTACTTTTTATTGGATACTTTGAAAATGAGTTGAGGATTTTTTTTAAAGAAATATTTTTGGGCTTTTTATGCCTTTATTGATATACGTAGGAGGACAGTGGATAGAATTGGAAACAGGGACTAGAGCGGGGGAGAGACATGGGGGAAATGGTGCCACAGGCCAGACTCAAACCCAGGCCCCTGCAAACATGGGGCACGCCTTAAACCACTGAAGAAGAATTTTTACAGAAATTTTAGATGTGCCTAATTTCTTGTGTATATGAGTAAGTAGATGTGTGGATTTGAAAAGAAACATTTCCAAAATAATCAGGACTTTTAGTGTAGATGTTGATGATGCTTAGACTTAACAAGTCCTTCCAGTCAGTCTTAAAAATGACTCCTCCATCCCTCTCTCAATGACCAGCACCATTTTTTTCTGACTGAGGACCCTCAAAGCTGGCCAACATCTGCTATAAAACCTATCCAGTGGTGTATTTTCTGCAGAAACAGGACCTTTGGGAGATTTGTGGGCATCTGTTTTGGTCTTGACTAATTCCTGTTCAGAGACAAGGCTGAGTCCTTAAACTGATCAGGGCCTACTGATCCCAAATAAATGGGGGAAACTAAAAAACGCAGAAGAAACTAAAGCTCAGGTTTTAGGAGGTTAAACTCTAAGTTAATGATAGCCTAAGACTTTTGAACAATACTTTATATTTCCTACTGTTCTCTGTTTAGCTAGTAAGTTGAATATATTTTAGGTTTCGTTCTATTCTAAAAAGCCAGGTATCTCCAGAAGTACCCTGGTTCCTTGGAAAACAGGTTTGGTTTTTCCTTAAATTTACAACACCATCTTAACCTTTCAAGAGAACAGTTACTAGATAAATTGGGAAAACAATAGCACAAACATTCAGATAAATCAGATTTTTGTTGCTCCATTTTTCATCCTACAAAATCACACGTGCATGAAAAACTGTGCATATTCTTCAGCTAACTTTCACATAGTTTCAGCCAACATCTAATGTGACTAGAAAATCCTACTCAACAGTCCTCCTCTGCTCTTGAAGTGTTCATGAAAGTAAGCATCACAGGTTTGTCTGTTTAGGGTTTACACGAACGCCTCCCAGTGAGAAGACCCTGGTTTGATCCTTGGCTCTTCCTGTGCATAGTTTGCACGTTTGTGTGGGCTTTCTCTGGTTTCCTCCTACACCACAAAGATATGCAAGTCAGGCAGAGTGGAGACTCTAAATCGCCTGTAGGTACGAGCGTGAGCGTGAGTGGAAGTCTGCCTATCTGTGTTCAACCTGTGTTGGACTGGCGACCTGCCCAGTGTCCTGCCATCCGCCCAGTGCATGCTGGGATAGCCTGTTGCCCCAGGTGTGCCAGAAAAGGACTAAGTAGGCAGAGAAGTTGAATGAATAAATGATTAAATTGATAACATCTTCCTCTGCATTAAAATGTCAAGGATATAGAATATTTTACAGAGTGTATGCAGGTTTTTAGGCATTCTTCACTCCTGCTGAACACTGTCAGCTTAATACAAAACATGGCACATTTTATGTGTTCCCATTGTTAGCGCCATTACACAGGAATTTAAGGTTATTTCAACCAATTACTGGACAGCTGTGAGTCTCTGCTCCACTCTTCAAATCTGGATGGATCTGCTTGGTACCCTAACTGAAGAGTTACGAAAAAGCAGGATGGCACTGATCAGTTATTTTGATACCTTACCCCACTTTTGACTGTGGAAACACTAATCATGTTTAATCATTGATCAAACTGAACCGATTTAATTGAATTTCGTTGCTCTTGTACAATAACAACAAAGTTATATTCTTGTCAAACCGCTATGTTGGAACGCAGATGACTTTATCTGTCGTGTCATCTACAGATTGACATTCAACAGGAACAGACGACAGGAAACCTTTGTCTGAATAACTCTTTCAAACAAAGACTTAAAAAGATCTCTTGTCTGTATAGAGTGGAAAAACTTGATTAACAGAAATGATTTATGACTTTGTGATCTCTATTGACAGATGATGCATATGAATATAGATTCTTTAAGGAATTGATATGGTTTATTTAGTCCCTACTTTCTGTCTGAAGTAGAAGTAATGAATAGGTGCTGCTGGGGTTTCAGTTGCGTGCTGGATATCAGTGCATGTTGAGAACAAAAGAAGCAGAATGCATTGGCCTTAATGAAATCCCTTAACCCAATGACCATCATGTAGGGCCCTATGAAATCCATTGTATTTTTTGCCAAATTCTGTTTTGATTTTTTGAAATTCTGTTTTTTAACCTTTCCACTAATTTTACCATAAAAAGAGGGTCTTGTTTATGTAAATGAATCAAATGTTCACTAATTAAATAGAAATAAACTTAAATTTATTGAAAAAGGGCCACAGTTGGCCCAGGAGCCGTTGTTTGGATAACTCTGATATAAAATAAAACATAACAGTGTAACAGTCATTTATTTACAACATTTTAAGACACTTCCACATGTATAATCACATCCTAACTGATGTTTATAATGTAAATGAAAAAATCCTGTTTAAAAGTAAACCTGCTACCTAAACTTT
This sequence comes from Cheilinus undulatus, assembly GCF_018320785.1. NCBI lineage: Eukaryota > Metazoa > Chordata > Actinopteri > Labriformes > Labridae > Cheilinus > Cheilinus undulatus. Next base: position 42,808,824 of record NC_054872.1, on the reverse strand, counting down.
TCTTTACTATCTCAATATGTAACAGTGTATGCAGTTTGATGCTGCATTGTGTTTTACTCCTGACTGTGACGGTTCTCATCTCCATCATCACTGTCTGTCCGTCTGCCTCATATCAGACCGCTACGTTAATCCAGACACGTGTTGGCTCGTTAAGCAACCAAATGGAACTACAGTATCTACGGGAGGGATTATAAAGTTAACTGTTCCTCGAATTTAACATAATTTAGACAACGGGACTTCATAAAATCTCGAGTCCGTCAGACAAGTTTGAAGCCTCCGAGGGGTGAGCAGATCCTCAAGTTGTGACTTCAGCTGAGTGCCTCATACGCAGACACACCTCTCTCTCTCTCTCTCCGTGACTCTCTGGTGTGGTGAGGTAAAATGACTCGAAGCACAGATGCGTTTTCTTGAAGGTGCAACATTATGTCACACAGTACTGCCCCATGTTGAGCTACGGGATGTTTGCCCGTGTTTTGTGCAGCTGCTTTGACATGCTGTTATTGTTTAGGAGAGGGCGGGGTGAGTGTTTGTGAAGTGAGGCACAAGTTATGCCCCGCTTTAGTGATTCTCCCACCAACATATTCCCAGATATAAGTTCCTCTTTCTAAAAAACACAGCATTTCAGTCAAACTCATTCAATTTCTGCGATTTCCGTGTTAAACTGTAAATTATGTTTTTAGTGGCCAATTCCGTGATTCTGTCCTCGATTCCATTAATGCGGAAATCATAGGACCCTAATCATATGAATACAGTTGAACTTTTATTGATTTCCATAAACTATGCCATGCAGATGTGTGCAGCTAATGTCTATTTAAAGACTACAGTAAAAATATAGATTATCTACTTGTATGGATTTTAGTATGGGAAATGGTTTATCTGTAGTGTGATTGCAGTCAGAGTAGTATTAACCAATCACAGACTTTCATGCAGAAAGGTTTTGATACAACTAGTATAAAGAGCAGAAGAAGACTCAATCAGCCATAATGACATCCTGACTTTGTGATGACTGGTTGCATGAGGTTTGTAGAATGTGATTAGTTTTTTACTAAAGAGAGTATACGGCTATAATCAGCTGATTGATAGTGCAGGAAGAGAAAATGTGTATGAAACAGAACAGAACAGAAAAGACAACTCAGTTGGAAGTTACTGCCAGGAGATAGTGAAATGATTTCACGATAGATGTGCATCTCACAATCACAGACATCATACCTGAGCTCAGTGAACAGTGACCACTGCATCAGTCTTATTTCCATTGACTAAAAACTATGACTAAATGTTAATCAACTACATTTCTCATGAGAAAAAGGAGAGACTAAAGTCTGCCACACATATAAAGATTGTTAAAGTCTTAACCAATTTTTCCCCCCATGTATGGCAAAAAATAATCACTGATTCAATGTTTTGTTTATATAGTGTGTGTATGAAATGAGAAGATCAACATGGCACATCACACTCTTACAGATTCATTTCATTTACTATCAAAAGTCTTAGCCTGGTCTCCATTCTTAAAACGCCAAATGCCATGTGGTCAAACATGACGTTTGAGTCAACAAGCTAATGTGGCTTAGCTACCAGCTACATCATTTGTGACAGTGATTTTGGCCCAGCTCCCTCCTTTGTCGGTACATTTGCAGTACATTTTTTAAACACTTGTTTTGTCGCCACAGCTCAACAAGTTGCTTCTCCATTTCTGTCATCCATCTACCTTTATGTTTCACATCATTGCCACTGCTGTGTTTTGATTTTGCCTCCTTCTTGCAGCTTGCCTCCTGATTGGCTGGTGCTCTGTTCCATGTAACATACACAACAGGATCCCTGGTCATAACAATGAACATCCTTAATAGATATGATCTCGAGTTGGAGCACCTCGGAGCTGGTTGGAGAGGGAAAAAAATCACTCTTGACACACCACACTCCACAGGATAATCTGGCAAGATAATCTTTAGAAGCATCTGATTATCAGGCCTTCTCTGACTTTGGTCAGAAGGAGGGAATCAGGCCAACAATCATCACAATTATTGTGTTGTGTGTGGCCCTCTAAGCCTTGCTAAAAATAGATCTTTGGTGATAAAAACTAATGAAAAGTAAGTTTAGTTAGAGACTAAAATGTTGGTGCTGGACTGCTTGACATTCAGATAACTCTCCACTGTGCATAAAAGGTATGTCAGCATTTTCATCAGTGTATTTTGTATCAATAAAAGTATTGATACTAAATCAATATGAGTGTTTTACATTTACAATATGGCTAATTCAAAAATAAAAGTTAACTAAAATTAAAGACTTAAATTATTGACTAAATGTGACTTAAACTGAAAGGAGTTTTAATCTAAACACTAAAGAATGAATCTGAAATAGCCTCCAAAATAACACTGTGCTGCATGTTCTGTAATTTTCCTTTTGATAACACCTGGAAGCTTTCAAAAATTGATTCTGGAGGCTAAATACACTTGCTAGTACTGGGTTTGACTCCCTTTTGCCTTCAGAACTGCCTCAATTCTTTGTGGCATAGTTTCAACAAGGTGTTGGAAACATCCCTCAGAGATTTTGGTCCATATTGACATGATGGCGTTAAGCAGTGGCTGCAGAATTGTCGGCTGCACAACTATGATCTGAATCTCCCATTCCCCCACATCCCAAAGGTGCTCTACTGGATTGAGATCTGGTCACTGTGGAGGTCATTAGAGTACAGTAAACTCAATGTCTTGTTCCAGAAAACAGTTTAAGATGATTTGAGCTTTGTGACATGGTGCATTATCCTGCTGGAAGTAGCCATCAGAAAATGGATACACTGTGGTCATATAGGAATGAACATGGTCAGCAGCAATACTCAGGTAGGCTGTGGCATTTAAATGATGCTCATTTGGTATGGGGCCCAAATTGTGCCAATGAAATATCCCCCACACCAATACACCACCACCAGCCTGAACCATTGATACAAGGCAGGATGGATCCATGCTTTAATGCTGTTTATGCCAAATTCTGACCCTACCATCTGAATGTCGCAGCTGAAATCAAGACTCATCAGACCAGGCAATTCTAATCTTCTATTGTCTCCTTTTGGTGAATTGTAGCCTCAGTTTCATGTTCTTAGCTGACAGGAGTGGCACCCTGTGTGGTCTTCTGCTGCTGTAGCCCATCTGCTTCCAGGCTCAACATGTTGTCAGTCAGAGATAGTATTCTGCCTGCCTTGGTTGTATCAATTGGTTATTTGAGTTACTGTTGCCTCTCTATCATCTCAAACCAGACTGCTGATTCTCCTGGCCTCTGACATCAACAAGGCCTTTTTCAACCACTCGCTGGATATTTTCCCTTTTTGGGACCATTCTCTCTAAAACCCTGGAAATTGTTGTGTGTGAGTATCCCAGTAGATCAGCACTTTCTGAAATACTTTGACCAGCCCTTCTGGCGCTACCATGACATATTCAAAGTCACATAAATCCCCTTTCTTTTCCATTCTGATGCTTGGTTTGAACTTCAGCAAGTTCTCTTGACCACGTCTACATGCCTAAATGCATTGGGCTGCTGCTATGTGAGTGGCTGATTGGCTATTTGTGGCAACAAGCAATTGAACAGGTGTGCCTGTTTGTGGCCAGTGGCCAGTGAGTGTATAGTGTAATTAGGGCTGAACTATTTGAGAAAATAATCTAATTGTGGTTTTTCTACCCAATTTGCGATTTTGATTTAATATGCGATTATTTCTTAAGTTCCTCATCTCAGGCATTTTCCAACAAAAACAAACAATAATTCATTCTAAACTATAACCAACACAGTATTAGAATAAACTAGGGCTGAACAATTTTGAAAAAATATCCAATTATGATGATTTTGACTCACTTTGCAAATTGAATATGAACTATTGTATTAAAGGGAATGATAATCCATATAATTCTCATATTTAATAATAAAAAAAAAATACAAAAATTAAGAAAATAGGATTTTTTTGGTACATGGCTCTAAAAATATGGCACTAGAATGATTGCATGATATGTAATGCACTTCTCGAAAAAAAGTTTTATTCTGGTATTTCGCACACATTTCAGGTAAAAGAAATATTGCACCTTCTGCAATTTGAAAATTGCAGCAGGCTCTACTGCGATTCAATCTAATTTGCGATTAATTTTCCAGCCCTAGTTGTAATTTAATCATAGCTAATAGTGTCACAGATTGATTACTTTTTAAAATGTATTTTCTATCTTTTAAAATTTTTGACTTGGAGAAGACTTTCTTCTTGTGCTTAGAGCAGACTTCCTCTTTAAGCTTATAAATGTTTTACAATCAGGAGTGATTTTAAGACGATGGAGGCCGTGCCTCACTTTCAGATGCAGTGATGTGTTCCGGCAGAGTTTCACAAGAATCATAATGTTCACTATATTTGTCTGTATGCTTGAGTGTGTACCGCTGCGTGTGCATTCATGTCGTTATGTGTAGTAAGTGTGTATCAGTGTGTTACCTCCACTCAAAGGACCTCATAAAGGTTAGCAGGCTCACTCAACAGCTGATGGTAAATTTAGCCTCCTTTTCACACAGTCCCACACACGATTTGAGTATTTTTCTACTGTATCAGAACATATCCAGGCATGTTACTGCACTGAAGAGATTTTCCATTATTCTGAGGTATTAATGAGCAGAATGAGAGGTGGCTATGATGCAACATTTTGTTAAATATTTCAGATTTTGCATGTAAGAAAGAAATGCTCATTTACTATTGGATGTTTTGGGTTTTTGTTGATGAAGTTTGGCACCGTAAAATAGTGATGTGTTTTTCCAGATGGGATTTAAAGTAATGAAATGACTAATGATACTGTCAAGCAGGTAGGAATGGATGCTGATAAGAGCTGCTTTCAGGGTGCGAAAACCACACTTTTAATTTTGGGCACTTCCCTCACTCTCACCTTTTAAAATTTTAAAATTGAAAGCCTGACTCAAGCATGTAATATTTACTCGTGCCATTTAGGACCAGGAGGAAATAAATGCTCCCTTCCAAAGATCACTGCACCAAAGAGGCCACTTTTGGCGGCGTAATATTTTGTTGTAATCCCGAGGAGGATTGTTAACCCACAGTTCCTGTTGTTAAAATGTTCTGGGGTGTTAGGATTGCTGTTTTTAAGGCCTGAAGTATTCCTCTCACAGGTAGAAATGTATCACCTTGTGAACTTCTTTTTTAAGAGGTCTGAAGTTGCATCAAATGAGCCTCTCTGGTAATTTTCCCTCTCCGTATTTGCACACACTTACAAACATCTCATAAATGCTCTCCACTCTGGCACACTCTTGACATTATTTATGGGTGAAAGGTTGCCTTGCAGAAGCTACTATCCAAGTAATATGCCACCACGTCATGACCCCCAGGTCCTGCAACCTGGCTTTACGTAACACATGCATTGTAGTGGAAAATTAACATATGACAGAACTACTGTAAGCCCGCTTCTTCTTCTCTCTCAGGATATAGTGTTTGCACTCTAAAGGGTCAGAGAAAAGTGCGGGTGTCAAATGCCTGTCTGATAGTTTTCCACTTTTAAAGTTTCAAAGGAGAATATTCGAGTCCTGGTATAAATAAGTTATAGTGTCAAACAGTTCTGATTTTTAAATGAAGCCCTGCCGTGCTCACATTCTGTTGGGTAAGCATTTTACACTTGAGTTAAAACAGCTACAGCTTTGTGTGAGGTTTTATCAATTACTCCTTTCTTTCATCATTAACACACGAGACTGTATCTGAAGTATGTTCATTTTCATGTATTCATAAGACAAGATAGGCCTTTATGGCCTGGAGGATAAACTGCCCTTGGCACTCACACTACAAACATCTGTGTTTACTTCATGCAATACCTCACATAACTCAGCCAAATGACCTTTCTCCTTATTGAAAATTACAAACAAGAACAAATAACAACATAACTTAAACATATAAGATAACTTGAATATTACTCACTCCTAGTTTGGTGAATGCACTGTTAAAAAGATAAGGACTATTGTTGTAAATATAAGAATATTATAAAAAATAGTTAAAGCAGAAAAAAAACAATTGTAATCCTTTTTTAGAAACAAAAAAGAGGTCTTACTAGATCAGAGAAAAAAGAGAAGATAAGGAATATATTATTAAAGTTATTAATATTGTAAACAAAGGAATATATAATGAATTTAAAAAGTTAGGGGTGAACGATATTATCGGTCTGGTAGCGGTATCAGCAAATTTCTGCCTCTATTTACATCTGATATTTTGCCTGTGTATTTCAGCATATATTGGCTGTAAATTTTGTCCGTACTAATAAATTAGTGGAGTTGTAGACTTATGTCAGTTGAGGCCTTTTTCTGCATTTATTCTCATTCTTTAAACTTGAAGTGTTTTTAAGGACTAAAGTTTGTTTTCTTGGTCATCCTCAGACCTTAAAGTGTGTCCAAAAGGACTGAAATTTCTTTTCTGAACAGCATATTTAAATATCGATATCAGCTAAAATTAATCTGTAAATATCGACATATCAGATATCTGCAAAAATCCAGTATTGTGCACCCATATGAAAACTAAAGTGTGAATTTAATCAAGGTAATTCTAACTTGAAAAAATGGAGAGAAAAATCATAGAAAATCAGAACTACATTTTTTTTGCATTGTTCTTTATTTTTGAATTTTTGGTATCATTTGAGAAAAATATTAAGAGCCATTGATAATAGAAAATGGTGTTTTTGTGCTTTACTAACTCTGATATTTCATCATTTAAAAAAACAAATAATAATTTACAATATTATCTCAAAATTGGCCATATTACACTTTATAAGAGCACGCCATTTTATGAGTGGGTGTTATTGTAAAGAAATCTGATTATTTTGTCAAAATTATTATAAGACTGTCACAAAAACACAATTTTGTACTGTGAAATTATTCTAGTAAATTTAATGCGACTGATACTGATTTTGATACGAAAAGCAACAAAAGCATAAATCCTAGGTATTAGGGCTGGGAATTCTATCATTTTTTCAATATACATCATTACATTATAAAAGAACGATAAGGTAAAACAAGTGTATGCTGATGTTGATTTGAAAAGAAAAAAGATGCACAGCCTCATGATTGTTTACAGTAAAAACCACTTAATTGAAATAAAGGGTTGATCAACAGTGACAAAAGTATGTTTGGTTTTTATTAAAGAGAGGAATTTTACAAGTGTATTTTAAATCATGGTGCAATTAACAGAGGTTTTACAGTTCTAAATGTTACAATTTGGCTGATTAAATTAGTTCAAATAAAGTAATTGTTTTGACTGAGAGTAAAGACTGAAATGTATGGACTTTGTATTGACTTAAACTGGAATAAAAAGCAATTTAATCTGAAATGAAGACTATGAAATAAATAAAAAAAGCCAAAATTAAAACTGTTGAAATAGATGCCTGCTTTTGTAGTGGTACATTTTGAGTCTGTCATCATCAGACTAAAAAAAGATTTTAATATTTTTCAGAGGCTGTGTATTAAAATCACAAATTTGACATTCTTGGTTTAGGATTCATAAAGACTGATATCATTGGGCCTACGTCAGGTACCTGTGGTTCAGATGTAGTTGTTTGTTCCCAAATACTAAGGTCAGGGTTTGTTTCCTAAATCCTACACCAGCTGCCGTGTCAGTGGTGTGTGAATGTATTTCAATGGGTATAGTCAAGACCGAGAGACATTTTACATCACAGTCTCTGCCATCAGTGTGTAAATTTTGTGCAAGTTGTGAGTTGGCAGATAACAAGGTAAAAGCTCAAGTCCATACTATTTGCAAGAACAAACAACTATATGCATAATAAACCAATGATATGTTGTTTTAGAACAGGAAAAAGAAAGCTGTGTTTTAGTTTGCATTGATCTTGGATGTACGGTAGTGTCCGGCCCTCGTTGGCCTGTCTGACTCCATCAGTGTCATCTTCAGGACACTGTCAGTTCAGCTTGTAGCATCCATCAGTAAAGAAAACATCTGATATGATAACAGGACTCTATTATCTGTGACCGGTTTAATCGGGGAGGACGTCTGTGTCTGATCTTCCAAGTGATGTCATCACCTCGCCCGCTGAGTAAACTCCCCGCGCTGAGCAGAGACGTGGAGTTTATATACTGTGGGGAAACAGGAAGAGCTGACTTGCATAAAATGAATGCCAAGCTGTCCCCCAAAGACGGAGCATGCACTCTGAACAGACGCAGTAATCTTCCAGCATATGCTCAGCCTGAGACTGTATTTCTGTCTGAATGCAAAAGAAAGGCAGAAATCACCAAACATTAGAAGTCAGTGAATACATTTATGGAGTTCCTGACTCTGCTGGAGTTTGTCTGAGTAGTTTATATCTTGATATTTATGGGGGGTTGTTTTTTCTCTCTGCCCCTCATTCCTACAGAAGCACATCCAGGCACTTTGGCGCTACCTCGTGCAGCTGCAGCATTCCTCATGTTGTGACAGAGCAGCCCTGTTGGGACTGCTCGGGTTAAGCCGTCTTGCCCTGGTGACGATTGTTGTTAAAACACAGGAGAACATCTGTCATTTACGAATTTTTCCTGCAGGCTCACAGACTTGAACCGGCAAAACTTTTCAGTCACAAGCCCCTTTTTTTTTATTATTATTCAGAGCCTCCAGGGACCACGAGCGTTACACGTTCACTTCACTTGCCATGAATTGGAGTGAAGATGTGAACTAATGGCATCTGGCAGGAATCACTGCTGTGCACTGAAAGCCCGCTGCTTATGTCATGTTTGTGGCGAAGGCGGATGTGCTTCCTTTGGAGGTATACGTCCGTTCGTGTTAGCTGCAGAGCAGAGCGGTGGGAGGCCTGAGGTGAGCTCTCTGGGAGCTGGCGGTGACATCACTCAGTGCTCCCTGACATCATCAGTAACAGTAAAGAGGGTGAGTGGATAAGCTTACAGTGGCATGTGTCGGCATTCATGTAAACACTGATATTTGATGTTTTACACACCTCTATGCTTGATTTAATACTACAGCAGCCGCCCCAACCACCTATAGCTTACCACAAATAAGTAAAACACAGCAATAAACATTTATTGTATTTGAAGCCTGTCACTTTTTCATCTGAAATAACCTTCCCTACACATCAAGGCTGCTTTCTGTTTAAGTGCCTCTGGAGATTTTATAGTTTTAGCGCCTCATTTGACAGGATTTCTCCATATTCACTCTCATTGCCTGCCATTAGGAATGTAAATGTGATGTATTCAGGGTCATATATCCTCTACCACACACTTGGGGACTCTAACCGGCATCACATTCTAGTAATTGTGTCACTGCACCCAAGGGAATGAAAGTTAACTTAGGGTTGCAGAAGACTCACACATATACGCATTGCACAACCATACATAAAAACTAGGGGTCAACTAGTATTATTTTTTCAGGGCTTATAACTATATAACACGTAGAGCTGGTGTTATGGCCTTAATTTAGTATCACAATATTTTTAGGCTATGTTGCGACACATGATATGCATCACAATATTTTAAAATCTCTTCTAAATTATTGTGTTAACTTCAGCCCATTGATGCATAAAATGACACCAGTATGATGATTATAGTAGACCAGTGATACTCAACGTGTGGCTCTTTTGTGATGATTGGTGGCTCTTTTATGTCTTTGACCTCCGAAATTAATCACATTAATCAGTTTGTTTCCCAGACTTATACAGAAGGCTTTAATTGCCTTACGTAATTGTCCCATTTATCCCATTTTTGCCCCTTTTCACACAATTAAGCTACCTTTGCCATTAAATACCACTTTTTTCCTACTTTTTTACCCATTTTTGCCAATTCTTTTTGTGAAGTTTTTCCCATTTTTGTCACTTTTAGCCAATTTTTGCCCCTTTTTTTTTTACCATTTATGCACCGTTTTTGGCGCATTTAAGCTACCATTTGCCATTAAATACCACTTGTTTCCTATTTTTGCCCTATTTTGCCATTCTTGACTGCTTTTTGCCCATTTTAGTCACTTTTCTCTCTCTTTTTTGCCACTTTTGGACCATTTTTGACCCTTTTTTTAAACCAATTTTTCCACAATTTTTGGCCCATTAAAGCTACCTTTTGCCATTAAATACCACTTATTTCCTATTTTTACCCTATGTTGCCACTCTAGACTGCTTTTTGACCATTTTAGTTATTTTTTCTTCTTTCTTTGCCACGTTTTTGCCCCTTTTCACAATTTTTTTCACCATTTTTTCACCATTTTTCTCCTATTTAAGCCACCATTGAATAGCACTTGTTTCCTCATTTTTGCCTATTTTGCCTTTTCTTTTAGCCACTTTTATACAATATTTGCCTCTTTTCTCCATTTTTGGCTTATCTAAGCTACCGTTTGCCATCAAATACCACTTGTTTCCTATTTCTCTGCCCTATTTTGCTACTCTTGACGACTTTTTGCCCATTTTAGTCACTTTTCTCTCCTTTTTTTGCTACGTCTTTGCCACTTTTGGACCATTTTTGCCCCCTTTATCTTATTTTTACTGCCACTTCAAGCTGTTTCTGCCACTTTTAACCACTTTGATTGTGGCTCTTGCAAAGGTATTTTTCAACACTTGGGCTTTTTGGTTGAGCAGGGTTGAGTAACACTGTAGTAGACCCTTCTTTTAGGACTACAGCCTCCTTTTTTGGGGCACCTGCTCCACCCACTGAACCAAACTGGCACCCATGTTAAATGCAAGTTTACCATGACAAAATGAAATCCCACTTCAGTGACAAGGATTGTGAAACACAATAAGCAAGCATGAAGAAAACAGTTTGCAATCAGTTGCAAGAGGATTCAATTTCATTAAGAAATAAGTAAAATATTCATGTAGTGACTGTTTCTTTAGGCTGGAAATCATTTTTATTTTAGTTCTAACTTACTCCCCACTCTGCTGCACCTTATCAACATGAGGCCTTCAGCAGAATTTTGTACTCAACCCTCTACAACAGCTAAACTCCACATGAGGACTTCTGATGTTTATAGCATCACATATCAGAGCGATCAGAGCCAGCGTGATAGCTTTGCAGAATTATATTTTAAATTCACTTACTCAACAAAGGAAGAAGTTGACATTTAACAGGAGAAGTCCCGCATCCAGGAGTGGATTTACAGGAGAAATGTAGTCAGAGTGTCTGTGTGCAGTGTGTCCGTCTGTCACAGCGGTGAACAGAAGCAGGAGAGGCAGACAACAATAGAGTGCAATTATTGATTGATTGTGGGTCTGAATATAAATAAATTGACCATTCATTTACAGAGGTGTGACGCCCAGGTAAAGTGGGAAATGCTGCAGGAAATAAAGGAACCCTTTTCAAAAGGCCGCTCATAGATGAGGAGTCCACAGCACATGCTCTGTGTCTAGAGGTGGGCCTGATGTGTAGACTGACATGATTGGTTTGTAGTCAAAGAGCATGAAATTTATATGTAAAAGTATAATCTGTCAGAAACAGCAGAAGAAGCTGTTCTTATTGAAAAATCAAAATATTCTCCTGTGAGAAACTCACTCATCAAGGTCATAGTTTTCCAAAACTTGAATCAAAAGGTCAAATGGATCCTTTGGAGGAGAGGCAGACATCTTCAAGAACATTAACCAAGTCTGTTCAATAATAACTCATCAATGAAGTGGACAGCAGCTGCATGATACTATTATTTTTTTTGTTTTTTTATTAGTTTAGTTTTTATTTTGAAAAAAAAAATGCTACTTTAAATTTAGTTTTTCTTTTTTTGTTAGTTTTTTTTTTTAGTTAAATAAGAAACTTGTCAGGGGCGAGACCCAAAGAGACAGACCAAATTTAATCTACATTTAAAATTGTATAATGTTTAAATGTAGATTAAATTTGATCGCTCTTCTCTCCTCATTTGTCATTATCAGGCCGTTTTAGAGAACATTATTCGGTATGGGATGTCAGCCTGGTACTGTAATCTCTCTGCCAGGTAAAATCTAAACTTGCTCATCTGGTGCAGACTGCCATGAAGGTTGTATGGAGGACTGAATACTCTTCCCTGCAGTCCTTGTATGAACAGTCTGTTCTCAGGCAAGCGCAGCAAGCTTTATCTGATCCTTCTCACACCCTTCACCCTGAGTATGAACTCCTTTCCCCTGGTAGGCAATATAAAGTTCCCAAATGTAAACTGAACTGCTTTAAAAACTCATTCGTGCCCACCTCAATTAGGGTTTTGAATAGTGTTTCATGAAGATGTAGCCCGATTGTGCAATAACGTCATGGTGTTATCCTTTTTTTTATCTTTTTTACCTAGTCTTATCTTGCTGTAGTTTATTCTTTGTCATTGTTATTTATCGCCAGCATGTTTCTTTTTAACTATTTCTATGAGAGTCTTGTGCAATATGGGTATGTGCAATATGTGCGGTTTATGTGATCACATCTTTGTTTTATTCTATTACTTCTGTGTTATTAATTGGCATCTTCATCTGTGCAGCTCTTGGAGTCCAAGACAAATTTCCCTAAGGGGACAATAAAGTGTATCGTATCGATCGTATGGTATCGTATTTTGTGATTCAGATTTGATGTTTGAATGCAACTCAGGACTCAAAATGGTGTTGTATGAAGTCTTCAGTCAAATTAGTTAATTTTACACTCCTCTGACTTGTACATGTCAGTCAGTATGCAGCTGTCGAAGACCAAAGTAAAGATTTTTTGTCCCTATTTTTTTTTTTTTTTTAGTTAACTTGGAACACAAAATATAATTTTAGCTAGTTTGTCTTGTTTTTATGTTAGTGTCAGTTATCTAATATGATTTTTACATTTTGTAAGAATATTTTGTTGTAGTTATTTTGTTTGTTTTAGTTGATGATAATAACCTTGGACATCAGAGTCACCCACTCCACCTGGGTACAAACAAACACTGCTGTCACTGCATGCCTCCTCCACTCGTCTCCTAACTTTGTGATGGAAGTCAAGTTCTCTTCTCTTCCATGTGTGGCTCTGGATGTCTGCATCATTGCCTTTCTTGCAGAATGAACCCATACCATGCAAACTTTTTTGCTGTTCTCCGTAATGAAACAGAATGCTCAGAAGTACAAACTATTGCAGCTGATGAACATCATGATGAAGGGTGCAGGTATGCAGGAGGACCTTTAGACATTTGCAGTAAGAGCAGTTTGACCTTGACAAGGAAGGCAAGTTAAGAACACGTGTGCACATGGACAGCTATTGACATAAACCACAACTGTGATCAGAATCATGATGCATTTTTATTCTGACCAGACTTTTCTCCTGATGATGTGTCCATGTAAACATAGCTCTTGTTGCTCTTAACATCATTGGTAGATAATATTAGATATTATCATGTATCCGTTGTTGAAAAGGAAAACTAAGCTAGAAAAACAAACTTTATAGTCACAACTGTACCATGTCAGCCATGTAACCTTGCCGGTTAAAATGATCTCAAACTGGGATGCACTGATTTATGCCATGTAGTCATGAATATCTAAGAATTATGGAGCCAAGGCTGACAAAACATGCCGGTTGACGTCTCAGAGGACACCAAAGTTCTCGAGGTCTGAGAGGAGAGGGAGGCCTGTTGTTTTGGATGTGGATCTGCCAGTGCACTTAACCTCTAAACCCTGCTGTGGGTTTTAATTTACCTCATGAGGCTCTTTAGACTAACAGCAGGCTAAGATTCTAGTCTAAGACTTTTTAAAAGATTTAAAAAGTCAAAATCAGCAGGTATTTGGCTTTTTTCCTGTTAAGTTGTCAAGTGGAGCAACCAAGTAAATGCTCATTAAAAGCAGTAAATTAAAGGTAAAAAGGAACAAAGCTGTAGTATTTATTACATCTGTCAACATACAATATACATTTGTTTTGGTCAATTTGCATCATTTTTCTGCTTTTTAATGTCAAATTGAGGGCTAAAGACATTTTATACGTTGACAACGGGATCCGTAATCCTAATTTATTTTAAATATGAAAGACCCCCTAAAGCAGGGGTGTCAAACTCAAGGCCTGGGGGCCAAATCTGGCCCGTGGTACAGTTACAGTCAGCCCACCAGATCCCGTCATGTTTTTTATTATAACTGGCCCACTGGTTTGAGGGCAGCAGATTTCCTCCAGTTTAAAAATGTAAACTTAACCATGATGATCTAAAATATCCATGGTAAATCATAAAAATTAGAAAAAATAGAAAGTTAAAATAATTAGATAAAAAGTCAGGAATGTGGGAAAATAGATTTACGTTTTCATTTCATATTCTTAATTTTTCATTTTTTTTCTTCACTTTTTCACCTTGACGCAAAGTCATGGTTTTGACTTTTTATTTCATGTTGACCTTTTCAATTCACAATTTTGACTTTTTTTCTTATTTCTTGACCTTTTAGATCCTAAACTTTAATTTTGTAAGTAACATTTTGACCTTTTAAATTCATGATTACAATTTTTTTTCTCAAGATTTGACCCTTTCAGCTCTTTACTTTGACTTTTATCTCATGATCTGACATTGTAGATCCTCAGTTATAAATTTTAAGTAATATTTTGACCTTTAAATTTAAACATTTAAGTGTTTTTCTCACACTTTGACATTTTAAACTGATGATTTTGAATTGATCTCATATTTTGACTGTTAAGAATTGAGATTTCAACTTTGTGTCTCATATATTTGCCTTTTAAAAACTTTATTTTGACTTTAAGTGCCATGTTTTAAACCTTTGGAGCTATAAAGCTTGAATTTTTATCTCATATTTGGAGCCTTTAAACTCATCCTTTTGACTTTTTTCAATCTCTTTATCATCAGTGCTTAGGATTTTTCCCCCATAATTCATTGCTGGTGAAAATAAGATTGACAGTTTATGGTTAAATGTGGACCCTGCTCGGCCCTCAGGTTGGACTCAAACTCAGAATTCGGCCCCTGCTGTGACTGAGTTTGACATCCCTGCCCTAAGGAGAAAATTGTGTGCACACTTACAGGGGTTATTGCCAAGAAGTTCATTTAGAATTAATAAAAAGAAAAATACACAAGCCACTTGATAGTTTTTGGGTGTGAAAGTGACAAATGCTTATAAAATAACCAATTTAATCCCTTTAAAGATCAATATGAAGTATGAAAATTGTTAAAAGTCACGCTTCCACAAACAAAAACATGTATTACATTAATTTTACTACATTTATTACATTATTCACTTAAGCTTTGTTTAACCAAGAGTATTCCCATTGAGACAAAAACTGTTTTAAAGAGTGTCCCAGCAGCATAAGTAGCACGCATACGACAAAAACACATAACATGACAACAAAGTTTACATCAGTCAACAGGTCAGCAGTTTTCAGTAGAAAAACATGCATATTCTGGTCAAATGTTACTTAATTCTAGCTTTAAAATCTCCTGAACTAATACAATGCTCACGCTGAAGATATCACAGATGCCGGGGCAAAATATTAAAATGTCTTTTACCAAAGACAGAGTAAATTTAAGGAATCTCATACATGGTGATTAGAGCAAAGGTTAACAGCTGTCAACAGTTTTTGGAGCAAGTGCAGAACATAGATCAGAGGCTAATTCATGCAAAATAGTCTTACAAAGAAAAATATACCAATTTTAAATCCCTCTATTGAACATTTTGAGAAGACTTTTTAAAATGTACGTTTGAAGCCTTATATGACATTGACCCGTGTACATCTGTGCAGTGTTTCTGAGTATCTGATGTTTTTTATTTCTTATTGTTTGCATGCACATGTGTGTTCATGTGTTGACTCCCCTGGGTGTTTGTGCGTGATGTTCATCATGTGTAGAAAACAACACCTGCTCTCTGTACAGTAGACACGCCTGACGAGCCGCGATCTCTTATTAATCCCATCTGCTACGACACATCTACCTGAACCATGACCGAGCGTGGATGTGGTTAGAGTAGAGGAGACAGGTTAAAGAGGAGGAAGCTCACAACCAGGCCACTCTACACACACTTAAAATCTCTGAGTGTGTTTCTCTGTGCATGTGTGTTTCATGCTCCGTGTACTCTCTGAACATCGAGCTGTGAAGAATGAGTGAGCGTGTTAGCCCCGCTGGAGGATGAATGCGAGAAATCATATTTTTGTCTCATACCCCAATGACTCTAAAGGCTCTGTAGCTAATGGAGTTTGCTAGCATGTGCACTGATGAGTTTATATGGGAAGTGACAGAAGTGTGATGGTATGCCATGTAGTCATGAATATCTAAGAATTATGGAGCCGAGGCTGTCAAAACATCCCAGTTAACGTCTCAGAGGACACCAAAGTTCTCGAGGTCTGAGAGGAGAGGGAGGCCTGTTGTTTTGGATGTGGATCTGCCAGTGCACTTAACCTCTAAACCCTGCTGTGGGTTTTAATTTACCTCATGGGGCTCTTTAGACTAACAGCAGGCGCATATTTAATCCTGCTGCTTCCTTCATAAATGACTTCACATTTCGGAGATCTCCAACAGATCCTTAAAGGTAATACCACACCGACTATTCCCTACATACAAGTATCAGATGACAAAGGCCTATCATGGTTATATTCATTAATTTTTAAAAATTATTTCATAATTAAACAGATCAAACAGGAAACAATGACATATTATAGCATAATTGCATTAAAAACAGCAAGAACAACAGTTTAAATCAGTTAAATCAAAAATTAAACTTTGAATTTTCTCTTACTAACTCTGGTATCAGAACATACATTTAGGTCTGTAAGTATTTATGAGACCACGATGTAAAGTTTCCAGGGATTAGAGCTCTGAATAAATGATGCACAGCCTAAATAAAATCCATTATATTTTTGTTTTACTGCCATTAGTAAGACAGGAGTTAAACCAGTTGGTGGCTGTCAGCTGCTTGAGTTGGACTTTCCTCTGTTATTATACCCAGCCTTTGCTGTCTCTTCCGCAAGTTTGACATATTGTACTTCTTGTACTACTCTCCTAACCCGACGCGCCAGATGGATGTGTTTCACACATCCATCTTGTAAACCATCCATAGACGGTGTTTGGGAAAGGGCAGAGCCTTAGAAAAGAAAACTGGAGGGTGATAGGATGAACGTTCTGTCTGTCACATCTTTACGGGCCAATCAGTGCAAAAAAACACATGATGACGTAGCCCCAAACCAAGGTGCGCTGCTACCGATGAGTAAACTCCATAGAGAGTTGCATAACACAAACCATGGCGACTGTAGAAATGTTAGTACATGACTTTTGTCGTTTTTGAAAAGAAAATAACTCACTGCTTTTCTTTGTTCTTCCTTTAACCAAGAAATGTCGTCAAGTTCTGCCATAATTGCGCCGGCCTCTTCTCACTGCTTGCATATGTCACGACTCCGCTGCGCCCGAAAGTACTGCCCCTCAACGCTGATTGGTCCTGTCACTTTCAAACAAGGCCCTAACAGTTCAGATGGGAGCTTTGCAAGATGGATTCGCCAGTGAGAAACACGGAAACGGACAAATCATCTGCTTTGCAAGGTTATTACTCTCACCTGGAATTCTGTCTGCTAAGATCACAACCAAACATTCTGTCTCCTTAGCAGAGGAGACATCTTTAGAACCTAGAATATGACACGCCCACTGATGATGTCATGGTTCACAAGGAAGAACCAACTACTTTTTGGTTCAAGCTGAGAACCAACTTTTCAGGTTCTGAACCAAGTTTTTCCCCGTTTGAACGCACCAGCCGCTTCAAAATTAGGTTCAGGAACCGGAACAGTCATGGAGCCCTGCCAGTCTGAAAAGGCTTAAAGTGGAGTCCAGGGACTGTCAGAGGTCAATGAGGGACTTACAGGGGGTCCCAGGTTAATGATCATCTTTAAATTACAGAATGTAAATGGTTTTATTCATTTTCTATAAAAGATTTATCAAAAACCATTCTAAAGCTATTTTTGAGAAAAAGTAGATTTTTTTTATGAATTACAGGCTATTTGAGTTGTCACTACAGTTTTGTTGAAACTTTGAAGGTTCCAGATGTACAAGAATACTACCGTTCTGAATGCCTAATACCTAATCAACTTCCTTACCCTTTTAGCTGGCTGAAATGATGGAAAAATACATTTTATAGTACCATGCAAGCACTATGGACAGGAAGCCAGGCCACACATCATAATAAGTCCAGATTCACTTTATTCAGAATGTTCCCAGTAGATAAATTTAATCAAGTCCATCGACGTTTCAGCTGATGGGATCAAAATGTTAGTGGAATTATTGCAGTCTGCAGAAGGTGTCTATGTAGAGCATGCTGAACACAGCGAGCAGCTCTTATCTGAGGCATCCTGCCTCTGAAGAAATACTGGCTGCTCATTCAGCTGAGAGATGGGCCAGGTGGAACGAACCGTGTCGCTCCTGTGGTCTTCATCTCGCGGCTGCCAAACAAATGACGGTCTGAGAGATACGGGCTTCTGAGAGATGATACGCATATTTTCAGACTGAAGCTGCACATCAGGTGATAGCCTGGACCAATATTCACTCAGAAAACATTTGATTCTATGTTAGAAATGTAATCATAAGCACTCAGATTTGCCTTTCATGTCATTTTCCACTTCCAACCTGTGTCACTTTTAGTCTGATTTACTAAGACAGCAGCTAATTATGCAATCAGAGGTTCAGACTAGCAGAAGGGAGCCTGAAAGGTGCAGTTCAGACATCTGCAAGCTCAAAATAGAATCAAAAGGAAGTTATGTTTTTGAGGAGGTTCTACAAAAAAAAGGGTTTATTAAGGTTATGCATAATTAAGGAAGCTTAAGTATTAGTGTAATAATTACACAAACCTTTACTTTATTTATAACTTCATTTTAAATTCCTCCCACTATTGTGGAGAAAAAAATGTTTTAAATGTACAGTTACAGCATCTGCCAGTCAGCCATCCCTACCACCCTCAGGCATAGATTTCAAACTTCCCAAATATATCAATGAATAGATATTATGTAACATCATGGTTCCGTCTTTAAAGCAAAAATAGACACAACAAAAAAGGTACTACACATAAACTTAGGACGCTTGGATAATGACTAAAAAGGCATGTAAAGAAACATATATTTGTATTCATGTGTGATTTACAGTAGGCCATGCTTTCACACTAATAGGTCTGCTCTATCAGATATTCGATGAAAAGTTGCCATTTTTGGTAAAAGTTGTCTTTAGATCATCTTAAAAGACTGACTTAGCTATTAAAGTTAAAAATGGTTTGAAAAGAAATACTATTTGTGGTTTGGTGAAGTACTGAGAGTTTAAAAGATATGACTGAAAATATGTACAAGTTTCAGGAACTGGGAGTGCCATATTGTTTGATAAAATGGCTCACAACTGAAGACGCCTGTGATCAATCCTAAAAACTCACTGGAAACATCAAAATCTCTGCCCTTGACATACTCAACGAAAAACAGCCAGATGGTGATGCTGTAACTTAGAAGCAAAATTTATTTTTTAAAGACCATACCCCTTCTCATAAAGCAGGTTACACTCCTCCATGAAAATTTTTCAGCCACATTCCCACATTCTGATCAAGTCAGCAAAGGCCTGCTAAGAGTTGCATCAGCTATACTTAAACAGCAAACCTAGCCCAGTTTGAAGGTAGGTTCTTACTTACAATGGACTTTACACTCTAAGGTGTTGCACCAGCTGAAATTCAATGTAGGCCTAAGTTATGACTTAAATATTACACCTACATCCTTCCCGGTGAGGATGAGGATTTTACTGGCTGTTTGGTGCAGTGCTAGTTTTGGCATCTTTTACATTTTTCTTAGTTTTAGAGATACCTGCGACAGGCCGGATTCGAACTCGGGCCAACCGCGTTGGGACATGCCTTAAACCTGCGTGCCAATATTCTAGTCTTTTTTAACTTTTGAAGTATCAGTCTGAATTCAGTAAACAAAACTAAATAAAATGTTCATCCATTTTTAGTCAGTAAAATGTCATAACATTTTAGCTTTTACTAGTGACATTTATTTTCTTGTACTTATTTAATTGGTCATAATGTTGAATTAATATTATAACTGAAACTCATTTTGATGCACGATTAATACTGTATTTATTTTGAAATATACTCAAGAAAATACTGGCATTCTTTGTATGCAAAGTGGAGAAATAATATAGATTCTGAATGTCCGTAACACCTAAATTATATCCTAGTCTCATTTTAGTCTCACTGATGAAAACTAAACTCATCAGAGTTTCAGTCATCGCATATCTATAGGGCCAATCTATGGCCCTCTTTCATTCATACTATGGATCTCTGTGTTGATCTTCTACATATATTTATACATGTGTACATACTGAAAATACAATAAACTCCCATCCCCGTGACTAAAGATTGAATGTATGAGAAAACGTAACTCTTGTGTTTTCTGGAATCATTTGTAAATGCTTAAAATATTGACATTTATGCGCCTCCTTCATAGGCTGTTGTGCCATTTTGCAAGTGAATGCAGTGCATGGTGGGAAATTCATCATACCCCTTGGTATGATGGTTTCAAGTGTAGCCCTCGATTCAAAAGAGAATTGGGATACCTCTTCACCTGACTTGAATGTGCAAAACTAAGGGGGAGGGCTAAGATAAAGGCTAAGGGGTAGAAATGGGATTGACCCTTAGTCTGGCCTTTCTTGTGGACAAAGGTAGCCGAAAAACATTTTTAGTCACAGTTGACAAAATGAATCCTTGTCTATTGTCAGCAGTGTCTTCTCTGTGATCAGTAACTCTATCATTTTCCATGAACAGAGGTCATTTCTGTTGTTGAACATTAAATTTTCCTATGTTGTTGATGATTTCACCACACAATGTCAGTCTTGTTATTTTACATTTGCTTTAGGTTTAGGCTGTAGACTTTGGTCATCACCTATGCAAAATGTTTTGCATATTTTCTGTCATATTTTCCATCCAGCTTTTAGGCTTTATAGAGATAATAAGATACAAGAGGCAGCAAACACTGGGTTAAAAAATGCTTCAACTTAAGTGAAAACAACAGCGACAGCATTTTGGTTAGTTGGATGTAAAGCTCTACTGGTTAAGCTGAACTTTACATCGCTGTGGTGCAGCCAGACAACGACACCACATGGCAACAGGCTGAAATTCAGATCTCTTGACAGATTTTCCTGTAGTGTGAGTTGTCTTAAGAGTGATCCTTACTGTGAAATCCTCAGAAAACAGTCGAAGCTGCAGATCAGAAGTGAAGGACCAAATTTTTCATTTTTGGCATCAAGACAAAGCTTTCTACAGTGTGTGCTGGATAGTATACCGCAATCAAACTGACAAGGGAGGGAGCTAGACCAAAGCTGCTACTGCTATGGATGTAGCAAGTAGTTAACAGCTAGCTACATCAAGCTAGTTTTTATGGGTGTAGACTCTGGTAGTTGATGGATGAATTTGTGTGTGTTGTGCTGTGTTGATCATCTTGTTGCTCACCACACATTGTAAAAACAAAACTATTAAATCTCATTTTTTTTTGTCACCATGTGGGGTCTCTTTAAAATTGGTTAATATTTAGGGAATAGTTCTGTGTGTGCCAGGCTTTGGTCAGATTGACTTGACTATTCACAAGTGTTGGCTTTCAGCCAAATAGTTGTCATCTTGCTTAGCCAGAAGCACAAAATAGCTGAGAAGCTGCTTTTCCTGTAGGTGACATATTCAAAAACGTACCCCCATCAAAATCATGTCGATGATGACACACAAAGAGAGCTCACAGCTGAGAACGGATGTACCAAAGAACCCTGCAGTGATCGATAGATATCAAACTTATTTAAGAGGAGAAGGAGAACATCATTTTACTGGTTAGAGATGGTCATAGTCATGCCTAGGGTTAGGGTCCTTCCTCCTGTTTCCTGCTGTTTCCTCCATGTATCTGTGGAAAGCCCTGAACCTTGTGGATATCTCATTTTGTCTTAAATTTATTGATGAACAAAAGCTTAGGTTGGGCAGAACCTTCTAGTAAATCAGCCTTAACTCATTAACAATTTGTCCAGGTGTCAAAAATCTTGGTTCATAGTTTCAGGCTGTGACTAGGACTAGTTCTGCCAACACATTATGAGCCAGGCCCACTTACTCAAAATCTGAAGTACCAATTTGGTAAATAAAAGTGGATGAGACTTTTTTTTTTGTATTTGCTCATAACTCAAGTCAAGTGAAATCAAAAGGTAAAATTAGAAAAATAATCTGATAAAGTAGAACACATTTATTGATACCAGTGGAGCAGATGATATTTAAACAAGCTAAAAAATTGCACAGAGACAAACACAAGGAAAGACACCAGCTACAGGAAACAAAAAAACTTGGAGCAGCTTTGCCAAAACAAACATAAACACGAGTGACAGATGAAAACTGCTTGAAGTAATGTCGAGTAGCAGGGCAGTTCAAACTAATCCAACATACATAAATGAACCATAAACAAACCATTCTGTTTGTCACAGCCTATTTGTAGGAAGTGCATACAGGGTTTTGTAAAAGTGGCCCCAGTTTGATTTGTAAAATGAAATGCTCGTGTCAGGGGATGATAAACATGTAAACTTGGAGGTTCCACAAACTCCAGTGAACCCTGACTAATGAAATCTTTCTCTCCCAGTCTTTACAGAAGCAGAGATGAATTTGCATAGAAAATGTCAGATATGCAGATTGGAAGTTGTTTAAAGTGGGCAGTAACCATAATAAGGGAGGATACAGGTATTACAAATAATGCACCAGTCAGAATTCCTATACCATTCAGATACTTTTGGTATTGGATGATACTGTGTACTGATCCGATACTAGGGATGCACCGATCTATCAGTTTAGTATCAGGATCGCTAACCGATGTCAGAAGCAAAGGTTAATAATCATTGTGACCAATCAACAGAATGCTGCCATCTAGTCTAACTAACTTCTGTTTCAAAGAAAAGCTTTTAGGCCCATGCTGGACAAACTCTGATCTGTTTTATTGTCAAACATGAGTGAAAAGTTGGCATAGTGAGTCCAAAAAAAGAAACATAAAAAACATTGGTGTTAGTATCAAAATGGGTATTTTAAACATTAGCATCAGCCCTGTTATTTTCCAGTCAGTGCCTCTCTGTCTCATGAAAGTGCTGTATTGACAACCTATATTCCTTACTGTGCGGATTGGACTAAGCATCATTTATGTGCAAGCTTGCATCAAATTTCCCCAGCTTTGTATAACTGTTAAATGAATTCAAACATAAAACTATTTCCACAATGCCATACTATCTGTATAGAAGCATCCCTCGCCCTCTGCTGTCACAGTGAACCCTTGTTCAGCGTTACTCTGTTTTAAAAGCAGCTAAGCCAAAGCTGTGCACTCCCATGATGTCCATGGTTTTCTAATGTTGCTAACATTGTCCCTTAAAATGTCATGCATTGTAGCGAACTGATAAAACATTGGTGATGACCAACAAAATCATGTCACTGCTGTGTGATCTGTAAAAGTCCTCAGCCTGAAACACAGCACTGTTAGTAACGTCAGAGCTCCAGGCAGCTATGGCAATGCTTATAGTTATTACATCCATTAGCTGTGCTGATAAGTCTTCAGAGGTCAGGCTGACTGCTATAATAAACATTTCACTGACAAGAACAAACAATTCACCCATTTTGGCTTCTTCAAAAACTGTTTACCTTCCAGGGTGGAACACCTGCCTGGACAAAAATTGGTTCCTATTTATAACGTAGTTCCCATTGGTTCCCTCGTTGCCAAAGAAGCTATGCTGCTAAAGCAACACATCTGATGTCTCATTGTTTTGGTTCTGTAGTGAAAATAAAATCCCCTAATTGAGATTTGGAACAGAAACACATGGTGTTGTGCAGCCTTTAGCATAATTTAACTGTGACACTTTAAACCGGGGTTAACCATAACACCATATAATCACCTCATTGCTAGTTGCAATGCAGCCAACAAAATCTGCTACTTTAACATGATGCAATAAAGCATTGTTTAGAAGATATTGCACGTATCTGTAGCAGCTAGTGTTACAAGCCTCTAAATTGCTTAACCTTTGTTATTGGCCTCTGCCCTGCTATGTTGACTCTGACTAGCAAAATCACAGCCCTACCAGTGTAGCGCACGTATGTGCTTGTAATAGCATGGAGTCAATCTCCATAGATCACCTTCCTTTATCGGCCCGTTGTCAGAGATACCAGATCTAGCTATTTAGGTCAGGATCAGACCTAACTGATACTAAGCACATCTGTAGTCTTTAATGATCCATATTTAAAATCATTGAACTCACCGTGAGAGGGACTTAACTCAAGAAACACAGCTGCAGAAGTGACGCACTGAAAGCACAACGTAAACTTTTGTTGTCAGTAAATGATGAGTAAGGATGATGTTGTGTCAATTACTTGTACTTTTTCTTCTACAACCTCTGCTCATTTCTACTACACTATCTCATGATAAAGCCATTCTTTCTTCTAAATGAAAGTGTCAAAACTATTCCATTTCTGTCTGGTCTGTTCCTCTCCCATTCCTCTGTGAGTTTGCCAGCTGTTTGTCAGACGCTGACGAGGGCATCAGCAGTTGAGGTGTGTTATGAGTGAGAAGTTTCAGCGACAACCCTTTGGGTAATAGGACAATGACACAGTTCCTAGTCTATCTCTGGATTGAGGCCACATGACTATAATTGTTCTTTATCTCTTTGGGACAGCTTGGCTCGACCCGCTTTCAATCAGCATGGTGACACCAAAGAGAGAAACAAAAACAGGCAGGGGTCAGGGCCTGAGGACGGTGAGGTGTGAGTGCTGTGAGGTCCACATAAATGTGCTTCAGATTCCTGCTTTAGACCTGTGTATTAAAGGAAAAACATACCATTGAACATGAGTATAGAGATACAACATACAGTGAAGTGTGTACTTAAAGGGCTACATCAGGTGTGACGCAGCACCACTCAGCATTAAAACACACAGAATCAGTATGTGCATGTACACACAAAGAATAAATAAGGACAGTACTGCCACCACAGTTTAATGTAAGAGCAACCCAGAACACTGCAACAAAAAATTATCTATTATTACTGTTATTTCTGTTTTTGTTGTAAAGATGACATTCAGGTTAAAGCAGGGTTGGAGATTACATGATGCCTGATAACATGATACGTTATCATACAGCCAGACTCAATATGATACGATAGGATAAATTATGATATGATGCATTTTAGTGCAGCAAGACATGACACAGTAGGATGCATTATGAAACATTACAACAGGATATGACACATGATGATGTAATACAATACGATGCATTACGATACTTAACGATATGAAACCTTACAATAATTTAAGATAGGATTTGATATGATAAGTTTATTTATTTATTTATTTTTGGCCTTTATTTGATAGGACAGTGGATAGAGTTGGAAACAGGGAAGAGACATGCAGGAAATAGTGCCACAGGCCGGATTTGAACCCAGGTCGCCTGCGTATATGACACGCGCCTTAACCACTCAACTACCGGCGCGCTATGCTATGATAAGTTTTGACAAGATGCATTATGATACAGTATGATATAATACGATGCAGTATGATAAGATGCAATACATTCGGGCTCAACAGTGTCTTCTGAAAGTAAAAATTCCATTCATTTTTCTGCATAGAGGATTTGATTAGTAGCCATATCATCAGAAGTATCCAAGTTAGATATACAATAAGCTATCTCAGTGTTGGTGAAGGTATATACTTGAATAAAAGCTTGCAAGATATCAACCTTAGTTTAAAAGGAACCCTGCCTGATCAGACAAGTTCATCTTGTTGGATAGCTTTTTGTATCTTGTATGAATACTGAACTTAAAAATCCACTAGATGTCTGCATATTGAGTAATTTGAAACTCACCAGGAGACCACCATGTTTTGGTCCGTGCTGGCGCTGTGAGGTCACAGTTCTGCAGCGTTCCTCGCCGTTCCTATGCAGTAACAGCTGTTTCAGACTGGCAGCAAGTGTTAGGGCTGCAACTCACACAAGGAGAATTTTAAAATTTGAGGTCTCTTCTATTTTTTATTTGCGCCATGAGCTGTTATCTGTCCATCTAGACAGGAAAATGATAAATACAGAGCTATATTTACCTTCTTATAGCATATATGTATGTCCACATCTGCAGAATATGTCTGAAAGCTGTTTCTTGATGAACCAGATGAAGGCCACAAGCTAAAATGTGTCTGTTTAGTAAAGTTGTTCCCCAAACGTCTCCTTTTATGAAGCTTTCTGTTTCCACACGGTTCAGGTAAAGATAAAAACAGTACGAAAGCACTTCCAGTTTGCGCTTTTCAAAGTAAAAGTCCACTTTAGCATTTCTTTGGGGAAACTCCCTTCGTGTACATAAGGCTTTTATTTTGAAAAGCTCCCGGCATGCTTCCACTATACGCTGAATCCAGTCAGTTGTAGGGAGTTTTATTGAGGTAAAACTTAGGAAGAATAACAAAGCCAATGCAGCAAACTCATGTCTGGTATGAAAGCTGTTATAACACCAACAGCTGCAAGCAGAAAAACGTCTGAAAAACAGTTACTGCATAGGAACAGCGAGGAGCACTGTGGCACTGTGATGTCACACAACCAAAACATGGCGGCCTCCTGGTGACTTTATAAGCTCAAATTTACTCAAAATGCAGATATCTAGTGAGTTTTTTAGTTTAATATACATTTAAGAGCTACAAATATCTATCCAACAAGATGAACTTGTCTGATCATGCAGGGTTCCTTTAAAGAAAAACATTTGCAGAGATTTGCAGTCTCAGACTAGTATACAACAATACCCACAATCCGTGAGTGTCACGATGACGTTTCTAAATGGTGGGGTCTCCAGTTACTGTGGAAACGTCTACCGAGCTCGTGAACTAAGGCTTTGATGACAACCAAACATGCCACTGCAGTTTTAAGAGATGAATGCTCAAACTATGATTTATTACAACATTGTTATTTTGAATATAATTGCCTCCTTGTAAAGAAATATGTACACAGTCTTGTACCTTCACCTTTTTCTTTGTTTTCGTACTATGATTTGCGTCTAAACAGATGTTTTATAGTCATGAGTACTCAGGTGACTGTTAAGTTTGGTTCATGCTTTTAAAATGTTGTAGTGAGGATTTAATGGAATTTCTACTGGGGGTTTGAATCGGGAATTTCACTTCTGGAACCAGCGCTGCTGAAAAAAGTGGGTTGAGCGGTATACATACAGTATGATGCATTACAACAAGAAAAGACCTGTATGATTATACAGGATACAATAGGTTATGATATGATTCAATACGATAAAATACAATGCATTAAAACCTGATACAATACGATAGGATCCATTATGATACTTTATGATATGTTAAATTACAATAGGATAAGGAAGAATAGGAAATGACAGGATTTTTTGTGACATGCACTCAGGGCCCCTGGTAAAGATAATATCATAATGCAGAGATTAGGCCTGAACGATTTGGGAAAATAATCTAATTGGGATTTTTTTCCTCTTAGAATTGCGATTTGATTAGCTATTATTCCTGAAGTACCTTAACTTATGTATTTTCCAACAAATACAAGCAATAAATTCTATGTAATTCTATGTAATAACAAACTCAATATTAGATTAAACAAGAGCTGAACAGTTTAAAAAAAATATCTAATTGTGATGATTTTGACTCATATTGCAAACTGGATATAAATTGTTAATAAGAAAAAAGGACAAAAATGAAGAAAGTAGCAGTTTTTGTAGACTATTGATAAAAAATGGTACTTGAATGTTTACCTAATTTGCAAAGCATGACACCTCTGCTGCAGAAAAACTTTTTAACTGGCATTTTTACACAAATTTCAGGTTAAAGAAATTTTGCATCTTCTGCAATTTGATAACTGCAGCAGGTCAGATTGTAATTTAGTCTACTTTTTGAGTAATTGCCAGCCCTTGCAGAGATTCTTCGATATTTGATGTATTGTAAGCCATTTATAAGATAATTTATGAAGATATTGAATTAACTGAAAAATATAAAATACCAATAACAAAAGGTAAAGTGCATGATTAATGTATGAATTCACTTCACTTTAATCCACCGCTCTTGTGCTGTTATCACGCTTCCTCCTTTAACTCCCTCTATAGATAACATTAGTCGATCTTAACCATTAAAAACTGACTGCAAATTGTCAACAAACTCTTTTGTTGATTACTGTCTACTGAGCTGTGATATTTTGCTCTATGCTTTGCAAACAGTGCTCAGAGAACATTGAAGAGTCAAATTGAAGAGCCCTCTACTGGACAAACTGTCATAACAGTTTCTTCACACCTCCAAGCATTATTTTCTGCATTCTGCCCTCTGTGAAAGGTTTCTCACTGGCACATGGCAAAAAATATATATTAATATATTAAAAAGGTATATGATTTCTACATAGCTCATTGCAGGAATATGCAGGAAAAAGCAGAGAAAATTTAAATATGAAATATTAATTCCTCAATCATGGATGAATTGAGAAATCAAATCAATAAAACATGAATCCAGTAAACATCAGACAACGATCAAACACACTAAGAAAGAATAAAAAACTAGAACTACTGTCTGGTGGTTAGATGCCTCTGTGATGAAGACAGTTGTTGGCAGTAGTAAGTCAAGCAGGCCATAATGGATATCCATGCAAAGTTTGGAGAAAATCCCTCAAAGTATTCTTGAGATATTGCATTGACAAGAATTGCCCTAGCCAACAAACATACTGTATATGCACATGGATGGTGCAGAAAATCATAGGTGCACACACAACCAGCCACACAAGTGATCACATTTACACTCATGTACAGACTAGCATCAATATGCCTGGTAACCTGAAAACAGAGACAGACTGTTTCATGTATCTACGGCAGGGATTTATATTTCACAACCATCTGGGCAACAGCCTATAGACAGTGCAAAGGTGACTGAGTGAATGTTCTGTCACATTTATTAAGGGCCAACTATGGGTCAAACAAAACATATGACTTAGTAGGCCTGTGCCACCGCAGAGGAGTAAATGACATGTGAGCTCAACAGGCAGACGTCCTGTGAATACACTATTTAAACAGATTTTGTGTTACTTTAATGCAAACCAGACTTTATCTTTGCTATTTACAGCTGCACACCATGAGTGTGTTATACTCTTCTGGTTTAATTGCCCTGCAACTTAATCACTCATACACCTGCACATTCATATTGCATCATGCACATACTGTTCACGCCTTTATATTCTATTTTATGTGTCTATTATGTTTTCATTTTCTTTTATAAGCAGAGGTACTGCTCTATTTTTAGCCTCTTACTATTTTTGAAAAACTTCATTCTGACTCACTAGCACTGGAGCCAGTTGGTAAATAAAACTCTTGATGCAGCCGGTAAGGAGAAGAGCACAATTTCACTATTTGTTACACTAATTTTTGCCAATTTATGCCTGTTTTTTGCCTCTGTTAACTCATTTCCACTACTTTAAACTATTTTGTAAACCCATTTTTACTACTTTTGACACATTTCTGCCTATTTGTTTTGCCTCTGTTGGCCCATTTTTGTCATGATAACTCATTTTAATTCTGTTTTAAGAAACGGGTTTCACATCTTGAAGACAGCTACGTAACAGCAGTGATTTTTTTTTGCTTTGATAAAAGTAGTTATTGATCAGGTCAAAAAATAAAATATGGTTATCATAGAAAATAAAATATGGTTATCCTTACTAGGTCTGGGCAAGTAATCACAAATAAGATTAAATTGCAATATGGCCTGCTGCAGTTTACAAATCGCACAAGTTGCAATATTTCTTTAACTTGAAATGTGTCAAAATGCCAGTCTAATATTTCAATTTTCGCAGAAATTTTATCCACATTTCGCAAACATTGAAGTGTCATTTTTTATAAGGGTTTACAAAAATCCTCCTTTTAGTGTTTTATGTATGTTTTTCTTCGTCAGAATGAGTGACATAAAAATGATTATGTCCTTTATTAAAGCAAATGACATCAAATTTGCAAATGAGCAAAAATAGTAAGCTCATTCTAAATAAAACTGATGAAGCCTAGCGTTATTACATGAAAGTCATGGCTGGCTGGTAGCCAGTTTCACTTCCCCCACCCCAGGCACCTCCTTTATAGCTTAAAGCTTGTTGCACCCCAATTTCAGATTCATGCTACTATGTATTAGTTGCTTCTGAAATAATGTCATTGTTTTCAATGCAAATGGTCTTTTTTATGGAATTATTTATTGCTTGAATTTGTTGAAAAATACATAAGATTGACCTCAGAATGATTGCATAACAAATCGCAATATTTGGGGAAAAAAATTGCAATTAGATTATTTTTGCAAATCGTTCAGCCCTAATCCTTACCTTAACTCAACATGGACCATGATTCTGCTGACCTCCATGGGCCCCCAATTTGGCTGAGCCCCAGAAAGCTTTCCCCTTTATCCCCTCTTATGGGCGGTCTTGCTGATGACAGACATGAAATCTGGGCAGCCCATCAACTTTGTAAGGTTTTATGCTCTGGACACTAAATAGCTTATGAGGTTTCAAAAGTAGGCACAGGTGTGACTGATCTCAGGGCAACAGGCAACTTGTTTCGCATTGGACCACAGCCTGCTCACTGGATTTGCATCTAATAATGGGTGTGACTAGAAGACCTCTGCCTAATGACCTGAAGGGGCTGGGTTGTGTTGTAGTTGTGAGCATGTCAGAATTAACTACTGAGTGCTTTATGGGCAAAGACCAGAAAAATAATATACCCAGATAATGACGTATCACTGCTAGACATATACTCACTGACCACTTCATTAGGTAATGGTCCATGTTCAACTGCTTGTTAACAACATCCGATCAGCCAATCACAAGGCAGCGACCAATGCATTTAGACACGATGGCATGGCCAAGATAATCTACTGAAGCAAAACTGAGCTTTAGAACAGAGAAGATAACTGACTTTGAACGTGCCATGATGGATGGTGGTTTGGCAGGCTTTTGTGTTGTTTACTACAAATTCCTGCCCTACCATTTGAATGTCACAGCAGAAGTTGAGACTCATCAAGCCAAACTATTTTCCCAGTCCTCTTTCGTCCAACTTTGGTGAGTTGTATGAATTGTATAGCCTCAGTTTCCCTTTCTTATCTGACAGGAGTGGCACCTAGTGTGGTCTTCTGTTACTGTAGACCATCTGCTTCAAGGTTCAGTGTGTTGTGCATACAGAGATGCTATTGTGCATGCCTCTGTTATTGGGATCTTTCTCAACATTTTAGTGATTCACATTTTAAAGAATCGATTAATGTGTCAACATGTGACAAAGTTTGATATTGTGGTGCTTTATCTAAGCTGCACTCAATTAAAAACATGGTTATAATACGTACCTGATCAACTTTTGTTATAGGAGCTCACATCACTACATCCTCCCAGTGCTTCAATGATGGGTAATTTAGAATATCTGGCAGTATAAAATTCAATTACCAAGGGGAAAGATAACATTTTGGCTAACTGTACCGTGCTTCTGTCTTCCAAGGTGAACCCCATGTAAATAATGGCTCTTTGATATTAGCTGAGAAGCCAAACAGAACCAGCGGCAGTTTAACTGGAGGACGAGGGCATCCATAAACCTCTCCTCAACATCAATCCTGTAGTCGTGCTCTCTCAATCTCTGCTGTGTGCTTTATGGCACCTGCAGATGTCAGCAACATGAAAAGTTATTTTGCCTTGCATGAGGGACTTCTGTCAGGCAAATTGTTATTCAGTTGCCAACAAATGATGCACAGAAAGAGTTTGTTATAGAGTTAGCGACCCTGGATTCTAAATATTTAACAGCTGTATTACCATAATAATGGTGTTTCAAAGCTGGAATAAAGCCGCTACAGTTTAAGTGGGGCATTAATGAGGTGCAGGAAGGCCGCTTTGTTCCAGTACACAGCCTCCACACTCACCGTCTCGCAGAAACACAAGCACAAACACACACATTGCTAAAAGTTCCCACTGACACCGTGTACAAAGTAGATGTAGCCACTGTGATGTCACTCATTGGTTTGCAGACTGTCTTGAAGCCATGCTTTATTAAAAGGAATTCAAAATAGGGATGCACTATGTTATCAGTATGGTATCAGTATCGGCAGATATTAGTTCAATCAGGAGAGACTTAATACAAATTTTACAACCATTTATTTTAAAAAGGGGAAATTTGCAAATTTTTTTTTTTGATTAAACTCCATTGTGATGACTTTGTGTTACTAAAAAGGTATTGAAGCAATGGCAGGGATAGTATACCCCCCCTATGGAGTCTAGATACTGGTGGTGGTGTTGATGAAGGATGCAGGATCATATGAGGGGTAGACTTCTGAGAAGGTGGACTGGGAAACCAATGAGGTGGCTTGAAGGTGGAGACTGAGGTATGCAGGATGAGATGAGCAGAAGACCAGTGAGGATCTGGACTAGATGCTGATGAACTGAATGGAGCTGGCTGGGGTGGAGGAGGGTTGTAGCGTCCACACCGAAACAACAAGCTGACTGCAGGAGAAAAGTGCAACACACACTAAACTATCTATGCTTCCAAACAGATATCTTGTTTGCAATCCCTGGAGTTGCAAGTTAATGGCTCATTGCAATAGGGTTTTAAGTAGGGGAGGGAGAAAAAATGGATACGGCATAGCATTGCTATATTTTGTCTGGTGATATATCGTATCGTCTCATCCACCAAGTATTGATTTTTAAAAATTAATTGCTAATACAACTGAAGTCTATGATAATGGAAAAATAAAATCAATTGCTTGGACAATTGTTTGTCCAGTGACGTCACCAAAGGTGTCGTCATAGAGCAGGAGAAAGTTGCTACAACCAATATGACAGCACCAGAGAAGGACAGAGATGAGATGGACATGACACATGAAGTTTGCAAGAACTGCGCAAATATGAAAAACATGAGGGCAAGACTAATGCTAAATCAGCTAAACAGTTTAAAAAAATAGTATAGATAGCTATATATTGCAATATATGGTATCGCAGTACTCACTGTATTGTAAAGTGTGTAAAATCCCAATAATACCGAATCATGACTTAGTATCATGATAAAATAGTATCGCGGGGCCACTAGTGATTCCCCCCCTTAGTTTTAAGTGAGTAAAGAGAGTAATCAAACACTCAGACTACTTCTTCCATTTAAAAACTTGTGTATAGATTTTAAGTTGTTTATTTTGCATCTTGATTAACTTTTGAGTATTTTTCTAAACATGTTGTAACAAATATGCATTTAGCAACTGTTCTCTACAGGTTGAAATAGGGCTCCACGATTTGCAAAAATAATCTAATTGCAATTTTTTTCCTCCAATATTGCAATTGCAATTTAATATGCGATTATTCTTAGGTTCCTCATCTTATGTGTTTTTCAACAAATTCAAGCAATAAATCATTCCATATTATAGCTTACATTCCAGGACACTCATCATGCATTTAACAATTCGATTTCGAAACCAATCTACAGTTTTACTTGGCGGAGAAGGCTGTACTCAAAATATGCTCCCTGGGTTTGTAAAGCAGCAAGCTTAGACTTTGCAGGAAACACATGGCATTTATGACAATGTGTACTGAAAACAATATTATTATTCAGAGGCAATAAATCCATCCATAGTATGAATATGAATATGAGTGTGCACCAAGCTTTATGCTATAAAGGAAGCAGCTGGGGTGGAGGAGGTGAAGCTGGCTATCAGCTGATCGCAACTTGGGATATGACTTTTGTGACACGAAGCTTCATCAGTTTTATATAGAATGAACAAATTACTTTTGCTCATATTGAAAATTTGACCTCACTTGCCTTAATAAAGGTCATTATCATATTTATGTCCCTAATTTTGATTAAGGAAAACATACACAAAACAGGAAAAGGAGGATTGTTGTAAACTGTTATAAAAACATGGACACTTGAAAGTTTGCATAATGTGCATAAAATCTCTGCTGCTGCAAAAATTTGATTTATTTAACACATTTCAAGTTAAAGAAATATTGCAACTTGTGCAATTTGTAAATTGCAGCAGGACATATTGCAATTTAATCTAATTTGCGATTAATTGCCCAGCCCTAGGTTAAAACTTGATTTTCTATTGGTTGGAAGGAGGGAGGTGACGTATGTGGTGCCAGCTTTTTTCACTATTGAACTCAACAATGACTACCAGCTTTTTTCAGCAGCTCTGGTTTCAGAAGAAAATTTCCCTTTTAAGAACTCAGTTGTAAAAACAACTCCTAACTTCAGTGGACACAGCCTAAGATTTTTTGGGGAAAAAGGGCTCTGCAAATGAGAGATGTCACTGTGACACCCTAGGACTGTGAGTAGTATAGTTTTTCTTAAAACAAGGTTTTAGAGTTACAGCACTGTTGTAGCCTCAATTGACACTCCTTTACCTGAACTTGTGCAGTCACAAAGGCATTATATAACATCATGGCACCAGCATACAGTGATTTGTAAGGATCACACCAATATGGCCAGTCTGTTTGCCAAGACAGGACAAGATTCTTCTTGCATAGCCTGACATTGCAAAAAACAATTATATAATCTGGTGTGACCACTGATTGCGTTGGACAGTATGAGCTTCTACTGACAAAATGACCCTTAATCCGATTTTTAAGAAGCCATTAAAAAGCTGCAGTTTCAGTATTTATTAAAGGACACTTGTATGACGCCATTGGATTTTCAGATCTTGTATGGACTGTAATTTTTGGTTGCAGCAGTTTTTTCCTGGAGTTTTGTTTTTTCATCTCTTGTGCTTTTTCTTTTTAAGATAGGCTCACTCTGATGGCTCCTATCTGTAGTTTGGATCATTGGCTCATCTGAACCCTCGGCCTTCGGTGCAGCCCAGCCTCTATGAAGTCTTCATTTTCACGGTGCATACTGTAATTCTTTGAGAAACAAGTCCAGTCATTCTGCAGTAGCATATACAGTGTTTCTGCAACAGCTGGTTTAAACAAGCCATTAGAGGGTAACATGATTTCTTTTTCCAATGAAGGTTAAGAAAACATTCAAAATAATTTATAGCTGCATGCAGTCATGTGGTATTACTGGGTGTATTCAGCTAAGCCCATAGAAAGTAAACATGCGTTTTCCCACAGCAGGGCTCCTTTTCTCTCTGTTCATTTCCATTTCCCCCTCTCAGCACATTGAATATCACCTTCACAGCCAGGTGGAGAGGACGGACCTCACCTCTGAATGAAACAGCCGCAGCAGAGCGAGAGAGAGATGTCCTGAGTCTCATTCAACCCCCCCACGGTGTTTATTTATTCACACCCTGAGGGGAAAGGGCCTAACAGAGCAACCTGGAGAGTTTCCTGTGTACCCTGTCAGACTCTTTAGAGCAAAATGCAGGACAGATCTGAAGTCAGAGAGATAAAAAGATGGTGAACTGGGGAGTTAGGGGAGAGAACACGAGAGATGGGCAGTGTAAGAGTAAAATTCACAGGGTTAGAGTTAGAGAGAGTATCTGTCTAAGGGGCTTCTATGAATCATAACATACCGTATAAAACTTACATGAATTTTTAAACACCGGTTTCTGCAACTTCTTAATATAATCATCAGAGATAAAAATGAAGTGCATGATGGCTTTATTGGGGTTGTACCTGATTTTTTCAGTTCAACACTGAACCAAACTGCACCTAAACCAGCCCACTTGAGTCACAGTTTTTTTTTAAGATGAAAGCATATCAGGACTTTGTGTAGGTGCAGGTTGTGGGTCAAATGTCTGGAAGTCTGGAAGTTAAAACATTTCCAGCCAACTGATTTCCACTGTTCCAAGACTATACACTTTAGTTTTAAGTGTGTTATTAAACTAGATTAGCTTAATGTAAGAGTATCTCAGCTAGCAGCCCATAAAGCCTTGATAAGAAGCAACAGAGAGGGGCTGGTTTTGAGCATGAAATAGCTAAAGCCCTAATGTATGCATTTTATTTAGTGGTATGTTTGCTGTTTAGATGATAGACCATCCTCTAATAGATGATGGGAAGGATTCAGCTTTAAAATCTTTGTAAAACAACCAATATCTAACTGAGCTTCATAAAAGTTAAATGCAGCACAGCTCATAGACCTTGCAGACCCACTTTGGCTCAGTCCCATTTTTAATTTTTACACTTACCCCTTGTTTTTGAGTGCCCCTTTGCCTCTAGGAACAGCGCTTAAAGGGGTAGTGGTTATGGGTGCTTTCTCTCTTTGTCCGGACTTTTCATTTTTCAGTTTGAGCCAAACCAAAATGTTAGGTGTAAAACCTCCCCTGGCCCTTGATCCGACCAAAAGAGGTGGTCTCAGTCTGGACTAAACTGAACCACTGTCTGGTTCAGGCCCAATGTGAAAGCATTATTTTAAAAGGTTCAGACCTTTGTATCAACAGCATGAGAAAACAGAAATCCAATGAACTAGACCAGGGGTGTCAAACTCAATCACGGCAGGGGCTGGATTCTGGATTTAAGTCTAACCTGAGGACCTAACAGGATCAACATTTAACCATAAACTGTCAACCTCATTTTCACCAGTAAAAAAATTAACACTGATGATCATTTTGAAATTCAAAAAAGTAAAAGTGATAAGTTTAAAGGCTCAAATCTGAGATAAATATTCCAACTTATTAGTTCAAAAGATGAGAACACGCAATTAAGAATAGAAAAATAATGTTTTTAAAGAGGAAATATATACAGAGAAAGTTAAAATCACAATTTGAACGGTCAAAATATAAGATCAAATTTGAAATCATGAGTTTAAAAGACAAAATATGACCTATGAAATGTGAAAATTTTAAATTGTGAGTTTTATAGGTCAAAATATTGGATTAAAAAGCCCAACATTAGGAGTTGAAAATGTCAAAATATGAACTAGAATTCAAAAGATGACTTAAAAAGTAAAAAATATGACCTAAATTTAAAATTGGGAGTCTAAAAGGTCAAAATATGATATAAAAGGTAGAAATTATTAATTTAAAATATTAAAATATGAGAAAAAAAAATTGAAATCATGAGTTTTGGATTTGACCCCCAGGCATTGAGTTTGACACCACTGCACTAGATGAACCAGCTAGACCACACATCTACTGTCTGTAATGATCCAGTAAGATCTCATAGAAACCTGTGTGATCAAATGTGACAGAATAAAACAAACATGGATGACGATTGAAATCCTCTGGTGGCTGTTCTGGTGTGCATTGAAGATGCAGCAGAAATCAGAAAACGATAAGAATGAAATCCTGGCTGAAATGAAGGTATAACAGT
Source organism: Cheilinus undulatus (assembly GCF_018320785.1). Classification (NCBI taxonomy): domain Eukaryota; kingdom Metazoa; phylum Chordata; class Actinopteri; order Labriformes; family Labridae; genus Cheilinus; species Cheilinus undulatus. Next base: position 42,771,759 of record NC_054872.1, on the reverse strand, counting down.
GTTTATGTCTGTGAGCCATAATACTACTTATTTATTACTGGATGTTGTTGTGGAGAAGTAAAATAATAGTGTGGACCTGGGTTGGAATTTCACTCTTCCAGAGCCTGCAACTGTGGCCAGTGTATTCAAAAATCTTCCAGCCACAAACAGATTTACTAGTCACAGTGTTATTAATAAGGTGTGATATAATAATCAAGGTTATAGTATTTATGTCATAGCTAATAAGAGAGAATGATCTGAGCTGTTGCTTGTTTTATTTTAAACCTTGTTTTTCTATCAATTTGTTCTGTATTTGACAAATCTTTGCTGTGCTTCCTTCATTAGGATTCTCCTGCATCATAAGTGTCAGACGTCAGTATTTCATACACAATTTCTGCAGTCTCACACCAAAATTCAGGCTTTGTTTAACTACCTTGAACTTGAATGAGTAGGGGTTTTTTTTGGTCAGTGAGTGGGTCCATCAGTAGGAAAAAAAAACAAAAAAAAGGTTTAATTTATGCTGTTTACTGTTACAAAATCATGCTGTTAGGTTAGGTTAGGCTACATTTATTTACCTGCCCCCCGGCTGGCAGGTTGAATGAATTTACCTGCTACTGCTCAAAAGTTCCTGCATTTGTCTGGTGGTGGGTGCGAATTTCCAACCCTTGTGTGGACACTGCCCTCTTGATCTATTTTTTTCTTGGATGAATAATCATTTGTGACAAACCCCAATGGTACCCCAGCCCCTGATTATCAGGGGAGGCAAATCGAGCCTAAAGTTGGGCTCGGAATTGTGCATTGTGTGGCCGGCTTTACACTAACTAGCAGTGGTCCAGAATAAGTGGAACTATGATGAAACCTTTGAATGTAATAAGTTCTGTTTTTTAGTACTGAAATCATATTGGGAAGGAAAAACTGGTATCGGAACATCTCTAGTACTGGCTAAGTGGGCTGTGCTTCAGGTATCAGTCAGGTATGCTAAATTCTAGTGTACCAAACTGCTGACTCAAATAAGAGATTTTTGTCTGGATAGAGAAAGTCACCTATTGGACAAACTCTGATCTGTTTTCGTGGTCAAATAGAGAGAAATTGTTTGCATATTCCACCAAAAAAAGTCATGAAAAAACACTGGTATCAATAGTTGGTTGTTTTATTTCAGTATCAGCCCTTAATTTCTCATTCGGTCCATCTCTAACAGCTAATATATCACCATTACATATCAGCTGATTCTGATACGTTGCTGATGATATCGTGCATTTCTGATTAAAGTATTTTATTTATCAGGACTTAGGATACTTATTCTGCTGTTATAACCTTTAATTTCGACTGGTTTCTATTAACTGAGGTTTTTGTTTTAAGAGGATGAGCTTAATGTGAATAATCTGGCTTTCAAATCTTTGTAAACCAACCCAAATTTAAGCTGAGCTCTTACATAACAAGCCAAAGGCAGCTCAGCTCAGAGACCCTCCAGATACACTGTCCATGAGGAAGAGTGCTGAAGCACTGCTTCATGTGGAGCTTTATCATTCTTGTTTGGTTATTTTGAAGAGATCAGTGCAGATATGTCGGCTCTAGGTGAACTATAAACACTGAAGGATCATTTTAGGACTCGGTTTGTGACATATAGAGACAGGACTGGCAAATGTGAGCAGATTCAGGTTGTACTTGACGAAGGACTCGAATAATTGTCTTTAAGGGGGCAGCTCTAGACTTGATTACGACATAGACTTGGTATGAACAACCCACAGTGTGTTTCTCAGTGTGGGCGCACAACAGCTCAAAGGCAGCCTGGACGCTGTGAAGTCTTTTACATACCTACTCACTGTGACCTCACAGATCTATCTGCTGCTTCTCACCATGAATGAGAAGCTCGCTTTGACTTAAGATGATCAGCTCTTACTTTATATTAATGCAAGTCATGTACCTTTTGTTCTCTGATAAGGACAACAACGACAACAGGGACAGAGGGAAATATTCTCTCCTCTTGTTCATCAGGAAACGCAGGATTAAACACACACTAGTTGCATTTTGTACCTTTGACATTTTAAGAGTTTGCAAGAAAAGATTCACTTGACATTTTGATGGAGACATTGCTTTAATGGTTGAGTTCTAGTTAAAAGACATTAGGTAAGTGGAGGAGAGATGTGGACGGAGAGCGAGGGAGGGAGAGAGTGTGAGTGTGCGAGCGAGCGAGAGAGCGGACGAGGGTTGTGGGAGTGAGTGTAAGCGAGTGGGAGACTGAGAGCGAGCAAGAGAGCAGCAGAGAGGGAGATTGTGAGAGGAGGCTACTGTACAGCTATAACAAGCAACTTTGCTTTTGGCCAAAGCCTGAATGGTCTCAGGCTGTTCCTGTCATTCATATGTGTTTACTTAAAGTTGTGCCCTGTCCATTCAGAATCTCAGGGGGAAAACCTCACACTGTTATAATGTAGAGGGACAAGACTCTGTTCTGAGGGTGTCACATATTTTTAGATTTTTTGATGCTGCGAGTTTTAAAATGACACAATCTGTGCCCCTTTAATGAGGGATTGTATTGTACATAACCAAAGCTTTAGAAACATCGGGCTTTAATCCATATTTTTTAACCAAAGCTGCCAAAAGAGAGAGAAGGAGAGCAGTGGGGGGTTCATTCAGATTCACTGGTCAACAAAAACTGGCATGTCTGTTATTTTACTGTCCCATAAAGATGTTAATGCCACAATTGAGTCTCTTACAAACAAAGAGCTGAAAAAGGGAAAAGGTAAGGTTGCCATGATACTAGAGTTTCAAACTCAAATATGATGCTAGATGAAATCAAATAACATTAACACCAGTTTTCAAAAAAAGAATAGGTTTTAGCACATAAAATGAAGAAACTTGTCCGCTATCTAAACTCGAAGGCAATCTCTTCAACTTTATGTAAATTGCACAAATGCCTGTTCTAAATTCCATAAATATGCATCATTGTGCAATTTAGACAACGTTCATTGGTTTTCCTACACTGTTAGATGGATTCATTCCTTTCCTACACACCTGTCTTGTAAATTCGATGTAGATTTTTGAGGTTTAGTAATTCTCAAATGATGCAACCTTGCAAAGCAGATGGATTCGCCCGTTTCTGTGTTTCTCACTGGTGAGTCCATCTTGCAAAGCTCCCATCTGAACCGTCTGGGCCGGTTAGAAAGTGACAGGACCACTCAGTATCGAGGTAGTACTTTTGGCCGCCGCAGAGTCGTGACATATGCAAGCAGCCAGAAGAGGCCAGTGCAATTATGGCGGAAGACATTAGGGTGGATGCTGCTAAAGCGTAAGTTTTATCAGAACTTGACATTTTTTTTAAAAGAAGAACAATAAACAGCAGTGAGTTGTTTTCAAAAATGACAGAAGTCGTGTACTGACATGTCTACAGTCTCCATGGTTCACGTTATGTAGTTCACTATGGACTTACTCGTCAGTTTGGGGCTACAACGTCACGTGTTTTGTTGCTCTGATTGGCCTGTAAAGATGTGACAGACAGAACGTTCATCCAGTCACCCTCCAAGTTGTTTTTTCAAAGGCTCTGCCCTTTCCCAAACGCCATCCATGGAGTTTACCAGATCTGGCATGATAGGTTACAGATGGCGCTTATTGGTCCAAACTGTTTTTGCTTCTGCACAAACATTGTAGACTAGAGCTTTGAGATGAATTTACCTGATGACAGTCTGGCAAATTCATCTTCTTTGCAAGGTGTAATCTAAGTTGCACTAATACGTTTTAATGTGTCAGCCTAGTTGTGCAATTTAGACAGTGTGCAGGAATTTGCTTACAGTTATGATCCAAAAAAAATCAGTGGGCACAGGACTTATTTTTATGTTGCTGAGACCGTAAAATGGGTTTGATTCTTTTATTTTTACCAGTATCATATATGTAGGGTTACCAACTCCCAGAAATAAAATAAGGAACAGGGCACTGGGAGAGGGGTTGTGAGGGAAGGATAAAGAAAATCTTGTGGCAGACAGTTTTTCTTTATAGACATTCTTTGTTGCATTTTCTTGCAATTTGTTGTCTTTTTCCCAATCATTGCAGTGCTTTTGCAGCCTTCTCTTCTTGGCTACCAGTGGTCTCCCCGTCAGCCATGTTTTTCAAAAGTCACAACACTAAAAACATTTTTCACTGGCAAATAAGAACAAGCACATTGGAAACTTGATGCTTGTCAGTGGTCAATGAAAAGCACCACACATTCCAAACAGAAAGACAGCAGTAGCTGTGGTGATTTCATTATAATAACTAGAAAAGCACTCAGAGAGTGCAGACCTCCACCATTAGCCCTATCTCCCAATAGTGAAGAATCCTTTAAAAAATTCCTGGATCCGTCCCCATGTGCCCCCTACCATGGCATTCACGATTACTCCCTCCCTGGTGAAGTGGAAACACAGTGAGGCAAAGCATTGGCTTCGCTACGGGTGACTGTCATGGCGAAACATTGCCTGCTGGTGCCAACAGGTGCACTGACAGTCTCACCCATGGTCTCACTGGAGGAGTGGAAGTCATGGCAGAGGGTGTATATTCCTCTATTCCTCCCAGCATTGTGAGTATTCTCGCTACAATCCACTGCTTTCTCTCTGTTACTCTTTGACTTGTCTCCTCAACTGAGCGTGCGTATTTCAAACTCTATAAACTCCAAAACTTTGAATGGAAACACGGCCAAAATGCTGCTGGGATTGAAGTTACTCATGTTCGCCATCTCCTGGTGTAAAGTGGTAACAGCGCAGAGCTCCGCCATTAGCCCTATCTCCCAATAGTACAGAATCCTTGAAAAAGTTCCTGGATCCAGACCGTGATCCGGATCACTCCCAAAATCTAATCAGTTCTTCCTTATGCCATTTCTGACATTTCCTGAAAATTTCATCAAAATCTGTCCACAACTTTTTGAGTTATGTTGGTAACAAACTCACAAACAAACTAACAAACCCACCCGATCACATAACCTCCTTGGTGGAGGTAATAAAAACTATAAAAACACTGGTTTTAGAAAAGATCAAAAACAAGGAACAAGTGCTCCTTATCAACTAGCACTTTAGCTTCCAAATAAGGAATGATTCTTTATTTTAAAGAACAATTGGCGGAACGCGCGCCGCGGAACGCCGGCAAATCAAACTGCGGAGCACTTCGCTCCCTCTCTAGTCTGTCAGAGCATTTCCATAGCCGGCACTCTGGATCGGCAGCGGCGCGTGTCGGGAGCGCCATTCCGCTCTGCTTCGTTTCAGATACGCTGCAGGTGTATTTCAGCGACGGCCGCTGCCAAACCTCGTAAATTCACTGTCGTTCAGAAAGCACCAACCATGGAATTGACAAGCGTAGAACATCCAGTTCTTTCAAAATAAAACACAATGCACAGACTCCCGATCGTAAATCAGCACTTTATCAACATTATGTCTCATCCTGCAGCGAGAGCAAAGGGTCACTGAGAGGTCAGTGGGTCACAGAGCTTCAATGGCACCAATGACGAGGACAAGTTAACTTTTGGGGATATTTAGCCAAAGAATTTTTTATAAAACCACAGATCCTTTAAGCAAACATTAACCTTTTAACTTCCTAATGTACTCACTCAATGGAGGAGGCAATAATATCATGGACTTATACCGGAAAGGATGATAAATTAAGCCCAAAAGATAAAATAGTCCACAGTTGACATGCTATTCCTGTGTGAACTCGCAGTTCTCCCGTGATCTCTTCCTGATGATCAGGGCTGCGCGCCGTGGCACTGCGCTCTAGACTCGCTTCCAGTGGGCGAGGTCGCTCACCTTTCGGTCGGAGCAAACCTGCGGCGCTTCGGTGCGCAGCACGCACGCTGTATATGGAAATTCGGGGAAACGCAGTTTGTTCAAAGGTTGTTTGCAGTCGTGTGATCCTGATGACATGTGAATTCTCCATGGGGGTCAGGGAGTGGAGGACAGCCATTAGGAAAGAACGGGAGTGGAGGAAAGTTAGCGCTTTACAGCTCTAAATGGACCTGTAGCTGCAATTGTCATCTAACAATGTCTACATCCTTCAAGTATGATTCCTACACTTTTACAAAAGTGATTTTTTTTTTCCAAAGTTTAAATGATTTACCAGGTGTGAAGGCAATCGATATCGCAAATTACTCAGTCCTGCAGAACTCATAGCTGATAGTCAGCTAAGGGGAGAGAAGAGTCTTGAGGAGTCTTGTACTGAGCTAAGAATGAGATATGAAAAAATCCTAACTTTTGCAAAAAAAAAAAACATGCTTATAATGGAAACAATGATCTACTTTTAACCTCGTAAACCTTATGGGGTACGAGATCTAACGATGATGTGCAACAAAACAGATCTTTTATATGAGCCACTGTAGCTAGCTCCCATTTGAGTGCCAGTTCCCTTTTTCCTCCATACTTTGTCACCACATTCAGAAAGCCAAACTTCACAAATAAAGAGCCCTTTGGGAGCCAGACAACCAGCTCTACTGAGCTGAGCCGAATGAGCTGGATCTCTTAAAAGAGATGGATTTCTCCTCATGAGAGAGGCTGGATGGACATCAGTTAAGGGAAAGATCAGAGTTTAATGTGCTAAACCGTGGCAAAACTAAGCCAGACCACTTTGTGGAAACAGACCATTCATGACTGTTGTGTGACATGCTTGTCCAGATTTTAGAGGGAGGCTTTTTTAAATTCCTGTCTGCTGCTTTTTCTCCGTGACTTTGTTTTTTTTACTTTTCTTTTGCCTGAATATTTCACTTCTTTTGGGACACAAAATTAGCTTTACAATCAAAAATGTATTTATTTATGCACTTTGAACACTTGGTATCATTGTAAACAACTCAAAACATGGCCTTTTGGTAGCATTTCTCTATGCAGAAATCACTTCTTGCCCCCCATTTTGGGTTCCTCTCTGCTTTTTGACGTCATCTGCAAAGAACCTGTCCATGATGCTAGAATAAAAATGAATTCGAAGCATAATTTAAGACAATACTAACTTTTCCAGGCACCACAGCTGGTAACAGTGTCGGCCCTGATTTTCATAATCGTGCATCTCTGGTGAAATCAGGGGTGGTGATAGTATCTTGCAATGTAATAAAAAATGTACACATAGTTAAAACAAATGTGACAGAATTATAAATTGCATGTCCATCTTTAAAAACAAATTAAGAGAGCTTGCCATCTTTTACAAGCTCTCTGGGCTTGAATGCCAAAAACACAGGCTGCATCTTTCTTCATTTAAAAGACATTCTCCATATTTGTGCTGCACATGCTTTTACTTTATAAAGGATTTGTCCCTTTGTTTTAAACCAGACTGAAAAAGGACTTTACAGTGTTTTGTTACAAACTATACCACCTTAAAATGAAAAAAAAAAGTATTGCATATATTTACCTTGAAAATGAGGAAAATGTATGGCTTTGGGGGGGGGGGATTGAAACTGAAGAATCATATTTATTCATAAATTGACTTAAGTGTTAGGTAGTTGTAAAAATCCTGATAAATTTTATCACTAATATAATTACATCTTATGTATTTTTTGTGTGCTTAGTGTGTTGTTACATACACTATATTGCCAAAAGTATTCGCTCACCTGCCTTGACTCGCATATGAAATTAAGTGACATCCTATTCTTAATCCATAAGGTTTATTATGACGTTGGTTCACCCTTTGCAGCTATAACAGCTTCGACTCTTCTGGGAAGGCTTTCCACAAGGCTTAGGAGTGTGTTTATGGGAATTTTTGACCATTCTTCCAGAAGCACATTTGTGAGGTGACACACTGATGTTGGATGAGAAGGCCTGGCTCTCAGTCTCCGCTCTAATTCATCTCAAAGGTGTTCTATCAGGTTGAGGTCAGGACTCTGTGCAGGCCAGTCAAGTTCATCCACACCAAACTCTCTCATCCATGTCTTTATGGACCTTACTTTGTGCACTGGTGCACAGTCATGTTGGAACAGGAAGGGGCCATCCCCAAACTGTTCCCACAAAGTTGGGAGCATGGAATTGTCCAAAATCTCTTGGTATGCTGAAGCATTCAGTTCCTTTCACTGGAACTCAGGGGCCAAGCCCAGCTCCTGAAAAACAACCCCAAACCATGATCTCCCCTCCACCAAACTTTACACTTGGCACAATGGAGTCAGACAAGTACCGTTCTTCTGACAACCGCCAAACCCAGACTCATCAGTCAGATTGCCAGATGGAGAAGCGTGATTCGTCACTCCAGAGAACGCGTCTCCACTGCTCTAGAGTCCAGTGGCGGCGTGCTTTACACCACTGCATCCGACGCTTTGCATTGCACTTGGTGATGTACGGCTTGGATGCAGCTGCTCGGCAATGGAAACCCATTCCATGAAGCTCTCTTGAGCTAATCTGAAGGCCACATGAAGTTTGGAGGTCTGTACAACTGACTCTGCAAAGTTGCCGACTGGGCACCATGCGCCTCAGCATCCGCTGACCCCGCTCCGTCATTTTACGTGGCCTACCACTTTATGGCTGAGTTGCTGTCGTTCCCAGTCGCTTTCACTTTGTTATAATATCGCTGACAGTTGACTGTGGAATATTTAGGAGTGAGGAAATTTCACAGCTGGACTTGTTGCATAGGTGGCATCCTATCACAGTACCATGCTGGAATTCACTGAGCTCCTGAGAGCGACCCATTCTTTCACAAATGTTGTAGAAACATTCTGCATGCCTAGGTGCTTGATTTTATACACCTGTGGCCATGGAAGTAATTGGAACACCTGATTTCAATTATTTAGACGGGTGAGTGAATACATTTGGCAATATGGTGTATCTGCACAAATGCAGTGGCATCAGAAAGGACAAGAGCGAAATGTTGCACAAGTTTTGGTGCAATTTAGACTGCATTCAAGAGTTTTCCTATAATTTTTTGGTAATGACAATCAGAAATTAACCCAGTTGGTGTCTAGGTCTTTAATTTCTGCAACAATAAATCAAAATGAGCTTTGATATTGTTTGTTTTTTACTGGTATCATACCAGTTAAAAACTCTGGTATTGTGACATCAGCCTCTAATACTATATATACCTTTCAGCTTCTGCTACATTTTCACTTCATTTATCAGTAATATCTGACATTCTTACATCTTCTTTCTCTATGAATGGTACAGTTAAACATGCAGTAAATCTCTGTCGCATGCAGCAGGGTCAAATAAGGTCTCCATGAGTAGCATTCAGATTTATGCAAGTAAATGCAAATGAATGACAGGGACATCTTGAGGCTGTTTGTGCTACTACTGGCCGCAGTTTCCATTAGACACAAGCAATGAACATGGACGAACGCTAGAGTACTTCATACAAAACTTGAACAGATGGAGTCATTTGTATTTATTCCTCATTGTGCATTTATTATTAGGGATCTGTGAATCCTAACATGTGTGCCTATAGGGGTTTGCCTGAGGATATACATTTTGCAGAGAAATTAAAACACGTGTTAGGCCACATGTTGGAGAAAGCTGTGTAAAAGTCAGGTAGCTGCATTTGAATTGAGTTTTGGAGAGGCAGAGGAAACATCACAGAGACCTGGAAATAAAAATAGAATATCTGTGTGTGAGAGAAGATGGAGGAGTGAGAGGGAATGGGAGAGAGGTGAATGGTAAAAATGTGATTCTAGGACAGATAATTTAGTTTTTTAATCCCACGTAGAGGAAAACGAGGATAAAAGAGGGGAAGAGTGACAGCGTAAAGACAAACACAGGGAGGGAAAAGGCAGAAAGAGAGAGATGAAAGGTTTAACAGGGGGGTGTAAGGGAGGAAGGCACATCCAGGAAGAGGGAGCCAGAGAGCGAAGGGGTGGGGGGGCTGGGAAACAGATGGGCAGAAGGAGGAGGGGAGAGATGGATGGGAGATAGGAGAGGGGGTTTGGAGAAGAGGCTGCCAGGAGTTAGAGTCGAAAGTTGGACTTCATTTGGATTCATGGAGGGATGATGGCCACATCGATCCCCTCCTCCCTCTGCAGACATATTGCTTTTTGGTTTTATCTGGAGGTCTGCTTGAGCTGACATCTACACCATGTCTGTACATCCTCAGCTTCAGTTTACTGCCCAGTTTCTTTAATGATCCATGTTGAAAGAGCTCCTACATTTGAGTTAAAACAGTTAGAATTAGAGATGGCCTGATCACATTCTTTTTACTGTTGATACAACACCGATCTTCAGTAATACTGATCATGTTTTGTTTTTGTCATAGCAGGTGGTTTAGCGGTTTGCCAGTCTGTTTAGCTTTGTAGTCCAAAGGGATGTCCTACAGGTGGCAGCATATCCTGATCAAAGGAGCACAAAAGTCATCCTTATTCAGTCAACAACATGCCTTCACTTTGTTCAACAGAGCAAGACAAAAACCTCTAAAGAAGCGTTGCAGCAAGTCTCCTACAGTGAGGACAACTGAGCAGTATGATGATTCATTTATTATGTGTTAATGAATGTTAACTAACACAATTACTGATGAACTGAAAAGGGTTCAACCTGGTCCATAGCCTAAACCATGCAGTCAGTCTTTCAAATAAAAACTATAAAGGTCTTAGTTGTATAATGTAACTGATGCAATTATTTCATTTTTCTGAAAATAAGCTATTTTGTTCTCGAAACAGTTGTATTCATTCAAGTTTTTCTCCTTAAAGTTTTCTGAAACATTCATTAACTTAATGTTCATTTCTACAGGGAAAAGTTTGAAGGAAGTTAACAGTTGCCATACAGTTCAGCATTTATAGCCAGAGTCAATTCTCAATGTCCATCCCTAGCTCTGCTTTTAATTCACAAAAAACCTCTGAAACAGTCTGGCTGCAGACTGTACATCTCTGACGGCCATTTCTACTGACTGCCATCTGAGATGCCTTCCATTTCAGAGTATTTCACTGTGCAGTATTTCACTGTACGTTTCAGATTTTATTTATTTATTTATTTATTTAATAAATTTGATTCAAAACAAATTCTGGCAGTAGCATTCATGAAATAACCACATTATAAATATTACAGACTAAGAAATTATTCATAAATAAAAATGAGAAAAGGTCAATGAGCTGATCTGAGTCTAAATTATGTATAGAACTTTTTTAGAGGTAGTTACACAAACAATGGTTCGCTTTAGCTTTGTTAGTTTTAGTTTTGTTAGCTTTAGCTTTGTTAGCTAAAGCTTACATAGTGATGCTAGCACTACATAAGCCAGTGTAGCTAAATTAGCTTCAGCAACATGAGCTGTTGCAAACATATCAGAAGTTAACTTCTTATGTAGCCACTTTCTGAGCTTGGCTGGGGCTATGTTATCTACGTAGCTTACTCAGTTAATGGAGCTACGAGAGCTATGCTTGCTGTGTTAGAATATGTTCATAGAGGTTGAGATTTTTTTCCGTAAGCAGACTGTTTTCTCGGCTTGTGTAGTCACGTTTTGCAGGTGAGATTTTAGACATTTAACTTTTGGTATCCTGCCTGTTTCCTTAGCCCTAACCCTGAACAGAAGTTTAATCTGATTTTATTTTGAAAGTTTTAGTGTGTATTTCTGTTCTGTAGGATGGCGTATCAGAAGAATGGTCTGTGAGAGTGGCTGTCAGAGATGTATGGTCTGCAGCCAGACCCCTCTCAAAAACTACAAACAACAACAAATAGCCTACACACAAAGACAATCTCAACACTAAAGAACAAAACAGCACAATATGCATAATATGTTCAAATGAATCCCTAAGTTACCTATGAGCCAGGGCTGTCAGTGCAACTAAGGTCCATAATTTTTTACCGATTTATTAAATTGCATTAATCACATACTTTATTTTCCCTTCCAACCCACTGGGTAACCCACTGCAATGTCCCTTTGCACTCACAGTGATGTAAAATAAGTCTACCACTGCTCTTTTATGTCTCATTTTACCTTAAAAAAAAATCACACTGACAGCTCAGTGGACAAACCAAAAGTCAGCAGGATCTAGTGTTAACAAACATTTGACTTTTTACTGTTCCTTCATTTCTTTTTCAATCCATGACAGGTTCCTCTTTCTGTGAAGTTCATGTCTAATCATCAATCTATCCAAAGTTCCTTGTTTTTTTGTTTTTTTTTTCCAAAATAAAAGCAGGTCTGCATTTAAACATGAAGCCAATTACTTTTAGTTTAAGACAGTACAAAAAAATCCAAATGAAACAAAAAAAGTCTTCAATATAAAAAGACAATGGAATTTCAAAGTGCCACAAAAAAGGAGCTTTATTGTGATTAACCATGGAAATTCTGAGATTTATCGTGTTTTAGAAAATGTAAAGTTTGACAGGCCCAATAATTACATCACACGCAGTGCTTCATTACTGGGTGATCAGACAACAGATAGTTTGCTTTAATGCTAAGTATAAATGCACCTCAATGTCTCCTGAGGATAGATTAAGATTTAACAGCTCAGACCACATGAGGTCGTTTGGCATTGATTTAATTGCATTAGTTTGGTATTACAAGGCTCACATGTCCTTGGCAGCAGTAAGGACCTCCCTCTCTCTTCATATGAGCAGGTGTTTGATATGCATGTGGGGCATGTTAGTAATTCTGATCTCAAGTGCTCAATGAAGATGCATTGTTCATGCAAAGAGTAGACACATGTACTTCAGTGCTTTGCCCTTGTTATCAGATCAGTCTGGGTTGCTGCTTCTTAGTGCTCCCTTGATAAGACTCTGCAGAGTGATACGTCTAGGTTTTTTTCATGTTGTCTACTGTATGTAATGGGTGTGCTATGCTAGTTGTTGCTAATGTAGTCTTTAGCTGCTAAACTCAGACAATAGTTGTGTCAAGGGCTGTAGCAGTCCTCTGGCTGCCTTCTTTTTAACCAGACAACAGTTAATGTTTTTATTTTCCCAATTTTCCTCCCTTTTTTGCATTTTTCCCTTCCCTTTTAGAACAGCAATAGAGAGACAGGAAACTTTGGGGAGACATGAGTGGTGTAGATGTGCACTGCCACTGACACAGCCTGTGTATGGAGCACCAACAACTCCAACAGCCAAGCTAAACCAGTGTCCCTTTTCTCATTTTGAACATACAGTACACTCTGCTGCAGCAACTGACATAACTTGAGGAAATGATAAGACTTTATGTAAGACTCTCTGGAGCCACAAAGTCCTTTATGCAACTTTTGCATTAGTACTCTCCATTGTACTAAAGAAATCATTTAATAAACTTCAGTGAAGTGGTCTCTGTTGTCTGGGAAATCTTCCAGAACTTTTCACAACTTTGGCAGTCAGTGATTTTTGTTGAGGGAGTGACTTTCATTTTATTGATTATTTCTACTACTCTCTACTTGTAGGTCATCTCTGCTTCAGACTTGGTGCATGCCTGCTGCATGCAGCTGCTGCACATGTCCACTCCAGCTCACACCATCACAGCTTTCATACCAGGCACATTGTGCCGTGTAGTGACTGCATTTCCCTGCTGTCACAGCCCTCACCAAAAAAATGATCTGTCTAGATTGAAGAAAAGAAAAAACTTGATTCTAGTCTGAATCTTCTCAAATCACATGAAATTATCTACCAGTGCAGTGAGATAATTTGACTTGATAAGATATCTTGAAATAAGATTGTTAAATCTAGAATAAGTCGGCATACCCCTTTAAAAGGCATAAAATAAGCAGAAAATGCTGGTATTAAGCTGAGATTGCTTAAAACTGAACTTTCTACATCCTAAAAATAAGTGAAATGTACTCAATAAGCAAATATTTCAACCTAATGAGCATGTTTTTGTTGGTGGGAAGAACTTGGAGTACCTTAAGAGAACCCACACATAGTTTGTAGTTTAATGACTTCCTGACTAATTGAGACAAAAAAAAGATATAATCATGCTTGATTTAAGATTATACACTTAAAACAAGAAATTAACTTTTAAAACAAGATAAATTATCTAACACTTCGTAATCTAAGTTTATAAATCTTGGTAAGCACCAAATAATTTGCAATGCTGACACATGTTTGGATCTTTGAAATTACAAGATCAATTTCTTGATTTTTACTCTTCAGTTAAATTACGTTAAATCACGTTAAATTAAATCTCCCAAAGAGAAACTAGTGAGATCACATTGTTCCTAACAAAGTTGTGTACTTGATTTAATCATGTTCAGAGAAGAAACTTTAATGAATTATGCTTTATGGATTAAATTCCTTTATGCTAATTCCCTCATTTCCAGAGTGAAAACTGTAGATCAGTAGAGTTCTCCTTTAAGATGAAAATAATCCCACACAGAAACTTTTTTTATTTCTAACATCGGTCCTAACTCAGTGCAACACAAGCAAGCATCAGTGATAATATCATCCTGATAACACTGATTCCTGTTGTTCTTAATTTCCTCTTTGTCATCCATGATGGGTGAGGAAAGGGAAGAGGTGGATAACTGGGCATCCAGAGTGTCGTACGGGAATATTTCCTTGACTTTCTTGTATTCACCTCACTGAAATCTGCTTTTTACCTTGCTTTACACATCCATGACCAGGGATGGGAATCGTTTGGGTTTTCTGATACCGGTGCCCAACCAATACTTTTTAATACACAGCCAGTTCCTCCCTGAACCAATACTTTTGAGAGGAAAAAAGTGTGTGGAAAGTCAGTGGAAAACTAAAGCTGTCTGGGTATGGTTATTGATTCACAGGGATATCTTTATAAGATGCCAGTCGAATATGGGACGAGAAAGGGAAACCGGCGTAACTTAACTCATAAATCACAAAATTTCATAACACTTGTCTTGCCTTTTATTTAGGGTGGTGGGGTATTGCAATTAATTATTGATATCTGTGTTGTAATTTGGTTTGGTAGGTATTGGAAATGTTCCTACCATGTTGGTACCAGGTTTCGATACTCATCCCTGGATGACTGGGGGCTGTTCTCTGACTTTTGTAAACATGGAGGTGAAACTTTTCAGCTCTGTGAAACACTTGTATATACAAATCGCCACGCTTCTGTTTGTCAGTTGTGATTTTTTTGAACAGTTAACAGATGCAGTGTGGACAGTGTGCTTGTGGTGCTGTTAGGACTATGGGTCGACTGATATTGGTTTTTCAGGGCAGACACTGATACCAATTATTAGTAGTACATGTCACCAATAACCAATGTTGAAAATGTCTTTAATGTAGCAAAAATAAAGTTGCATGATCAAAAAATGAAGTAAAGGAAACACTTAGCCCTAGCTCCATCAGCATGAGAGACAGCAATAAGCAACACAGTAGAAACAGGCAAATAGGAGGTGATGCCATATGCTCAATGTGTCAGTGACACCCAGGATTAAATGTTAATTGGCTAGAACTCATGTTTCATCTAGCCAATCAGATTTTTTTGTATACAGGACATTTGACGAGACTGTGGCGAGTGAAAAAAGCCAGGGACGAAGACGCACACAAACCAATAAGCGGCAAAAGCTAAATATCGGCCTCAATAATCAGTCTACCCTTAGTTCAGAGTCAACGTAAACTATATAATAAACCTCTTCCTCCTGAAACGTTCCCAGAATTCTTTCTGGTAGGACTGCAACAACCAACTTTATTATTTTCATTCACACTGTAATTGAGCCGGGATAAAAGTTGAGAGAGTCAGCCTTGATTCAACTTTAACTTTATGTGTAACAAAACTTTTCCCGCAACTAGCTCCAACATTTCTGTGTGCACAACTTGATTGACTACTGCACTTTTAAATAAGATTCATCAGCGTACAACTTTCTCTAACAGCTCTTTTCTGCACCTTACTTATAATCGATATATCTTGAATAAGTTTGAACACTTTTACATTCAGTCACAGTTACATTTAATAAAGTTTAGTTTGACTAGCATGTCCTAGCCTTATGTCTTCATGCTCAAGGACTGGATGACTTTATGGTCAGCGTAGATCGTGATTAAGCGCCTTTTTACATCCGTATGGCGAGCTGATATAGAAAGAAAGCATCCGACAAATCCCAGATCTGTTTGTGAGTATAAACCACATATTTATTCCAGCAGAGCCATACATTGATAGTATATTTGGTACCTTTTGATGTGTTTGACAATGATGTGTCGTTTGGATTACTGCATACATACTCCGTGCCAACTTACGCTCACAGTGCATGTGTATATATAGTTAGAGATGGAAAGAGGAAAGGAGAGGGGGAGGGATGGAGAGACAGAAACAGAGAGAGTAAGAGAGTGAGAGGGAGGTACAAGTCAGTATTTCATGGATGGCTGTGTTGCTATGGGAACAAGATGTGGGCTCCCTATTCCCAAAAAAGTGTCCTCCTTCCTTCCTCCCTTCCTTCCCTCTTTCCCTCTCTCTCTCTCTCTTTTTCTTTCTCTCTCTCATCACTTCATTTCTCTCTCTTCTTCTTCACGACATCCACAGCATCTTCACCTCTCTCTCCTCTCCCCCTTTCCTCCCCAATCACATCCCACCACATGCTTCTCTCTCTTTTCCTCTCTCTCCATCCTTCTCTAAATCTCTCACCCTCTCTGTCATCCATCCTTTCCCCGCCCACTCATTCACCTCTCGCTCTCTCTCTCTCCCTCTGTCCACTCTCTTCCTTGCTCTTCCCCCAGATTTCCTCCCTCTGTCCTCCCTTCTCTGTCTCCCTCCTCTCCATCCCTCTTTCCCCCTGTCTCTCTGATCCCTCTGTCTCTTTAACACTCACTTATATTCTATTCTTTTCTCGGTTGTCATGGCAATAGGCTGGGGGCGTGAGGGAGCGAGCGCGAGCAAGCGAGCGGGAGTGGGTGTTTCGGAAGTGACATCTCTTGGGCAGTAACCTTGTTTCCTGTGTGGTGGAGTTGGGGGCGGATTCAAGGCGCTAGCAGCGCAGCAACAGTGACGCCGTGTGGACGCTTTGGGTGAGCAATGGGGAACCCGGGACGCGCCGCGTGAGGGCTGGGTGAATGATCTGATAGGTGAGAATACTCTCTCCACTTCTACCACTCTCCCTCTCTCTTTTCCTCTCTGTCACACATTCATACACTCATGAACACACACTATTACCCCCATCCTTCCTTCCTCTCGTCTGACATCTCTCCTTCATGGTTGAAGTGGATCATTGTAGTGGGTGAATTCAAAAAGGATCAAAGCTTGGATTCATGCAGAGATTTGACTGTTCTGGAACAGCAGCTTTATGCTCATTTTTTGGTCTTGTTAAACACAGAAAACACAAAAACACACTCACCCCTGGGCTTAGACTCAGAAAAAAGGCATATTGTGCATCATAGTTGAGGCTGGTAAGTTAATACAAGTCCTGTTTACTGGAGGCAGAACAGCTGCAGATATAGTGGAGAGCAGGAACATAATGCTGCCATCAGGCCAAAACCTTGTATCTCCATTTTTCTTTATTTAAGCTTTTTTCAAAAATCATTGCTATTTGTCACCCTTTACATCTTCTAGTGGGAAGATGTAACATCAATAAAAGCAACAGATAGTGTCAAATTAGTGTCAAATAGATAGTGATTGGAGATACGAGGTTTTGGCCTGATGGCAGCATTATATAAATTTGCAAGGGCCTAGGCAAAGGTGGATGCATATGCAAGTTGATCCGTGTCTCCAATATTGCCAAACTTTGTGGAACTTTTAGACTTATGTGACACAACATAATTTAAAATGATAAATTCTCCAGTATGATGCTGATCTCTAGTATCAAAAAAACAAAAGCATAAAAGAACCTCTAAAGATCTTACATACAATTTTGAAATGTAGACTGTTTTTCCCTCTTTGAGAAATATTTATTGCGTTTGAGTACAACAATACCTGTGTCTAGAAAATGTCTGCTTTGAGACTAGGGCTGGGCAATTAATCTCAAATTAGATTTAATCGCAATATGGCCTGCTGCAATTTTCAAATCGCAGAAGCTGCAATATTTCTTTAACTTGAAATGTGTAAAAATACCAGTTTAATAAATCTTTTTTGCAGCGGAGTGAGATTTTATGCAAACATTAAAGTGTCCTTTTCTTTATAATGGTTTACAAAAATCCTCCTTTTTGTGTTTCATGTATGTTTTTCTTACTCAAAATGAGTGACATCAAAATGATAATGCCCTTGAACAAAGCAAATGACATCACATTTACAATACGTGCAAAAATAGTGAGCTCATGCTATCTATAAGTGATGAAGCCTAGTGTTACTTCACAAAAGTCATACCCCAGCTGTGATCAGCTGGTAGTCAGCCTCACCTTCCCCACCCCAGCCACCTCCTTTATAGCTTAAAGCTTGTTGCACCCTCATATTCAGATTCATACTACTATGGATTAATTGCTTCAGAAATTATTTCATTATTTTCAATACGCAGTCTTAGTTATAGGATTATTTATTGCTTGAAATTGTCGAAAAACACACAAGATTAACCCAAGAATTATTGCATGTTAAATCGCAATATTTGTGAAAAAAATCGCAATTAGATTATTTTTGCAAATTGTTCAGCCCTAACTGAGACTGGACAGTTACCCAAAATATTTAAACATGATTTTGTAGTGATAAATGCTGGGGTCGCATTAGCTTAGTTTTTCAGAAAGGAAAAAGTTGTACTACTCTATGGATTGTTTTGATTCTATAGAATGAAAAATTGCTTAAAGTTAAAAAATAATGAAGAGAGAAAGTCCTGGCTTAATTGCACAATTAATTGGCAACATTTCAAGCCATTTGTGCAATTTCGACAGTCTGCAATGTTTTTTAAATCAAGGAATAGCCCATCACAGGGTGGGGCGGGACAATATTGGAATTTAAACTGACACTTCAGTATCTTTTCTTTCTGTGATATAATGCATTTTTTTTATTAAGAAAGGGAACCAGGGACGCACAATTTTATGGGTATCTGTAAATATTAGCTTAATAAGTGAATTTTCAGTTTTGGCAGATATAAATTTTTTTGCTGATATTCACAACCAATATTTTGGCTAGGAAAGTCAGCATATACAATAATAGCTGTAGCGGTCAACATGAACTAATAAGTCAGTGGAGTTTTAGGCTAAACCAACAGACCTAAATCAGCTGAAGTCTTTCTTTATTTATCATCATTCCTTTTACTTTAAGGGTTATTTTTAGGACTAAAGTTTTAGGTACAAACTACATTTAAACAATGGTATTGATAATAGTAGTGGCTAAAATTACTGTGTAAATATTGGCCTATTGGATGTCTGCGAAAATCCATTGTGGTGCATGCCTAAAGGAAAGCAAAGCTGATAAATGCAATGTATTTTTATATAGATGAACTAAATTATTAATCAAAATAAATTTTTTATCTTTTAATTCATTATCAGATCACAATTTGGACCCTCTCCTACTTTCATCAAACAGCCATCTGACATCAACTCTGAGAGGTGGACGGACATGTGGCGAAGAAAAGGTTTTCTCCATTTCTGAAGCGACTTGTTTATTCATAAACGTTACAAATAAACTTGTGGCTTGTTATAGTGTTACTTGAACATCATTAACCATTTTTAACAACGTTAAACTTTAGGTTTACTCTACATTATCAGCCACTTGTGAGTAACTTCAAAAAAAGCAAAAAGGCAACACCTGCAGCTGTAACATAAACAATCAGCAGCAGGTTCATGCCATTAAACAGACCATATATGTGACCGTAGTGGGAATACGCTTACCTAAGATAGTGGGAATATGCTCACCTTAGATTAGTGTTGCGTAAGTGAGTGTCTGCCTTGAGTGTCTTGCGGTTGTATCTGTGAGAGCAGTAGTGTCTCCTGTAGCATGAACTTTAGAGACACACAGACTGTGCATGCTCAGTGCTCAGTTCTCTGACTGCTGATGGTGATATCAGATAGATTTTCATTGTCCATTAGCCAAAGAAACAACAAAATTGGCAGTATATCATGTTTTAAATAATTTATCTAATATTGCATGTCCTGGAATGTTATTCGACTTCAGAGGACACTGTGAATGTTGAGAGGTCTCAGCTTCTGCCTGAGAGTTTAGATTTGGTGATACTCCTTTAGAAAAACATAAATTCTAAGCCAGAAACATAAGCTCCACTGATTCTATTTAATGGATGGACTAAAATTATTTTAATATATTGCATTATTGTTTAATTTGGGAATTGTTTCAAGTGGCATTTTTCTATTTTAAAGATAATTTCAAAAGCGACATTCTCATTTACTTTTTCAAGGTAATGAATATGAAGAATGTGCAGGTTTCGGGGTTTTTGAATCAGAAAGTAAAGTTAAAAATGAAAAACAGAAGAAAAAATATTTTCCAATTGTTTCAAAATGTTTTCTTGGACAAAAAAATCAAGATTCGAACTGTATTGCGGACCCAAAATCGAGATTCAAATCAAATTGTGGGTTGAGTGTATCCCTACACCCCTACATAAACATATTAAACATTTACAAAATCAATGAAACTTAAAATGTTTGATGTTAACTCTTTGGTATTTTTTGGCCAAACTCTCCAGGGAAAAATATTTGGCTGTTAAGCTGCTAAATTGTACTGAACTCTTTTACCAGCTAGTTGTGTGTCGGCTGTTTGGTGCTAAACAGGTAGTTAACACTTAGGTCTTGAATGTGTGTTTAACCTGCTTCTCCCTGATGTGAACTAAGAGAGGGAGATTGTAAACAAAAACACAAATAGTAATGTAGCAACAAGTATAGATCGGACTCCGCTACTATGAAGCTCTGATACCAAATGTGTTCAGCAGATTATGTAGGCTACACCTCTGATATTATCACTTCAAACATAGTTTCATTGATAATATCAGAGTCTCTGTTGTCACTTATTTTGATCTATTCAGTGTAAGCCCTTGTTTTGGTGCCATTGGAATACCTCTGATTATGACCACTTTACCAGTTAATTTTTACAGATTTGAAGTTTGGGAAATTGAGAGTTACATTTGCACGTGTGGCAACTGAAATTATTAGCAGTAGTGAAAAGGCTGGAAAGATCAGTCTTGATGCTGAGTGATAATTCTCTGTTGGTTTGTCTTTTCTAGTGCCAAAGGGCCCAATAAAAACACCAGAAGGGAATTTCCCATTTTCATTTCACAACCGCTCTTATTACCCAAAACCGACTTATGTGTGCATCTGTCATCCAGAAATGGACTAAAATTTTATCCCTTACAATTTAGCTTTTTAACATTATTATCCAGGTGCTGGTAGGACACAGATAGTAAAACCAGATCCAGAAATCTTCAACATGAATGTATGTTTCATGTCTACCTAAGGTTTATGCCACAGCTGCCCTAAATTAACAGCATTGTTTTTTTATTTTTTGTTTTTTATTTTTTTAATTTAACCTTTATTTAGCCAGGTAAGTCCCATTGAGATCAAAGATCTCTTTTTCAAGACAATCATTTTTTATGTTTCTGCAATGGTTAATACACCAATAATGTAGAAGCTCTTTAACCGAAATGATATTTTTAATGCTAAAATATAATTATTATTGTTATCCATGGATTTTCAGATTTATTGATTTACAAAAAAAACTGAAAAAATAGTAAAGCACATTATTATTTCTTGATTAATATGTCAAATTATAGTTATTTACTTGCATTCCTGAACAGAAAAAATGAGTTTTAGTGGTTAAATATTGTGCTTGGTTAATTTCTGACTTCTCAGAGAAGCCCAGTGAGCCGGCTCAAATTTGGGTATAAAAAGGTGAATTCAGTTTGAAATTCCTCATTCCTGTTCAAAATGGTAAAACATGGAGATGAAATGAAAATGAAAAAGTCTGCATTGAGCCCTTCATGATGCTTGGATGACAGGTGGTCTAATAAATTTTTTAAGCGCTGTATGTATTTTAGATTTGTGTGGTTATAAACTTTTTTTTTTTTTTTTAAACTGGACTTAAAGCATTCTCAGTTAACACACACAGCTAAAGAGAGCTTTCTCAGTCAGTGTGCAGTTTTACACCGTCACTTGTTAGACTGATGTTTGATTGATGCATGGTCATGCTATGATGTTGTTGTATTCAGTTGAAGCTTAAGCAGGCTATCAAGATACCTTCAGGTTAGTCAGAGTCAATTAAGTAAAAAAACAGCAATAAATTATACTTAATTACTTTATTGTATTACTGTTGCACATTGCACATTAATTTGCATACCTTATACATAGGTGTCTTGTTTTGTTCTTAGCAGTCAGCATTAGAATAACGAATTAATAAACTAGTTATTAATATTTTGATCTGTTAGGCCCACAGTCCCGGTCACATGCTCTATCTAAACTGAGAAGCTGCCATCCACCACTCCTAGCCACTGTAGCTCCAGCTAATGGCTAATGCCTTGATGCCGCAATGCTTTTTAGTCTGATGTAAACAGGGGTGAACTGATAGCACTGATAACATCTTATAGAACAGTGTGATGAAGCACTACGCTTATCTTCATGATGGGGATAAAGCTTCCCAGCAGCTGTGTCAGGTTTTTCTCACATATAGGTTCTTTGCAGATGAAGTTCATGCAGTAGTGGAGAGCTCTCCTGGGGAGGCAAGAAGTGATTTCTGCATAGAGAATTGCAGTCAAAAAGGCGGCGCAGGGGTTAGCGCTGTTGCCTCACAGCAAGAAGGTTCGCTTCTCGGTCAGGGCGTTTCTCTGCGGAGTTTGCATGTTCTCCCTGTGCATGCGTGGGTTCTCTCCGGGTAATCCAGCTTCCTCCCACCACCAAAAACATGCTCATTAGGTTAACTGGTGACTCTAAAATTGGCCGTAGGTGTGAATGTGAGTGAGCCTGGTTGTCTGTCTCTATATGTCAGCCCTGTGACTGACTGGCGACCAGTCCAGGGTGTACCCCGCCTCTTGCCCAATGACATCTGGCCCCCCCGCAACCCCAAACAGGAAAAGCGGTATAGAAAATGGATGGATGGATATTCTTGAGCTACTTTTGTGTCCTGCTCATCTAAAGCCTGGACAAGCGGTGTCACACAACACATGTGTATGGTCGGTTTGGTTCAGTATGGTTTTGTCACATTTCGGAACATCAAACTCTGATCTTACCGTGTTTTCTCAGATGATGTCTATTTGACCTCACTCACTGTGACATAAGCCTTCTCTTTTAAGTAGGGCTGACAGCTTCCATTGTCCAACCAAGATCACCCTTAGTACAATGTGATGAGCCTAAAAATGTATTAATGCTTCAAAAGGCTTGGTATGTTCATTTTAGGATCATTTAGAGTACCAAACAGATGCAGTAAGGAACCTGTATGGGTTAAACTGGTCCCCAACAAGGTGATTTTTTTTTTCTTTTTTTTTACCTGAACGACCAATCGATTGGTTGGTGACTGGGTGTGATTTTGGTCAACTGGGTTTTTCCTTGGTTGACTACAGGCCTACTTTTTGAGATCCAGATCATTTGGAGCTGGTTGTTTGGCTCCTCAGCTCTTCATTTGGTAACAGTTTGGCTTTTTTAAATATCGATCAAATAACGAAGAATAGAAGAAAGAAAACTGGCACATATGTGAACTGCTAATTTCATTGCCTTTTTGTCGAAAAAATCTTTATTTTGTACTCAAACTCTGCATGCTTTGTTATCAGATGACGCTTTAGCTTGGCGGGCTTCATGGCTTCATTTGCAAACACAGACACACAACACATTTTGGTTTTTCTGCGCTCTTCTCAGTAAATCCAAACTCAAGATAGGTGTCATCATATTTTCTCGGTTTAGCTGGTTTGGGCCTAGTATCACTTTACAAAGTGTTGCTAGCTGGACCTGCACACCAAATGTACCCAGAGCAACGTGACTGATGCGTGACGAGTGATTTACGTGATATCTCACAATCATATCTGAGTTTTTATTAGTCCAAAGCTAACTTATGTAGGAGTCATTGGTTTAGTGTGGTTGTTACATGGCACTGTGGTCCCTTTATGTATTTATTTGCTTTTTAATGGCATGGCATTACTTTAATAATTTATTTTGAATTATTTTGTGGACCCCAAAGCTGTAGCACATGGACCTCCATTTGAAAACCACTGGCTTACCCTGTAAGCTTTATTCAGTTGATAGTATATCACTGTTTCAATTAAAAGCATGTCTTTGACAAAATGAGGAATACACTTGTACTTAAAAGCATCTCGGCTAGCCTCTAAGCCCAGTGCAAGACTGCTCAAGACTCTTGTCTCCCTTCATCTGACTAGTGGACGCCAGATGTTAGTAGGGCTGCAGGACTGAGTCATTTGTAATATTGATCGCCTCCACACCAGGTAAATCAGTTGAACTGTAGTATACATCCCTTTTTTTATAAAGTCTAGGGATCATACTCAATGTATGCCATTCTTTGATGATAATTGCAGCGAACAGGTCCATTTAGCTGCTGTAAACTCTTGCCGAAGTTGTTTAGTAAAAGATGCTTTCAGTACAGTTCTCTGCTCTTTGAAAGAAATGTTGTCTAGTTCAGACAAAACTGCTGCTATAGTTTTACCCATGCTAATCTCTTCACTTTACAGGCTTGCAGCTGTAAAGCTGTAAAGTACTAAGTTTCCTCAGTTTCCTTTTATTCCTTATGACTGTCCCCCACTTCCTGACCCCCCACGGACATTTGCAATGAATGACGACATTCAGCTCAGGATTGTGGGTGTTAACTTGCAAAGAGAGTCGAAGGCCGGTGAAGGGGGTTAATAACACTTGAATTTGGATTAAAAATACTGTGATGTAATACCATTATCGTCAAAGGCAAGAAAAATACCGTGATATGATTTTAAGGCCATATCACCCAGGCCTAGCCTGGACATCACGAGACTTAGGACGGAACAAAACACTATTGATTCAACCCTCTGCTTTAGGACTGTACAGCTTTAGCGGTCATACTGTATAGAAGAGGATATGAAGACATCCATCCTCAGGCTTATAATAAAGAATTTAAGTGTCAGTCTTTACCTAATTTGGATCATCCCACTCTACAGTCATGTATACTTATATTACAGGATGTCTTATTCTGCTGTTTAGGATGTTTACAATCTGAAAAAATATTCTTTTAATTACAAACTGTTATTCAGAAGTTATTTAGGAGTTTGATTACAGTTAGAAAAACTGATGTCATCCCCCTCTTAAAGCTTTGAATACAAATTCTTAAAAATAAACCCAAATAAAGTTGCTGCCATATTTGCTGAGTGATTTGGCCTAAAGCGGAAAGATGTTCTGGGCCGACAACTCAGAGAGTGTTTTAGTGTGTCATTATTAATTTAGTTTATAGTAGATTCTGTTTGGCTGTTGTGTCATAAAACAGACAAGCAAAGAGGTTATGCAAACCATCATCATAAATAGTTAAACAGCAGTTATTGTAACAGCTGTTTAAGCATCAGATGGATGCGTCAAGTCCAAAGTAGACCCAATAAAAACAGCGATTATTTAAGAGACGTTAAAGTGATCAGATCTAACTGCAGGAACAGAGATAAAACTTATCTCCTGCTTAGGTCTAACATCTTTAACTGCCCCATAAGGACCCTGAGTGATAGATGTCTGTACTTGGCATAGATACAGACACTTTTTCACAATACAGATGCCGAATTAAAGTGGAGCTCCAGCTGAATTATCTGTTGTAGATGCAGTGTCATGATGCAAAGTTTGGAAGTAATGCTTTCATTTTATTTGCTTTTACTTAAATTTTTGAAACTGTTGAATCCTGACAGTGCACTTGGGTTGTCATTAGCCAATTTTTAACTTTGATATGATTTTAGGACAAATCAAACAGTCTGAATACATGTCAATACCACAGCAACAAAATTAGAAGTCATAGGAACCTAACATTGTGTCATTTCTTGTTTTTAATTACCAAAAATTCCAGCCAAACTCCTGCACACTGTCCAAATTGCTCACAACATCGGCAGTTTTCCAGCACTGAAACGTTGCCAATGTTGTCTTGAATTCATTCCTCTCCAACATGCCTGTCTCATGAAATGGATTTTGTCTTAATGCTTGTATTATTAATTATTTAAATGTTGGAAATGCATCGCATAAAACATGCAGATTCAAATTAGTATTGATGGATTAACAATTTTGACAACCACTTTTAACAACATATCAGCAATAAGCTTCAATGCAAACAGGACAGGATATGCACAAACCTGTCTGTAGTCCTGCTGCAGGAAAAAACAGATTATACAATTACAAGACACCTTGCAGGGAAGTCTACAAAACAACACTCATAAAAGCTCACAATTAGTTTTACAATTAAAAAGGAGACACATGTTACATTACAGATACCAGACCCTCATCAAATGTGCCGGTTAAAATGCAAGATGAGCCATACCCCCAGGAGCAGGAATCAAATCAGGAGACAAGTACTGTTTGAGTTTATTTTTTCTGATATGTGCTGCTAATGTGTGCCAGTAGAGACAGCTCTACTCACTGGATTTAGTTCTACACTTGAGTAGATGACACTTTCCTCCAGTTTTTGTGCTTCTATGGATAAAACCATTTAAAGGTATAATGTGCAGCTTTTAGAGTAAATGTCCAGAAGATGTCCACTCTTGCACCAGTCTCTCCAACCAAGGGCAGCTGCTTTTAGGACTCACTCACTTATTCAGCTCAAAGATGTTTTTTTACATTGTTTTCTTAGTTTTTTTTTTAAGTATTTAACACTTGAAAAGTCGTTCCTTCCATTGGAAAGTCTTTTGTTATTCCCTCAGTTGAACTTTTCCATTGTTACTCAACCACTGAGCCACACTAAAACCCTGTCCTAATGTGGTCGGGTCTGTCTCTTTTACCGTCGTGGCAGTGCTACCTTTAGGGAGATTCTCGAGAAAACTAAAAAAGAAAACAAACTTTGCATATATTTTGTTTCTGTCCAGTGTAAGCACAAAGCTGAGAAGAACAAACTCAAAAGTCGTTGCTTTTAAACACATTTATCCCTCTGTTTCAGCCTCTGAGCAAAACATAAAGACGCTTGAAGAAACAAACATGCACCCAGTGTTAACAAAGAGCTGAGAACAACAAGCCACAAAGAGTTTCAGTTCACTATTTTCAACAAATGTATTGCTCTAGAATTTTATTTAGGATACTATGCAGAACATTTTAAGTGTGTGCAGGCCTAAAAATTTAGGGTGAAATAAGGCACGTAACGGCAAATAAGCCTGCCTGATGGCACATCTGACAGGAAGGAGGATTGATACAACCCCAGTCATGCTCTGGATGTTCCTGCATATAGCAAGGGGCATGGGAAAGTAATCTATTAGAAAAATAAAAGTCCACACTTTTAGGGTGGAGTAAGGGGTGGATGTGGTGAGTATGCATGGCCTAGGGCAGTGGTTCCCAACCTTTTTTCCTGTAGCCTCCCCACTTACATCTAAGAAAAGCCGAGCTCCCCCAAGACGCAGGAAGTAAAAAACAATCGATTATTGTGAAAAATCAACATCAATTCTAAGTGTTTCATAGACAATACCAAAGAAATGGATTTATGTATATTTATTTCACCAAAAGACATTTGTTTAAATTATTTAAGTAAAGGTTTGCCATGATCTTAGTTGATATATGCCAATCTAATCTTGACAACCTCAGACAAAGCCTTGCGCCCCCCTGAGATCTCTGGCCCCCCCCATAGGGGGACCCTCAGGTTAGGAACCAATGGCCTAGGGTACCATCTGGGCAGGCAGTGTGGTTTCCACGTCCCTTGTCATGCTGTGGTTGTCCCAGGGGCCTGAAAACTGCTGGTGAACGCAAGGGGTATTACCAGGGGGTGACAAACGAAATGCTGTTGAGCTTGACCTTAGCTGCTGAGCGACACACGTGCATCAGCATGAATCAAGCTCTAGCCACCCCCTTTCCCCTCCCAAGGCCTGGGTTGTGACACGTTAGGCCCCGTGATGGGTACTTAGCACCCTATATGCCTAAAACATATGAAAATGACTGTATTTGACAGCTCAAAAATTCATTTTAAAAATGTAATAGTCTATATCAACAAGTCATAGCAATACAGCTCCAGTGATGTACAAGCAAAATTCAGTGTTATTTATTGACTGTTTATTGATCTTAGTACACTTGATCTTCATTTTTGTTTTTCTTTTTGTTGTTTTTATCAATTGCAAATTTCTATCTTATTTGTACCTACCATATTTTTACCTATTGATGCTTTATAACTCTTTTATTTTGGTTTTATTTACCATATTTCTTCTGACTGGTCTTATAGTCCTAATTTTATCAAGCTTTTTCACCTTTTTTTAATTTGTTTTTTATTACAGGTATAAATAAAGTTACCTTACCTTGCCTTACTCCATCACACCTATAATGGTGGGGTGGCAGCAGGAACATTTACAACTCTGAAAATCATGACAAATACTCATCTAAGTTAGCAAACTAACAATAAAAGTTTATGCTTGTGATATTTCATTGGAGAAAATGATGTTTTCTTTGCTAAATACTGACAGAGAGACTTGATGGGTTTTAATGTGCTCGTTGCTGTATGAGACAGGTGAAATAACTGTTAGCATGTAAGACTTAGATGCTGAACAACAGCTCCTGGTTAATTGCATGTATCGCCATTTACTTCTTCTTTGAGCTTTTAGTGGTGCGATTGTGAGAGTATTAAACTGCACTGGCCAGATATCGAGTGTTGAAAGCCAGAGGTCTCAGCACCCTGTGAAGTGATTGTTGAGTAATTGGTATTGATCAACAAACATATCAACCCCGCTGATATATTTAGTCAAATTTATGCTTTGGGGAGGAAAAAATATACTGATTACCCAAGCCAGATTTCTGAATGTACACTTTTGTTGTTCATAATTATACTGCATGCTTATGCCAATCTCCAACATGGCCAAAATGAATACAAGTCTAATGAGCTGGAGTTTCTCCTTCACAGCATTTTGCAGAAGTTGAGGGCACAGCCAATGTGCTTGATCAGCGGGAAGCCTCGTACTTCTGGGCCTCTGTGACCCCTCTGCTGACACTTGACATCGCCCCTTTGACTCAGCACTGACAGCTGCTTACTGTACCGCACACACGAAACACTTTGACTCACTGCTTGTCAAAGTGAAGGCTTGCTTTTAATCCCAATGCCATCCATGTATTCCTCCTTCATTCAGAGTTAACAGAGGTATTCAGTCGCATGTATTTTCCAGAGATCTGTTTGAAGGCTGTGCTGTGTGATTCCAGTGCATCTGAGGTCACGGTATTGACATGAGCCCTGCTTGTGGAGCTCTCTTGCCTAGAAAGTAAGATGCTTTGGTTCGCTATGCTTGCAGGAGTACATTATCTGCCCCAGGCGACCCGCGGATATTGCAAGCTTTATTTTTAGCACTGTTTTGGAGCTCAGCGATGTGTGTAAATCAACATTAGGCCTGTCGGGTTCCAGTAATGACAACGTTGACTAAGGCTGACCAGTCATCCGATTGGTGCATGGCGCTCTTCTTTGTAAACTGCTAAGGATGGCAAAAAAGGAAAAGAGCCCACAGAGGGGGAGAGAGAGGGCGAGGGAGAGAGGAACAAAGGCAGAGTAAGGAAAGTACAAAGAGTGAATGAAAGACAGAGTGAGGAAGAAGAGCAGAGAAAAGAGGCTTCTCAGCGTTTCTGCTTGTGCCAAATGGTTACAGTGTACGTGCCCCCTGTACGTACAAACCAACGGACAGACAGAAGAATGAGTCTGCTCATTGAAATTCTGTCCACTGCGCTTCACAGGCCCTTAATAGGCAGCCTCGGGGGTGGAGAGGCCTACAGTAGAGTAGCGCAGATTGGGCTGAGGATGACTCACACTGCCATCCTCCAGTGAATATCTCAGCATCATGACTTTGCTCTGAACGGCTGCAAAGTTTGGATTCAGGGGCTAAGGTGCTTTTTGGGAGAAAGGGAGAACATGCCCCCTGGTGCGTAATGACTCCATAACCCTCTGATCACGATCAACATCTCATATTACAGCTAATACAGCTGGATATTAAGTCAGCGCACCCATCTAAAATGAAGACCAGTGTGTTAAAGTGCAATAAGTAAAAAGTGATACATCACATGATTGCCTGTCCTTATAAAATACATGGAGATTTGATTTTGTTTCATGCATAGCTGTAGCATTTTTACTATTTCCCTTTGCAAGAACAATATTTCTCTATGTAGCCTTTTGAAGATAAAATTACCAAACAACCCACCGTGCAACAAAACAGCTCGGAGCATATTAATAGAGTGTGAAGCCTTGTTCCTTTAAAATGCTTCTTCAGCTTTTTCACCGTGGTCGTGAAAAAAGTTTTAATGAGACACATCCATTTCAGTCTCATGCTTGACAATACATCACACAATACCTTACAGTATGTTTCAAGGGTTTTATCTTGAATTATTAAAGCTAGATGTAGATGAAGCCACTTTAGAGGCTGGTAAGTGAAAGAATTACGATGTAACAGTGGATTTCGCTGCTTCATCAGTGCAGTGTATTTAAGATGAAATTCAGTGTTTCCATTTCACTTTGACGTTCCCAGTGGAGGAAAGAAATTTAACTACAATGTCATTAAGAAACTAGTGCTTGAATAAGGTATGGTGGATCTTTGGAGTAGTCATCCTCTAGATGGCATAGTATCAGTATTCGGTATTGGCGGATTCAAAAATTTGTTTAAAAAAAAAATGTACGTGTATGAATGTGATGCAGTATGAGGTGACACAAAAACAGCATTTTGGGTACCTGGAAGTGGAAAGTGTTGAAGATAGGTTAAAGAGTGCAAAGAAGGAGTATACACTACTGCTCAAAAGTTTGGATCACAGGGAAATTTCTTTGTTTTCCAAAGAAAAACATTTTGATGCAGTCCACAAACAGTTATCAGCAACTGTCACTCCTCTGCATCAGTCTCCTAGTATGGCTCCCAGTCCAAGTTAATCATGTTGCACAGCTAAAAACCATTTTACTAATAAAAGAGCAAAAAGACTGGACCCTGGAAGACCAGAAGAAGGTGTTGTGCATGGATGAGTCCAAGTTTGAGGTCTTTGGATCAAAGAGAAGAACATTTGTGAGACACAGAACAAATGAGAAGATCCAATAACAGTGCTTGAAACCATCAGTCAAGTGAGGTGGAGGCAGCGTGATGGTCTGAGGATTTTTGGAGGTGATGTAAAGAGTGGAAGGGACCTTGATGAAGGAAGGCTTTTGCAATGCCATGCCATACCCTGTGGACAGCACTTGCTTGGGGCCAATTTCCTCCTATACAACAGGATCATGACCCAAAACACACCTCCAAAATGTCTTAAACCCTACTGAGCTGTGGTGGGAGCAGCTTAACCATATGGTATAAAGGAAGACTCCATCAAGTCAATCCATCTTGTAGGAGATGCTCCAGGAAGCATGGGCTGAAATCTCATCAGATTACCTTGAAAAATTGACAGCTTGAATTGCACAGCTGTAATTGCTGCAAAGTTAAAAGATCATTTTTCATTAAAATCATTATTTCTCACTTTGACAATGTCAGCATGTCCAGTTCATTTGCTATATTTCCTACTCATACAAATTTCATGAGTTTTTCCATGGAAAACAAGAAAAATTCCAAGTGGTCCCAAACTTTTTAGCAGTAGTAGAGTTTCTTTTGTTGTGCAAACTGTTAAATGAAATGTCTGATTGGTCGCAACCAGTGTTAGGGGTAACGTGTAACAAAGTAATCCATCAGAGTCCTCAGATTACTTTTTTTGTAGTAACGAGTAAAGTAACATGTTAGTTATTATTACTAGTTACCTTTTCCTAAAAGTAATCTGTTACTGAAAGAAAACTCCTCAATTTCCTTTATCCTCTGTGGCTTCAAAGAAGACAAAGAATAAAAAGAAGCTCCTTGAAGTGTCTGCACTGTTTGTCCTTCTTTATCCTGTACAGATGTTGGCACATAGCACCGTGCCAGTGGAAGGTAAACACAGCCCTGCCTGTACGTGTGCATCGCTACCTTAATGAGCTAGTGAGATGGCAGAGAGGACAGCATTAAACTGTAGTATTATCCCCTTTATGCTTTATTTTTGAGTGAAAGGTACAAGATTAGCATTACAGTGAAATGTGAGTTAAAATTTATTGTTTTGTTTTCATTGAATCAGCTGTGCAGCTTTTCCATTTGCACACAACGATTACGCACAGCATTTGTGCGGTTCTGTATGCCTCTGCCCAGCTTGTCAGATTATGAGCATAATAGAGGGCTGGTGTTATCAGGCTGTAGACACAGAGCATGGGCCGTGAATTAGGCTGTTCAGTAACAGTAGACATGACAGCTGTGGTTGACTGTCTGCAGAGAAATGAACACAATCACCTGATGTTACATCAAAGATTGACCAAGTTGTTAAACTGTTTACAATAGCGGATGTCAAAGTTGGACTATTTCATTTGAATAAAATGATTCATTTAATTAATTTCACTTTCATATGGCAGTGATCTAAAAATGTGTGCATTAAGCCAGAGGAGCAAACATGCCAAACCGCAGGTAGTTTCAGATTCTCATGTGTTTAAGTTTGCTGCTGTTATTAGTCTCATTGTTTAGGCTGAACAGGAAAGGACAGTTCTTGATGTCACCTTGAGCCCCAGGGTGCTGTGAAGGATATCTGATGTGTTACAGACCACAGCAATCAATGAATCAATGAAAAAAGCCCCTGGATTAATCTGTTCTACAGAAAGAGAAATCACTGCACCAGACTCCCTTACATGAATACTTTAATTTATGTGCAGATGTTTTACATTTATTCTGTTATCTTTCTCACTGGACCATGCTTTTCTCTCCCTTTCTCCTCCTTGCATTTCTAAAAACTGTGCAAACAAAAAGCTCAGCTGAGGCTATCGTGACCCTCTAATGCAGCCTCATCACTGTGGCCCATATTCATGGCCTCCAGTGTCTGTCCACCCCAATGACTCAGATTACATCATTTTACTTTGTTCATAAACAAAGTAGCATGATGTATCTTTGTGCAACTTTTTGTGACTGGACTCACGCTCAGCGTTTGGAGAGGAGGAGTCATCCCATCATCAAAAGGGCTCACGTTTTAAAAGATTATTTTGGGAGCTTTTCCTTTATATTTTGATAGTACAGCTGAAGAGAGGCAGGAAATATGGAAGGAGAGAGTGCAGGAAGACTTGCACCAAACAGTACCAGGATCAGGAAACTCACAACCAGTGCTTTAAGGACTCTAGCCTCTGTATGTGGGCACTGGCTCCACCAACTGAGCTAAACCGGCACCCAGAGCTTATGCTTTCAATCCATTTGTGAAACTGAAGGGCCCTAACGCAGAACTATTCGGGTGTTATGGAATAATTCTAATCAGTTGTCATCAGGCCTGCCTACAGATTTGGCTGGGCCCCTGTCAAACTCAGAGAACGGCCCTCCCCTGTGGTGATTCATTTATGATATCAGTGCATGTGTGCTGGTTCAGTATCAGAGCATCCTGGCTAACAACGACTTTGTTTTGGAGATAAAAAAGTTTGTCGAGCTATTATTGGGTTCTGATGTTGAAAATCTGATGTTGAGAATCTATTTGAGCCTCTTTTTTGACCTCTTTTATCCACTTTTTCTTTTCCCACTTAAACTTGCCACTTTTCATCAGTTTTGCACACTTTGTACCATTTTTTTGCTACATTTTAACTTCTTTTCATCATTTTTCCCCTCCTGTTTTTTAAAACTCTTTTGTTCTACTTTTAAAATCTTAATTCGTTACCTTATTCTATTTGTCACTTTTAACCAGTTTTCACCACTTATCTGCAAATTTTTAACACATTTAACCAGTTTTTGCCTCTCATAACTTATTTTTGCCCACCTTTTAACCCATTTCACTGCTTTTTCCTCCACATTTGACCCCTTTTTGTTACTTACAGCCTATTTTTTGCCTCTGGTAGCCCATTTGTGCCCAATTTGAAAATTACTAATCCTATTTAACTACCTTTTGCCCATTATTACCACTTTAAACCAACTTTTATAACTTCTTAAGCCTATTTTATCGTATTTTCTTCCATTTTTTTCTTTTCAAAGCATTTTGCCTCCTTTTTACCCTTTCCATCACTCTTTCTGCCCAATTTTGCCACTTTAATCCATTTTGGTGACCTGTGGCCTATTGTTGCCTTTGATTGCTCATTGTTATCACTGTTTGCACCTTTTTGACAATTTTCCATTTTCACTACTTTTCTGCCTGTTTATGCCTCCTCAAATGCATTTTTGCCACTTTATACCCATTTTAATTCTATTTTAAGAAAATTGGTTTACTATAGGCTATATACTACAGCATGAATGGATTTTAAAAAGTATTTGTTATAAGATTATTCAGGTAGAAAAATTAAATATGGTGTATTAAACATCAGAGCTTAATTGCACAAAGGACCATGATTTTGCCAACCTCCGTGGGCCTCTGGTTTGGTTGGGCCCCAGAAAGCTCTCCCCTTTATCCCCCCTTATACGCGGCCTTGGTTGTCCTAAGGAGCAAAGATATCTGGGGCCCAGTACTTCCAAGTCCAGTCTAGGAGTGTTCACATTGATTACTCAGGTGAAACATTCCATGTTCCTGTAGGAGTAGGGACACCATGGGGCCAATTTATTCTTGGTGAAGCACAGCACAGGACAGGAGGGAGTCAGCTGAAGGTTAATGGGGATGACAGTCAGTCAGGGTAAAGTTAAAGTTCAAGTTAAAGGGAAGCATTTTGACCATCATGTACTCTGCAACTTGATCCTAAGCCATTCTCATGCATCTAATTACAGCTCTTTTTTCACCTTTCCTTAAATTTTGTTGTAGTCTTGTAACCTTTATTAGCTAGGACGGTGGACCAAATCATGCAAGAGTGAATGACATTCAGGAGAGGAGCCACAGCTGATCTTGAGCCTCAGTGTATGGGGTGCAACCGAACAGCTAGGTCATCTTCATCTCTAGATTTTAAGACTTGAATACAAGACTAGTAAAAATTCTCACAAAATTGAAAAACACAAAATTACAAAACCAATGCACATAGAAAATGCTAATTTCTTGTTTTTAATTTTAAAAAAAGTGCATGAAATTCCTGCACACTCTTTAAATTGCACATTGTCTTTGGGAATGTTTCAATACTGAAGTGCGGCCAGCATTTGTGTGCAATTTAGACAGTGCTCTCGCTCTTTAACACGAGGCAGCTTGTTGATAAAGAGAAAATCATAGGTTTACTTTTAAGTATCGGTACTTTACAATATTGTTGGTAGAATAACAGTGATTGTAGACCTTAAAATCTGTCCGTCTTGGACCTGTTGTGGCCCAGTCTTAAGCTTTATTATCCAGTATTAACAGCTGATAAAGGAGCTTTAATTGTGACCATCTTTGGGTCCAAAAATGTTTGAAATGTTCCTTTGTTCACCAGCTATTCATGCTTCACTCCTGTCCTTTGCTGCATATTAATTATGTGAGCTTGTTTCGTACCTCATCTATATTTCAGCAGTCTGATTCATAATTCAGACTGAAGTATGAAGGATCGTCTGAGCTCTTATTTTGATACAATTAGACGATCGCCTGTTGTGATTTCCTGCTCTGGCTCAGGACAGAGATGCGCTGTAGCTGTCAACGTATCTGCTGTCAAGAGACGGGAAGAGTCTGAAAAGTGACGGTGAAGTGAACTTAATGGGTTATGACATGATGGAGTGTTGCATTGTGGGTCACCGGATAGTGTTTGTGGCCTCCTTTCAGGAGAAGAGAGTCAGTCAGACGATGAACATTAAAGGTCAGTGGTCACTGTCAGGGATTTAACCACAGGCAACAGCTTGTATCTGCTGTCATAGCTGCGCTGCTGTTGTTTGTTTGTATCAGCTGTCTCTCTCCTTGTCTGTGAGTGTGTATGGCTGTGCTGAAAAGTGTGTGTTGTGGCCTTGTAGTTCAGCCTGCAGATGTTGTTAGTGTGAATTTAGCTTTCATTGGTGCAGGAGGTGTGACCCCCAGAGGGAATGTAACTTTGACTTACTCACAAACTGCCTCTTTCTCGTCTTGTTTACCCCAGGATTTATTTATAAAAACACTTTAAAGCTGCTCTTTTAGGGGCAAAATGAGTCAGATTCAAAAGAAAAAGGTTAGACATTCATCCAAAAATAATTTAGTTAAATCATCACTAATGATACACTAGAGGTCAGCTGCCCTGTTTGTGGTTAGTTCCAGAAGAGATGTGCATTTGAAAAAGATTTATTATGCACCATGAAAGAAATGATTTTCCACACATGTGCTGGGATGTACAGTTAGATTGTTAGCTTGATGCTAACACACACGAGAAAATATTTTTTCAATTTGACAATACAGATTAAGATAGATAATTTACTTGAGCATTTGCGTGACAATGATTCGTAAAATAGACAGTTTATCCAGTTGAGTGATGAATAGTTAGTTCTACAAACTGATTTATACTTCTGGGTTTTTTGTCCTCATAGCTCTGAACTCTACTCAGAGACCCTCAGTTTAGCTGATGCTCACTTCCACTAAAATATAACTACTGAAACACAAATGCAAGCCCTGTGATTGGTCCACTGGTTTACACATGGTGACGAAACAAGATTAGGTTGTATGCATGCGCAGCACCAGTACAACCACAATTATATGAACAGTGGAGCGTGATGTGAATAAAACGTATGCCGAGGCCATTCAGGGAAAACACACAAATGTCTTCTCCACCAAAGAGTGTTAAGTGTGGCTTTTTGGAAATTTTCCGGTTAAGAAATATGTCCGATTTTGATAAGAGTGTCACTTTTCTATAGCTACATCTGAGCTAAGTGCTTTAGCTGTAGCAGCCATTACAGCACAGCTTGACCCTACATGAAAATCATGCCAAAGCAAGTTGGGAGAAAGTGAAAATGTATTTTCAGTCATGAAAACTTTTCAGTGTGGCTTTTTCCCAGTGATGTTTTTGAAAGCATTTTTTCATTTCGGTTCTTAGTCTTTAGATTGAGTGCCTGTTAGTTTTAGTCACATTTGAGTCTTTTCTACCCCTTATAGTTTTAGTCGACATTTTCAATATTAAGTCCAAGCACTTATTCGTATGCCTAAATCTGGTACCAAATCATGTTCGTGTATTCTATGCACCCTGCAGAACCTGGGATCCCTGCTTTCTACAATGTTACAACGTTACAATGTCATTTAGCAGATGCTTTTATCCAAAGTGTTGTGCATTCGAGAGCAAGAGCAACACAAGCAAAGATCTAGACAAGAAGAAACGAGATCAGTAAGTGCCACTAAGTGCTTCAAGTCCATTTTGACGCCATGCAGTGTTAAAGGCAATGCACGTGGTGTATAAAAGGATTTTTTTGTATTTTTTATTTTTTTACAGCTGAGAGATGTATTGTGTTTCGACAGGTTTACCCACAATGGACAATATGGATCCTGAAAGTCTGGTAAAAACTAAATTACATTTTATTATTTTTATTAGTCATCTTGATGAAAACTAAACTTACTTTTAGTCAGTTTTAGTCATCAAAGATCTATTTTTAGATCTATTTTAGTCTTAGTCTAGTCTTTCTCATGGAATAAAGTGTGTTGATGAACATTTTAGTCATAGGTTTAGTCGTTGAAATTGATATTGCGCTTTACTCTTGTTTAAATTAAGAAATGTGGTCTTATTCTGATAAAACTGCTGCACTGTACAAACACTGTTTTCGGCTGCTATTTTACGGCCAGTCGGCTGTGATAGGCTGGATAATCAGGTTTCATTAATCACTCATGGACCTGTTGTTTGATCATTTCTGCACCCAAATCTGCACTGGTGTCTATGCTGATTTGAAAAATGAGGGCCAATGTGTGTACTCTAGAGCACTGGTTCTCAAATGGTGTGGCAAGGCACACAAGTGTGTGTGCTGTGGGAATTTGTACAACCATACTTGAGTACAAGCTATAACTTCTCAGACACTAAAATGGTTTAAAGAGGGTATTTTGTATAGATATGGATGGGGTGTGCCTTAGGCCTGTCAATATTTATCTACAGTCCTATTCAAATTTAGTTTATTATTTTTTACAGATTTCGAATTATATTCCAATGTTTGTGGACATTGTTATTAATATGTATGTAAAGCGTTCAGTTGCTTTAATCACCGTGTAGTTACACATTTGTCCACTAGGGGACCCTCCAATATTACATTACAGATTGCAATGAAGAAATAATGAGCTAAAAGCAAAAAGTACTTCATGTTAATTTTTATGTACTTTTATAGTGCAAACACAGCCACCTGCACCATTTAGAGGCATTTAAGAGGTATTTTTGGTAGAGATGGTCAACTTTGAAATGAACAAACCAGTTAGAAATTAAATACCAAACAAAAATAAATTAAATTGCGCTACTTACGGCAGTGATGACATCATGTTTATAATAAACAAAGGACAAGGAGAGAGGGGAGAGATTTGGGAACGATTGTGAACAGCAAAAATATTTTAAAAAACATGTTCCTATTGTAACTTCAGCTTTTGAATATTAATGAGTTTTCAAATATTCAAATTATATTCGAGCCACGAAATTCGTTCGAACAGCCTTACCCCGAATTTCCATATACAGTGTGTGCACCGCGGAACGCCGGCGATTCGAACTGTGGAGCACTTCGCTCCCTCTTCAGTCTATCAGAGCATTTCCATAGCTGGCCCTCTAGACCGGCAGTGGCGCTTGCATGAGGTGCCACTTCGCTCCGCTTCGTTTCAGATACGCAGCAGGTCTATTTCAGCGCCGGCCGCTGCCAAACCTCGTAAATTCACTGTTGTTCAGAAAGCACCAATCTTGGAGGTCACAAGCGTAGAACATCCTGTTCTTTCAAAATAAAACACAATGCACGGACTCCCGATCATAAATCATCACTCTATCAACATTACATCTCATCCTGCAGCGAGAGCAAAGGGTCACTGAGGGGTCAGAGGGTCACAGAGCTACAATAGCACCATTGACAAGGAAAAGTTAAGTTTTGGGGATATTCAGCCAAAGAATTTTGCATAAAACCACAGATCCTTTAAGCAAACATTAACCTTTTAAGTTTCTAATGTACTCACTCAATGGAGGAAGCAATAATATCATGGACTTATACTGGAAAGAAGGATAAATTAACCACAAAAGGTAAAAATAGTGCACAGTTGACATGCCATTCCTGCGTGAACTCACAGCTCTCCCGTGATCTCTTCCTGATGATCAGCGCTGCGCGCCACTGCGCAACGCTCTAGACTTGCTTCCAGTGGGCAAGGTAGCTCACCTTTCGGTCGGAGCAAACCCGCAGTGCTTCGGTGCGCAGCGCGCACGCTGTATATGGAAATTCGGGGTAAGAGTGCCTTGAGGTTTTAGCTTGATCTTTGGTGTGTCCTTGGACAAAAATGGTTTTAACCACTGCTCTAGAGCAGTGATCATCACCTGGAGGCCCAGGGGCCACATCAGGCCTCCCACAGCTTCCCATCTAGCCCCCAGAGGATTATTAAACTCAGAAAAGTGTGAAAAAATATGGCATGCTTTTGTTTAACTTTTTAAAAATAAAATCTATATAAAAATGTCATCCTAGCAGCTTATCAGACAAGAAGCACACTAGTGTTTTTGTTTTTTAGCATGGTAAACACATGCTTATCATTGTTGTCTTGATTAAAGTTACAGTTTTTTGCATCAATTTTCCACATAAGGCTCTTTGAGGGTGCAATTTCCCCCTCTGAGAATCTTCACAGAGATTAATACACGTACACATGTAGTGTCCCGCATGTGTATGTGGCCAGTTGCGACACAGCATATTAGCATTAAACTCAGTGATAGAAATCACGATGGCTCCAGAAATATGTAGCTAGAATATCTCAATCGCCCCCCTGTGGCTGGCTGCAGTATGGTGATAGGGACTGTTCTCACTGTTAAATGCTTCAAGTTTCATTCATTTTGGAAGAAAATAATATTCATACAAAAATATGTTAATTAGACAAAAATATTGATTCTATTTCAGTTCATTTCAATATCCGGCCCCCACTGTGTTGGTCAAGACAAAGCTGGCCCCTGTGAAAATGGAGTTGATGACCCCTGCTGCAGAGTCTTGCTTCCCTACTGCTGGGTGGCACCCAAAAAATGGTTGTGATGCTATTTGCAGTAGGTTGCAGATGTTCCTTGAAAAAAATATGTGCCAGAAAGTTTATGATGTGTTTTTATCCTACAAGATATATCTACACGTCTTTGCTCTTTTAACATATTGTTCCAGCTCAAATTCAAACAGCCATAGTTTCATCAAAACATTGCTTGTGTTAAAAAACTTCAGGAAATTTGGGTGGGATTGGTCATTTATGAGGTGTTGGTGGGTCCTTAGGCTAGACCAGTTGAGAACCTTTTGATTTTGGAGTGAGATAAATGGCTGTAGATCATAAGTCAAGTCAAATTGCTGGCATCAGAAAATATCAAATTCCCTTATCGTATGCATACATATCTTATTTGCTGAAAGACTGCAGACAATTCCTCTGCCTCTACCTGTTCAGCAGCATTACCTAACATCTCTGATTTCTGGCAGGGGCTTAAAAACTACAATACCAAGTGGCTGTTGGGTAGAGTACTGTAGAGGAATGGCATCTACACAGTAGTATGTAGTGCTCAACATAAGGTGAAGATTTGACACTGAAGTATAAACCTGGTTTCAGCAATTACCGTGAGGAACAATTCAGTTGTGTAATCCAAAAATAATGCTTGATCAGTGAACAGCTTTCAGATACACTACAGCCACTGCATTTCAACCTGGTCCTAGTAATAGTTACTGAAAAGGGAATCCCTTTAAGATGGGATAATGCAGTTGCATGATGACTTCAATTTTTCATACATTAAAGCAATTTGTAAAAATCACAGCCTTTCTCTCCGAGCGGCTCTGTTTTTATTTCAAAGTTGTATTTTAAAACTAAATATTCTCTGTACAAACAAAAGTTGAAGCACTGTCTTCT
Source organism: Cheilinus undulatus (assembly GCF_018320785.1). NCBI lineage: Eukaryota > Metazoa > Chordata > Actinopteri > Labriformes > Labridae > Cheilinus > Cheilinus undulatus. The sequence goes on along the minus strand of NC_054872.1, from coordinate 42,731,158 downwards.
CTGTCTATATAACCACCCAAGAATTTACATCACCTGATCAATCATCCACACTGTGCAGGTGCTTGTTGGTGTAATCTGGGAAACACAAGATAAGGCAGCGGTTCTCTCACCTGAAACAGCTGCACTCAGAAAAACTCTTTCCATCAGAGGATGCAGACGTTGCTCAGATGATGGCTTTCCTCCTGTGCATGAATGCTATACAAACATTTTTCTTTTTTATAGTACTTTTTTGCCCCCCCCCTTTTGTTTTTAAAATGGCACAGCTGAAGAAAGAAGGAAAAAAGGGGAAGAGAGATTGGGGTTAAGAAAGGGCCAAGGCTGTAAATCGAACCTGCAGCCCAGTCATTGAGGACCGAAACCTCTGTTTAAAGGGAGCCTGCTCTACTGACAGAGCTAAAGCATGGCTGCAGCAATAGTAAGATTTTAAATTCAGACGCTTATCACACAACAGCAGCTTGCACTGACAATAAAGTCAGTAGTACCTACAATTAGACGCTATGGTTGATTTTTTTTAAACAATGTAAATCAAGGCTGAAAATGTTTCTGTTCTTCAAAGCAGAGGCTTCATTATGAGGCTGTTGAGGGAAATACAGGTAAACACCACAAACCAAGCACCAATGCTGCTGGTGCAGAGGTGAAATGCTGGAAAAGTCCTGTGTTCCCAAAAGAAAACCAGTAAAGTGTGGATGTAGTCTCTGATTGCAGAAATCCTGCAGTAGATATTTTTGTCTTTAGTTGTATTTTTGGGACATTTTGTGGGTTCAGTCTTTGGGCAGTGGATGTGAAGCTCCGGGCCAAATACAGCGCTGGCTATTACAACAGGACTTCACAAATTTGAGTGACCGAGAGCCAAATAGTAAGCACACATCCAAGAGGAAGTAACTGGTGTTGTCGAGCCAACTGAATGCTCTGCAACCACAGTCCTGCTCAGACTGTCTTTAACTTTGAGAACGTTAGAGAACATAATCACACATTTTCAAGAGCTGTTAGTTCAGGCTCCTCTCTGTCTGGAAGCTGCATATAATCGTGATGTTAGTAGAGTGTTGCTTTGCCTTGTAGGGAGATATTGTCTTATTCTTGTTGAATGTCAACCATTTTAATCAATTGGAATTGATTCAGCCTGTAGGCAGAGTCTAAAGACAGTGTACTGTGGCTAACTTGTTCCCAGTGTTCCCAGTCTTTGATTGCAGCATCAGGCGGGATGAAACATGAGAACTGCCTCGAGACGTTTGTTTGTGTCTCTGCAGCCGAAAACGCTGAGAAGCTCTGTGTTGTAATCTTAAGAGATACTCACTGGAAAAACAATAGCATTGACTCAAAAGAGAATTGATGAGAGTTTTAGGAGGAAGGAGGGATATGGAATCAAGAGAAACTTAAAAGACTTTGATCATGTCAGAATGGGAATGGAATAATGCTGGGAAATTAATCACGTTTCAATTTCAATCACGGCTTTGGCTTCCTATGATCATGAAAACAAGATCATTCATATTAAATTTTTACTGTGTCACAGACTGTGTTGTACTTGTATGGCTTGTCACGTTTTAATGTTAATATTTTTGGTTTTGTTGTTATATTTTGGCCATTAGAGTATTTTTGTTTATTTATTGTTGTGACAGATCATAACTTTCATATATTGTTTTTATCACTGATATTTTTTTAAACTTTGCTCTCTTCAATGTGTTAACAGTATTCAATTTATTAAATGGATGGGTTCATAAACTGTTTTTTTTTTTTTTTTTGTTAAGATTTTCATGCCTTTATTAGAGAGAGGACAGTGGATAGACTTGGAAACAGGGAAGAGAGTGGGGAGAGACATGCGGTAAAGGGATCTGAACCCAGGCTGCCCATGTACATGGTGCACACCTTAAACCACTCAACCATATGCTACAAACTGTTTTTAATTGATTCTCCTATCAATACTCCTTACAGATCAGAGTAGGGCAGTCATCTGCCCGGCTTTAGGCCGGACAGTCCGGAATTTAAAGGCCTTGTCCGACGTCCGGTGCAGCCTCAACCCGGACACTTGATTGTCTTCCTTTTTGGAGTCACACCTGAACGTAATACAGCGTATTGTCTAATGTTGTAACACACAACAAATATGATTGACTGAAAGTGGTGTCAAATGATTTTCTGATCATTGGTTGAAAACGTAAACAAGCCCCCATGTGCTAGCTACCTACATCATGTTGTCAGGCAGACCTCCTCAACCATCAGATTGATTTTAAGGTTTCAAAGAAAGTAGAACCAGGTCCTTACAGAAATGGGTTTTGATTTCCATCAAGAAGAAAGAAGCAACCTCCATGGCTAAAAAACAATTCCAGTGCTGAAGTGCAAAAAAAAAACGATTTTGGTCATAATACTCCAAGACTATCTGGGCACACATCATGACGATGTTGGTCTCAACATAAATAGATAGATGAGTGTCATTAGAGGCGTGGCTGATGTGATTGCAAGCCAGCATGGTTTTAGTGTTTTGAAAGAAGGTGAAAGATCAGCATCAGCTCTACCTCTTTGTATTTTTCTATGCTCAAGTTAGTTTGAGACGTTTTTTGGCTGGCAGCTGCAGATTGGCTACAAGAGCCCCCCTTGAGTACCTGAAAGACTGATGTCCCTCAGGCTTCATCTATTATTTTCTACAGTCTACTGCCAGAACAAAAAGAGGCATAAAAATCATTCATATTGAGCTTTTTTGTTCTTTATTTTATCGACATGCAATTAATGGGAAATTATTATCACATGATTCCTCAGCAAAAATGACATTCCTAGAAAGAAAATGTTAAAACAAGTAATCAGTCATGTTTATTCCCTTCATATTGTACATGGTGTGACAAGTGATCCAGCCAGCTACACAATTACGACATAGACACAGTGTTATCCTGTGAAAAGAGTGTATTTTATTGTAAGATTAAACATTAGTTAAAAGAAGTGTATTTAGGCTTAATACATTAATTGTAAAACAGCTTCCTGTGAAAGTTCCTTATTAATGTCTCCAATACTGTGTGATCAATGTCTTAAATTATCCAAGGCACACAGCCCTTAGATATAATTTCCATTACCCCCCCACGTCTTCTTAAATGATGCTCCGAATCACAGGATAACGTCAAAGATAATTCGCCCCCTACAGAGGAGATTAGTTTCTGTGTCTGTCTGTCAGCAGGATATCTCAGGAGTGTCTCAACGCATTTATGTTACATTTGGTGGACAGGACAGCCTCGGGCCGAGGAGCAGATGATTAGATTTCAGCAGTGAGCTGGATGTAGGACTTCTTCAATTAGACAATTATCACTTTAAGCCATGACTCTAAAACTAACACAGATAGAGGGACTAGATTTTCAAATCCAAAGGGTGAGTTTGCAGAATCACTTTCATGCACCTTGGTATAAATGGAGCTAAAGAATGATGCCTGATGCATCTGTTCTTCTATACATTGTTAAAAAAGATAATATCCCTAGACAAAATAGTCTTTAAACCTTGAAGATGATTTTGACAACACTGTAGGTCCATTCACTACTGCATGAGCTTTTGTGAACAACTTAAATACAGAGCTGTGAAGAAGTATTTGCCCTTCCCAAATTCTTATTTTTTTGTATATTTGTCACATTTAAGTGTTTCAGATCATCAAACACATTTTAATGTTAGACAGAGATAACACAAGTAAATACAAAATTCAGTTTTTAAATGATAATTTCATTTATACAGGGAAAAAAGCCATCCAGACCCACCTGGTCATATTAGTAATTGTCCCCCAAACCCAATAACTAGTAATGCCAACCTTGCTGGCAACACCTGCAAGCAACGGGTCTTTCACATGGCTGTGGAGGAATTTTTAACCACTCTTCTTTCCAGAACTGTTTTAATTCAGTCACATAGCAGGGTTTTCCAGAGGTGGACTTGCTGGTGTGTTTCGGGTCGTTGTCCTGCTGCCCAACCAAAGTGTGCTCTAGCTCGAGGTTACAAACTGATGGCTGAAGATTCTCCTTGAGGATCTTCTGATAGAGAGCAGAATTCATGGCTCCATCTTCTAAGGCAAGTTGTCCAGGTCCTAAAGCAGCAATGCTGCCCCAGACCAACAGCCCAGTCTCTTTCACACTGACCTTAATTGAGTCAAGTGAGGCCAGCAGGGTTCTTTTGTAACCTCCTGGATGAGTCATTGATGCACTCTTGGAGTAGTTCTGGTTGGCTGGCCACTTCTGGGAAGGTTCACCACTGTTCAAAGTTTTCTCTATTTGTGGATAATGGCTCTCACTGTGGTTTGCTGGAGTCCTAAAGCCTTATAAATGGCTCTTTAATCCTTTCCAGACTGATAGATGTGACTTGTTTCTCATCTGTTCTTGAATTTATTTAGATGGTGCATGATGTGTTGCTTTTTGAACCCATCACTTAAAAACTGCATTTTTACATTTACTGTGGGTGGGTTTGTCTAATATTATGATTAGTCTGATGACTGAAAACATTTAAGTGTGACAAATCTACAAAAAAAGAGAAATGGGGAGGGGTGAAAATACTTTTTCAAAAAAACTATATGAAGGACTCTGTGAGCCCCTTAATATTTTTAGGTTGTTTGCACAAGCTCATGTGTCATGGCGCTTTGCCAAGTATTGAAAATCCCATTTACGAGACAGAACACATCTTTTTAGTTCAGTCTTTCCTCTTTTATGTAGGTGTGAGTATAAAGATTGACCTTCCTGTGTTATATTCTATGGGTGAAATCCAAAGAAGGAGAAGAAGAAGAAGCTTTGTTATCATTGCACTGGTAAGACAATACAACGGAATCTTGTTGGCAGCAGTCAGTCAAGCAGCAGATGAAGAATGGGCACAACGTGGTGTTTAAAGGCAAGTTTTGGTGCAGTTGAAAGAAAGAGAAAAGACCGGAGCTGCAGTCACTACTCTGAATGGTCAAAAACTCTTAAAATGGCTTGGGGGATACATTAAAACAGAGAAAATCAAACCTCTTTAAAAGAATTGATGAAAATAACGATGGAAGTTTGGGATGCAATTTGCAAACATGATTGAAACAACATCCTTAACTTTCCACAGAAACATGGAGTAGTCAGCCTGTGGGGAAAGTATCCAGCCAGTGGGGCCTGGGAGCTTGCCTCCACTAGTTTATTTAACAAAATGAGGCAAAAGTATAAGAGGACATCTGGGGGTCCTCTCCTGGGAAATTCTGAGCATCCAACACTTAATTCCCAGCAATTTGGTGAATATTTCTGTGGTAATTTGTGGTTTTAATTTAATTATATAACAGGAGAACATAGTTATTATGAAATTACTGACCAAAATTCAGCTATTTCAGGCATTAAGCTCACATTGTTACAAGGTTTGACCAGTTGTTTATTTTAAAAATGTGTGATTTAATGTAAGAGGCAGTCTCAAGGAAGGATTGTGTTTACCATTTTAAACAACTAAATGAAGAATTTCATTGCCTGAAACCTAGATCACAAACCTTAGTTAACAGCTAATCAAACTGGAGTGATTTCTCTGCAGTAAAATGATTAGATTTAAGTCGATACACTGTTAAAAGGAATTATAGATGCATGTGAAAGTGAGGCATATCTTGTTAGTCAAACTATTTTATTAAGTCATTAATAGGAAAAAGTAGTCAGCTTTAATCAAGTGTAATAAATCCCTGAATATAAGACTATATATCTTCTTAAATATGCTGCAATTTCTATGGGGAAAACTCTACACTGTGCAAAGGCCCAAAGTGAGATTGATTGAAACTTCACACTCATTATCTTTTAGAATTTTCTTAAATTTCTCTTTGCAGATTTCCTCACTGTTTGTCTTGTCTTGGTCTTTGACCCATGTTTCACCACAAGACTTTTCCTGTTCGTGTGAATTGAATTAAAGTAAGGAAAAGCTAAAACATGTAATCAGCGCTTTAGATTTTGGTCTGATATGCAATTCCAAGTTCCTCCCAATTTACAGTCAGTTGATGTAACATGTCCCAGTGCAGTACATATGATACATCTGTAGATACAAGGGAACAACAGATAAAATTAGGGATTAACTAAATTACAGATATAATTCTATAATTCAGCTGTAATACGACCCGTTAAGCAGCAGTTTGGCAGAGAGCTCTACATCCGTAAGGATTTTCAAACCTCAGCTACCTATTCGAATATTATGGGGTACACTCTGACCTACTTACCTTACCTGGAAGCTGAGAGCATCCAGAAGTTTACAATACCTGAAGCAAAATCCACAGCCAATATCTATGCAAAACATAACATCGCTCACCAACAAACCCTACGAAAAGGTCACAACAAGCTCTCATCTGACCTGCAAACCCTCGTGGTGAACACTGAAGTTCAACCTGCATGCAGTTCTCACAGGGGTCAGTGTAAGGGAGCATGTATGAGTAGGAAAGATGCACAATGATTTAAAGTATAAGGTCTCATTAATGTCTGCCTAATCACTGGATTGTCTCTCAGTATAGTAGGCCTTCAGTAATAGATTTGAAACCCATGTGCAAACTTCAAATCAGACTCTTGAATCTCACTGTCTATTTTGAGTATGAGTCTGCATTCACTCTCTTTTTTTCTCTTTCAGATTTTAATTCAAAATTTAATCAGTTGAAGTCGTTGACTTTTTTTTTTGTCAGTTTAGCCGTTGTAACTTCTAGCCACAGCCAAGGGCTGTTTTAGTGATCTGGAGGCCCTAGACAAAGGCCAATATGAGGTCCATCCCCATTTAACTAAAAGCTATTATAACAAGTGAGCAAAATATTTTGAAGCTTTTCTTTTCTGGAAATACAGCCAGAGAACCGCAGGCCGTCTGCAAATCTAGAAGATAAATATCCAAGTGAACAGTACTTCTTTATATATGCTTAATTCTGGTGCAGTATCCATTCTTCCACCGCAAATCATGGGGTTTATTGATTGCAGGCCCCTCCTTCAAAGTTTGAAGTTATCCTCCAAACTTAATGTTTATGCTGTTTCAGTTGTTGCCTCTTTATTAGAGTACATTTTAGTTTTAGGACCTTTTTGGTTCTGTCATTGTTCTTTTTTGTCTTTTTGTGAGTCTTTCTTAACAGATTCTTTGTAAATAAGACAAGCTTTCTTAAAATGTCTCTGCACCCATGAAGTCATGTGTTGGAACACACTCTGAAGACACTGATGTTTTGTGAACAAGCCTGTGTCACAAACTTACAGCCCTCTGACCGATGATCCTAACTGACCTCTTTCCTCCCTCTCTCCTCCCCTCTCCCCTGTCCTGTTTTCCTCCTTCTCTCCTGTCCAGATGCAAGGTGTGCCGTCCCCCCCTCCTACCATCATCTCCATCATCGTTCCCACGTCCACTCCTTCCACACTCCCTCCTACGACCGTCCCGTTCACAACCGTCCCTCCTACGACCGTCCCTCCTTCGACCGTCCCACCTACACCCGCCCAAGCTACGACCGTCCCTCCTTCGACCGACCTTCCTTCGACCGCCCTTCCTTCGACCGCCCTTCCTATACCCGACCCTTGCAAGACCGCTCCATCTACGACCGCCCCTCTCACGACCGTCCATCCCACCAAGATCGCTGGACCCCTGGTCTCCGTGTGAGCTCCGGAAATCAGTTCTACATGTTGGACCAGGAGGAGGTATTTTACTCAAAATACCAAGAACTCACTAAAAGCTGTCAAAAAGAAGCTGTTTTTATCCCATACAAGGTTCATGCAAATCCTTGAAAAGTCTTAAAAAGCCTTAAATTGGACTTTTAAAATTAAAGGCCGTGAAAAGTCTTAAAAGTCTTATTTTTAACAGTTAGAGGTCATTGTCTGGCGATATCATTCTTTTTGAGTGTTGTTTAGAGTTAACTCTGCAAACCTGCTAAATTGTGTTATGTTAAATATATTTATACAGTATATTGATTAAACAGAAGCACTCAGTGTGCCAAAAATGATCAAATTCAGACATTTATAACATAAAAAGATTTCCCATACTGTTTGATATTTCATAAACATTTATTTAGAAAAAAATATACCCAATATACCAAAAAGTCTTGCATGCCTTTAAGTTTTGACCTTTTGCTGCAAAATTTGGTATTTATTTTTACCCAATTCAGGTCTTATAAAGGTCTTGACAGGTCTTAAATTTGACCTTTTTGTAGTGTATAGAAACCCTGCACATAAAAATTACACTAAAGGGAAATGAACCATGTTAAAAAAAAAATCATACTTCAAACAAGTTGAGACATTGTTCAAAACAGAAAACAGTGATTTATAAATCCCTTTCAACCTAAATACAGCACAAAGACAAGATATTCAGTGTTCAAACTGATCAACTTTTTCCCCTTTTTTAAAATCATACACACATTTGAAAATTCATACATGCAACATAATCTAAAAAAGCTGGGACTGGAACATGTTTACAGTTGTGCTGCATCACAGCTTCCTCTAACAGCACTCTAAGCATCTGGGGACTGAAAATTCTAAGTCAAAAGTGGAAGTCTTTCCCACTCTTGCTTGACATTTCTCAAGCTGCTCAACAGTGTGGGGTTTACAGTGTCATATTTTAAGCTTCACAATGCAACATATCATTTAAAGAAGAGACAGGGCTGGACTGCATGCAGGCCAGTTTAGTAGAGCCCACACTCTGTTGCATGCTGTTGTAACTTGTGTAAAAAGTGGCTTGGCATTTTCTTGCTTAAATAAGCAAAAAAAGAAAAAAAAAACTGTTGTCTGGATAGAAGCGTATGTTGCTCCAAAACCACCAGCACTAATACACCCCCATACCATCACAGATGTTGGTTTTTAACGCTTGCAAATTCCAGTGGACTTGACGGCTCTTTAGACCACAGCACACTTTTCCACTGTTCAGCTCGGTCAGTCCATCTCAGATGAGCTAGGGCTCTGAGATGTCGGTATCACTTCTGGATGTTGTTGATGTATGGCTTTTGCCTTGCTTTAGAGTCTTATATAAGTAGATGCAGCAATGCCTAGTGTTAACAGACAGTGGTTTTGCTGATGTGTTTCAGAGCACATGTAACATCCATCACAGGATGTTGGTTTATTTGTTTTTTATCGAGACCCACCTGAGTGGTCAAAGGTCACTGGCAGTCACTGTCTGTTTTCAGCCTTGCCCCTAATGAGCAGAGATTTCTCCATATTCTCTGAATCCTTTGATGATATTATGGAATATAGATGGTGAAATCTCTAAATTCATTGCAACTGTACATTAGGGAGCGTTGTTCATTAACTGTTGGACTATTTGCCTGCACAGTCTGGAGAACCTCACACCATTGTTGACTGTGAATAACTGAGCCGTCCAGGAGTGCTCCTTTAAAACCCAGCTATGGCTCTATCTCCTGTTGCAAATGAACATATCTACCTGTTGAATGTTCTAGGTGCTTTTTAACATTCCACAATTTATCTCGTCTTTTCATGCCCCATCCCAACATTTTTGGACCACATTGCAGGCATCAAATTCAGAGTGTAAAAAACAAAGTTATCAGCTTGAACATATATCTAGTCTTTACTACGAATTTAGTTAAACATAGGTGAAAACAATTGGCAGATGTTGTCTATTTTCATTTCCATTTTACATTGTCCCAACTTTTTTTGAATTGTGGTTTGTACAAAACAAGCTTCAGGGTTTTCTGGTAATTCTTCAGCCCCAACTCTCCAGGAAAATAAAAGCCCCCAATAAATTAATTATATAGTTAAATAAATCAATAAATAAAGAGTAAAATCTTGAAAAAAAAATCAAACATTACATCATTTGACACTTTGATGATGTCAGGATTATGATACTTTCACATCAACACATAGCTAGAGGGTTATCACTCTGCATTCTTTATGGAAAGGCAATGCAGTTTGCAACAGCATATTCACTATCAGCTGTATTTTATGTGCTGAGGGTGCTGAGATTAAAGACTTAAAAATTACTATAATATTCTACTTTTATTAAAGACTAGCGTTTGATGTTGATGGCATATTTCAATCTGTTTTCAAGTTTGTAAATACATAAAGAATTCACTGATAAATCCTTTTCAAATTATTTCAAAGACTCAAACTTCAATGATTTAGCTCTTTTTACCACTTGAGGGCAGTGCAACAAGCTTTTAACATCACAGTGATAAATATTACGTCCTTATAAGTTGCCTCTATACACATCCAGGCCTCACAAACCAACATTATCATTTACTGGAATAATATCTATTGGTATATGGCAAATTCATGTGTAATATTCACTCCACTATTAGTTCTGATTTTGTCAGAGCTAAATATCTGAATTAAAGTTTCTTTTATTTAGTAGGGTTGATGCATTATAACATAGTTTTAATACAGAGCACTCGCACTGATTTGTTGCACCAGAGTCTCCACCAGAGCAGACAGGTTGTCCCTGTTTTTCACAGTACTCATGCATGTGCTCATTTATTCTCATTTATTTGTAATCAAACAAAATATTACAGATCACCACATGTTTATATTGCTTCAGGGTCAACCTTTCCCTTAAGAGTTGATTACAAATTAACAGAAATGTGTTGTTTTTTTGTCTTGTGGACATGGAGTTGATTCCCAACCTTTCACTGTCTTTTTCAATCTTTACTGAATTTTCCCAAACTTTCCCAACATATTCGCAACCTCTTCAAATATTTACAAACCTTTTTACATCTTTTTCAGCCTTTCCCATTCCTGCCAAATCTTTTCCATTTATCTACAATCTTTCCAATCCTTTCCCCATCTTTTCCAGTCTTTGCAATCATTTCCCAACCTGTCCTGATCTTTCCAAACCTTTGCCAGTCTTTCCCAATGTTTCCCAACCTTACCCATTATTTCCCAAACTTTTTTAATCATTGTTTTTCCCCCAACCTATCCTGGTCTTACCAAATCCTTTTCCCATGATAACCCAACCTTTTCAAATCTTTTTCCAATCTTCCCCATTCTTCCCCAATCTTTTCTAGTCTTTACACTTTTTTCCCAAACTATTCTGACCTTACCAAACCTTGGCCAGCGTTCCCAACCTTTCCCAAGTTTTCCTATCATTTCCCAAACCTTTTCTAACATCACCCAACTTTTCCCAATTTTCCCATTCTTTCCCCAACCCTTTCCCAGAGTAACATTCTTTCTCAACCCTTCCCTGTCTTTTCCACTTTTTACATTTTTTCCCCAATCCTGATCTTACCAAACTTTTACAAGTCATTCCTAGCATTCCCCAGACCTTTCCATCCTTTCCCAAGCCTTTACCAACATTACCCAACATTTCCCAATTTTGCCATCCTTTCCTAACATTTTCTGCTCTTTCCCGACTTTCCTCAATCTTCCAAACCTTTACCAACATTTCTCAGTATTTTACACGTTTTTCCAATCTCTACCAAACTTTCTCAATCTGCCCAACCATTTCCTGACCTTTCAGAGACATTTTCAATCTTGCTAATCTTTTTCCCAACCTTTCCCACAATGTTGAATCTTTCCTAACCTCTCAAACCTTCTCCAATCTTTCCCAGTATTCCCATCTTATACCAATGTTTCCTAATCTTTCACTATCCTTCCCAGTATATCTGAAACTTTCCCAGTCTTTCCTAATCTTTCCTAACCTTTTCTTAATCTTGCCCAACCCTTTCCCAAACTTCCTCAATATTTTCTAATCTTTCACAACATTTCCAACCTTTGCCATCTTTCCCTTAACCTTAATTTTAACTCAAGATTAACATACAGCCTTTCCCATGCCTTTGCCCATCTGGACCAGTTTTTCACAACCTTGCCTAATCATTCCTAAACATTTCTGACCTTCACAAGCTCTTTCTCTTAACTGTTAACCAACCAAAGGAAAAGGTTGGGAAGCACTGATCCGAGGAATGATAAAACTGCACTTTAGCTGTTGTAGCACCCTAACAGCTGAGGAGCTTCCCAGACGTCTGCTGCTGTCAAACCAGAATAATGTTTAGGAGAGAGGGATCCCTCATCTCCACTGTTTTTTTTAATCCCATTTAATTATCAATTCACTTAAATTAAACATAGAAATATTCTTTCTGTGGTCGTTTAATGTGCTGGGCTCTGATCCTGCACTTATGAACATGCTGCTGATTGTGAGTAAAATCTCATGTTGCTCTGCGGGCCAGGAGAGGGTACTGTTCTTCAACTTTTCTACCTCTGCTTTGCAACAAAAATATTTTTGCACACTAAAAACCACAGTCTAAACTAAGACTGCTGATTCATAACACCCCTCGTAATTCCACCTCAAATTGGCCAGAGCAAAACGAATCCATATATCACCACTCTTTAACTCAGCAGGTCTGTTTTTACACCACATATACACTGATAAACTGCACTTTCTAATTGCTTTAAAGGCCTGAAAAATGCTGGCACATCAGTACTGTAAAAAATTACAGCAGGCTGGCTGCATGTCTTGTGGCAATACAATTAATCTGATGGTTAATTACAGTGTGTAATCCAGCTTTTAAGTATTTTGCTGTTTACTGCCTTTCTGTTTGATAAAATCATGTTCACTCTAGTGTATTACACAGTATGTATTTGTGCATGGCATTTGCACTGAGGCAAATCCCCATGCACAGTACTGTTGGCTAGTCAGTAAAGCAATGAATCTTTATGTGGCCAGTCAAAGCATACCGATGGTGACTTCACTGTTGTGTGCATGGCTGCCAATAGTATTTCAATGTGTCATCACTCAGAAGAATAGAGCATGCTGTGATCCTGATAAGAGACCTGCACTGCTCCAGAGGGACTCAATGGAGAGCCCAGTTCAATTAATCAAAGCTCCCTATCCCTGTCTAATTGTGCCAATAAGGCAGCAGCTGGGGATGGATTGCAGGCAGGACTGACGTGCTGCTGGCCGTCACCTCGGCGACGGCGGGAGGCGTTAAATATTCATGGCTGTCACTCACCTCATGCAGCGTGGTCGTCTCTCCTTTCTCTCTTCCCCTTTCATGCACACTTACACTCTCGCCTTTTAATTTTCTCTATTTGTTTTAGATGGCTGAGTGGATCGGCTCAAAAAGCAATCATCTACAGCAGGGATATGGAGGAAATTGCTCTTTTTTCTCCACGATGCTGCTGCTGCTTTCTGCACATTTAGATGCCCAGCCGATCTTAAGCACACACTTTTATTTCTCAAATTTTTTGTTTGTTTTTCTGCATCGTATCCGAGCTCAACATCACCTGTCCAATCTCCTGCTCTCTTTTGTTGTTTCTCCTCCCTCCTCCAGGCTCAATCCTGGATTTTTTTACGCCCCCCATCGATCCTGCACTCTCACTGTTTTCCTCTATCTCTCTCCTCTTCTTACATAATCCGCCTGCTGGCTCCATCTCTTCCCTCCCATCGCTTTCTCTCTTCTCCCTTCCTTCCTACTGTCTCCATAGTGGTTGCTACTAGGGCTGGGCAATAGGGACCAACAATTAGATAGCTGAATGCTGATAAAGACATGTATATGTGTAGATATTTTATTATTTCAATTTATAAAAAATTGCCCAAATACAAGAATTATGAGCTTCGATATGATTCTAGTAACACTAAAATAATAATAAAACCTGTTTGAAACCACAGCAACAAAGGTAGAAGTCACCTATTGGACACTACTTTTCTGTTTGTAATTATCAAAAAAAATCAAACTTGTTTGCAGTGTAACTTTAAATAAAATATTGGCAACATATCTGTACTAATGGGCTGCCCACAGATTTGGCAGGGCTCCTGAAAATCCAGTGAATGTCCCCTCTCCAGGTGTGATCTATGGATGATATCAATGCATGTGTGTTGGACGGAAGAATCTATGCTGGTGTCCTGGCTAACAGGTACTTCAGTTAAGAGTGGAAAAGAGTGTTACACTTTGACTGGGTTCTGATGTTGGAATCATTTAGTCATGCTTCTTTTTAACCCCACATGTTTTCCACCCATTTTTGCAACTTGATTTTGCCATTTAAACCCATTTTCTTTTTACCCATGTTTACCACATCCTTTTGCCAGTTCTACCCATTTTTTTGCAGAATGGGTAGAACTGTCAAGTCAGATTTTTTTTTCTTGCCTTTTTTGCCCCTTTTAACAAATTGTTTCCCCCTTAACCTATTTTTGCCACTTTAACCTGTATTTGCCAGTTTTTTGCCAATGTTTCCCCAACCTTCTGCCAGTTTTAGCCCACTTTTTTAAAAAAAAACTTTTAACCAATTGTTGCCACTTTTAACCCATTCTTGCCACTCCAAGGTATTTTTGCCACTTTTTTGCCATGTTAACCTGATTTTGCTAGTTTTTGCCGTTGTTTGCCAAATGCTTTTGCCATTTTTAACCATTTTTGACTTTTTGCTACATTAAACCGATTTTTTCCACTCAGTGCACTCAGTGTTTACCACATACTTTTGCCTCCTTTATCCCATTTTTGCTGTTTGAGACCATTTTCTGACACTTGTAACCAATTTTTTACCTTTTTTGCCCATGTTTACAACCTTTTGCAATTGGTTGCCACATACTTTACCACCTATAAAACTTCTTGCCACTCCAAGGTATTTTGCCACTTTTTTTTGCCATGCTACCCTGTTTTTTTGCCACTTTTTGCCATTGTTCGCCACATGCTTTTGCCATTTTTAACCATTTTTGACCTTTTTGCTACATTTAACCCATTTTTTCCACTAATTGCAAGTGTTTGCCACATACTTTTGCCACCTATAACCAATTTTTGCCACTTTTAGGCCATGTTTACCACAGAACCTTGCAGTTTTTTTAACCCATTTTTGCCACCTTTTGCCACAATTTTTGCTGCCTTTAACCCATTTTTGCCACTTTTAGGCCCTTTTGCCACAATTTTTGCTACTGTTAATCAAGATTTGCCGCTTTCAGGCCATTGCTTCCTTTGGCCATTTTCACCACTTTTTGCCAGTTCTAACCCATTTTTGCCCCTTTTCAAAATTAAGTAATTACTTTTTTAAGTTTTCTGATTTTTTTCTGCTTTATTTTTCAGTATCCTGACATTAGTGCTCATGATGGCTGAGCTTTAGTCTGGCATTACTTTCAAAAATGGTTGAATGTGCCCATCCACACTGATGACATCACCAATAAAAAGGTATTTCTGTTTAAAGAAAAGATGCCTACATCTTGATAAAAGGCTACATTTGCTACTTTACAACATAAATAAATCACAATCTTCCTTTTTTTTTTTTTTTTGCTTTGATAAGAGTGATTCGTCAGCCTGGGCCTGAGGGTAGGGGTAAAGATCTGAGCCTGGCTATGTTCCAGGCCACGCAAGAACAGTCTCAGGCACAGGTAGAGAATCTTAGTTCTGGGTGAAGGGGATTTAGCATTGAACACTGACTCTAGTTGAAGTGCATTGTGTGTCGAACCATTAGTTCTTTGTACCTTATTATTTTACAAAAAGTTACTTTTGTGCTTCAGTTTCTGTTCTTTGGATTTGCCCATAAGAAGGTGTCAATTTAATATATATATATATATATATATTTTTTTTTTTTTAAGATTTATTTTTGGGCCTTTATTAGAGAGAGAACGGTGAATGGAGCTGGGAACGGGGAGGGACATGCAGGGGATGGTGCCACGGGCCGGATTCGAACCTGGGTCGCCTGTGTACATGGTGTGTGCCTTAACCACTCGACAACTGGCACGCCCCGTCAATATGATATTTTTAAAGGGATCAATATATAAATGATCCTTAAATAAAGTGAATTAATTCATTTTTCATTATTTAGCCTTGACATTCCAAGTCGTTTATATTATGATTAATAGGAATTCTACTGTTTCAGGCTCTCTATCCTTTTCTAATAAGCATTCGATTGGTAGCATCTTCAACTATATCATTATTAAGGAAGCTCTTCTAACCCTGCATCCTATTTGAAAATATATCAGTGTGTTTTTTATTGGACAGCCCTTGCTGCTATCACATCAAAACCATCTTTCCCTTTCTTCCCACTATCTCTCCTTTGCTGTTTCCTCCTCTTTTCTGCCACCCCCCACCCCCTCTCTCTCCCTGGGGTGACTGGCAGGAGTCTCCACCTGCATCTGCCCTCCTCACAGCTCCATTCACTCTCGTCTTCTCTGTATTTTTTATGAATGGCGGCCATCAAAAAGACGCAGAGACCTCCTCCCTGCAGAGCCGTGGTGTCACTTTGGGGAACAAGCCTCCTCTGTTATGTCTGAAAATTGCTACTATGGAAATTCGTGTTAATCGAGTGTCTGCGTTTGTGTTGTGTTTGCTTCGTTGAACTGCTTCCTTGTGATGGAGTGGAGCCTCTAGAGCTGGGACGGGATTACACCCTCTCTGACAAGTCAACACCTCTGGCTCATCTCAGCAGTGGAGGATAATAGATATGCTGACAAGACGTGTGTGTCTGAGTGGCATGTTTTGGCACCGCAAAACACTCCTGAAAGTTCAAAACACAGCTGTAAAATTAAAAAGGACGACGCTGTAATAACAGTGCCCTCTTTTACTGTTTTTTTTTTAACTAGATTTGTCTTCCAGTACCCAGAAGTAAATGTGACTTCTCTGCTATCACCCCTTGAGCTTGTCTCTGTGATTGGTAGAAAATTCTTTCCAGTGCAGTCTAAGCAAGAAAAATGGAAATGTGTTACTTAGAAAACAAGCGAGCAGGCAGCCTGAAGCAGCAGAAAATGTTGCTGACTGTTTCTTTGTATATATTAGGATTTGAAGAAAAATGTTTTAATGGTGCAAATGGATGCCTCAGAAATTACCATGGAGTTACATAAAGGCTAACATGGTATAGATGCACAGAAATTGAACATTACAGACTAAAAGAAAGACACTTACCAAGGCAGGGATTGTGTATTACATCACATTATGTTGTGCAACTTCATGTTTTTGCCTCCTGAGTAGCACAAATGGTTTGTTTTATTTATGCATTATTAAGTTGTTTTTTTTATACATCATTTTTGCAGTACCTGATGAAGCTGAGGGCTACTGGATAAGCTGTACCCAGTGCAGGGGGGCCATAGTCGAGGTTGTTTCCTGCTCCATTCACTGTCAAAATAATGTCAGGGCAGCTGAAAAATAAAGCTAAAAAAAGACATTATTTTTTGGCTTTTTATTCTGTAATTCAGAGAATAGGACAGTGGATGGAGTTGGATACAGGGACAAGAGAGGAGTAGATGATGTTGTAAACAGCCAAGGGGGGAAGCCAAACTCTGAAATCGCTTCTTTTAGGCTCTATACATTGGAGGACTCATATTTTTTGTGTAACAGTTTCTTGCGGATTTTCAGTTGACCACATTATCATTTACAGCATACATTGCAAGCAAAGCGCACTCAAAAGGAGAACAGCTTGTGCATTGTAATGGTTAGGAACAGAATTTAGCAGCTGAGCTGAACTGTTTATCTGCTGCTAAAGATTTAGTGTGTAGTGCTTTCTGCCCAGTATGTTTGGGCAGTTTACTCTGCTGCTGCAACTCAAACAAGAACTAAAAGGACTTTAAAAGTTTATTAATAATACTTTGAAAAAAAATTAGGGGCTTTTCGCACTTAAACAGACATGGCAGTTCCTTATTAATTTTTACTTAGCCTGCGGTATTACCATCAAGATACAAACGCCTCTTTTGCAAGTCAGTCCTGTTCAAGAAGTTCCCTAAAAATAACAAACCATAACAAACAGATTATGTTAAACAACCAGAGATGGCAAAACTACTCACATTCTGTACTTAAGTAGAAGTACAGATACTTGTATGAGAAAATACTCTGGTAGAAGTAGAAATACTGATTCAGCTAGTACAGGTTCTGAAATGTACTTAAGCACAAAAGTTGAAAAGTAAGAATTAATTTAAACCATCAATAGTTAACAATAACCCTTTTGATAATTCAGAAAATTATATAGATTTTATTTAAACAGCATTGGTACTCTCCATACCTACATATTCCCTGTTTTTGTTTGGTTGTTTGTCTTACCTGTACAGAGGCGGTTTCAGTTATACAGGTTTTAGGCATTCATTTTTATGAATCGACCAATTTTACAGTAAAACTGACATGTACAGGAGCAGAACTTATGAAGAGAAACAGCAGAGATGGAGGCAGAGAACATGTTGGAGATCACGTGTGAGCTGATACCTGTCATTGTCTGATGTTTTAAAATCATTTACTGTACATTGAGTAGAAATTACCATTAAACACGGATTCAGCCAAAAACCGAAGCAACTTTGCAAGCTACTGCAATGACTGAAGAACTATCCTGGAAACATTTCAGAATAAAAGCAATGTGTAATAAAAATGGGGGTAGTCTCAACACAGAAACAAACTGATCAGGCTTTTACTTTGAAAAACAAAATAGAAAAGTCTTAATACCTGTCATAGTCTAAAGGAATTGACAGACGGTTGGCAGGATACTGGAGGTAATCTTCTTTTTTAGGGCTGTCAAAAATTTGGAATTGAAATTGTGATCAACCTCCAGACTTTAGTGGGTTATTGCAGTTAACTGCATCCTTTTCAGTGCGTTCTGAAATTCCCCTATTTTGTATTTAAAACAGTTTTTTTCAGCAAAGGGTATTTGACTTTTGTTTGGATACAGACCTGCTTTTTAAGGTAGATTGAAGATTATGAATTCAACCACAAAAAAAATTATGGCTTGAAAAGGAAATAAAGGAACAGTTAAAAGATAAATGTTTGATAACACAAGGTGCAGATGACTTTACGGACATGGAGACATTGCAGTGGTTTTACTAAAGGGTGTTGAAAAGGAGAATAAAGCCAGTGATAAATCTAGTTTAAAAAATAATGCACCCATTATGTACCTTAATTAAGTGCAATTAATGCAATTAATCTTGGCAGCCCTGTTTTTATTGTACATGAGGCCTGGCATCTTTTTTTATATTATTTTCCAGCACAAACTATACTGATAAATCGAATTTTCCTATCCTAAATTCATTTGAAACTATATTTATATGTCTTTAAAAAATCAATAATAAGACTAGGAAAGGATTATTCTAGATCTCCATCCATGTGATTTTCTTTAATAATCTGTGGGATCTTGATGTATGAGCATCCACTCCTCCTCTCTGCAGGCTGCTCTTCCTCTCTCTGTCCTGTAGGGGGAGCGAGAGGGCTGGCTGTGATGACTTCCATCCTCTCCTCCTCACCCTCCTCACCCTCTCATCTCTCATTAATCTGGGGTGACAGAGTTTCATATACCACCGCCACGCACCAGTGCCCTGTCCCCCGAGTCATGTGTCCTGGCTGCTTTGGCTTCCCCGACTGTGCCAGTGTTACGCAAGACAAACAGTTGGGGGGCACGAGCCTTGTTTAGCCTGCAAGTGCTGCAAAGAGATAGAAAATACCAACATTATAACACACTAGAAGAGTAGATGTAGAGTTACAGAGAGGATTGTTGAGTTTAATTTTTGTATAATACGACCTTTCTTTGTGTTTTGTTGCTCCTGTTAACAGCACATTAGTGTATGATCCTGTCTGCAAACAAGCACTTGAGTGGCTCCAGCCTGTAGCTACTGTTGTCACAGTGCATAAAGAAGTGCCTGGCATGTTTGCTCGTGACCCAGGAGAACACGTTCAGGTGGCCGTCATGTAGGAGTCAGAGGATTAATTATGTAATAAAAGTAGGTGGGCAGTGACTCTGCACAGAAATGTAAAAAGTCAAACCCCCTACGGCTATATGAACTAAAAAAATGTTGAAATTTAAGCAGCTATTACATGCCTTTTAAATACAAATCATTTTTACCAAAGATATGAAACATTTTTCAAAAGGTCATCTCGTTCACAAGAGTTTAAATGTTTTTATCTCAGAGTTTTGATTAAGTCATACATCCCTGTAGATGGTGTAAAATCTATCCTTTCCTTGAATACCTCTGAGGCACCTGGAGAAGGCGAAAAAAAAATGTCCTAATTTGTCTCCTGCCAGCTTAGCAGGAGCAACTGCCAGGTCTGGATGACCTTAAAAACAATCCCCTGCCATTTATCAGTTTTATTAAGAGCAATTGTTCTCGGCCCGATCCATCTCTGTGGGATGTGGACACTTAAAGGTGCTGTGAACTTTTCCTCTGCACTTTGCTTGTACAAAAACACATCATAAACTCAGCTATCATTTGCATTTTATTTGACAGTCTTATAGTAATGTGTTACAGTAGAAAGACTGTGTGCTTACCTTTACAAGCAACTTTAACAACATGTTTACTTCTCTCTGAGTCCTAAAACAGCCAGGAATCCTTCACAAGTGTAAGGTTTTCCCTTTTTAACACTTAATGGCTCCTTTTTTTGCAAGGGCAAGAGTTGACAGATGTTATTTTCGGGCCAATAGACAGCAATAGTCACTAGTCCATGAGGCTGATGATTGATATTTAGAACCAACATGCATTTATTCTTATTTTCTTGCATATTTGTCATATTTAAATGTTTCAGATCATCAAACAAATGATAATTTTAGACAAAGATAACCTTAAATTATGATTTCATTTTATTAACCACCCAGGCCTGATTACTGCTAGACCTGTTGAACAAAGAAATCCCATAAAGAGAACCTGTCTGACATAGAGAAGTAGGCTTAAAGATCTGAAAAAGCAACAAAACATACCCCGATCTAAAGAACTTCAAGAGCAGATGAGAAACAAAGTCATTAAGTCATCAAAGTCATTTTCAGTCTGAAAAGGTTTACAAAGCCATTTCTAAGGCTTTGGGACTCCAACAAATGAGGGTGAGAGCCATTATCCACAAATGGAAAAAACTTGGAACAGTGGTTAACCTCCCCAGCAGTGGCAGACCTACCAAAATGACTCCAAGAGTGCATTGACAACTCATTCGGGAGGTCACAAAAGAACCCAGATCATTTTAAGACCTGCAGGACTCACTTGACTCAGTTAAGGTCAGAGTTCATGATTCAACAATAAGAAAGAGACTGGGCAAAAATGGCATCCATGGGAGATTTCCGAGGCCAAAACCACTGCTGACCAAAAAGAACGTAAAAACTTACTTCATATCTTGATGAAAAAGACTACTGGGAAAATATTCTGTGGACTAGCAAGACAAAAATTGACTTTCTTGGAAGGTGTGCATCCCGTTACATCTGAAGTAAACTAACATCAGTTCATCAAAACATTATACCAACAGTCAAACATGGCGGTGGTAGTGTGATGGTCTGAAGCTGCTTAGCTGCATCAGGACTTGGACCACTTGGAACCATGAGTTCTGCTCTCTACCAAAAAACCCTGAAAGAGAATGTTGGGCCATCAGTTTGTGACCTCAAGCTCAAGCGCACTCTAATTATCCAGCAGATCAGTGATCTGAAACGTACCAGCAAGTTCACCTCTGAATGGATTAAATAACCAAAATGAAGATTTTTGAGTGGTATAGTCAAAGTCTGGACTTTTTTACAAAGAGAATGGTCCAAAATTTCTCCACACTGATGTGAAAGCCTCATTGTCAGTTATTTCAAATGCTTGGGTGCAGTTGTTGCCACCAAGGGTGGAACAACCAGTTGTTTGGTCCAGGTGGCGGTCAGTTTTTTACATAGGACCAGGTAGGTTTGGATGGATTTTTTCCCTTATTAAACAAAATCATCATCTAAAAACTGCATTCTGTATTTACTCAGGTTATCTTTGTATTCAAATGTGTGTGATGGTCAGAAAAATTTAAGAAATTGGGAAGGGGTCAAACACTTTTTCATAGCACTGTAAATTAAAAAAACAAATATTAATCCTGGCTGTTTTAGTTAAAGAATTGTCATTTTATCATGAGTTGTATGTGACTTCGGTGTTTCTGCAGCCAACCTTCAACTACAGAGATTGTCCTTTGGTCTCTACTGGTCATCTTTTGTTTTTCTTTTATTTAAAAGCACAGTGGCAATGGAACTTACATTGTGTGTCTAACGGTAACTTTCCCAAACAAAATATTTTTGTACTGCAGCTGGATGATACTAAATTCTCTCCTGATTCACATTTTACAGGCACCATTCTCACAAGTAAACAAAGCACTGCAATGTAAGTTTCCTGCTGATCCTCCCAATTTTTTGTTCAGTTTTCATGCCTTGCAAGCATTTTGTCTGTTTCCATCAATTTGGAATAAAATAGGCAAGGCAAGGCAACTTTATTTATAGAGCACCATTTTTCAGCTGTGGAGGTGGTTGAGCAAAACTGTAGACATGTTTTTTTTCTATTGGGAGAAATAATACACTTCAAACTGATGTGACAGTAAAAGGGGAGGTAATATAAATTGATGAGCATTTGAAGTTTCTGTGTATAACCCGTGACTCTAATTTAAATCAAAAGAAACTTGTCAAGAATGTCTCTGGAAATGTAAGAGCGTGCCATATAAACTTCAGTCGTGACAGGTACCAGCTACCTGAGGCCACTGCTTAACTTCTCATGTACTCAGTGATTTTGTTCTTACTTATCTTACAGTGTCACGAGCTGGTCCCACGCCGGCGCAACCACTCTGAATTCATTATACACCTTCTACAAATCATTGAAAATTAATGAAAAAAGAAGAAGCTACCTCTATTGTCACATCATTTAGGAGTAGAGCTGATGGCCTTTGACAGTTTTCTTTGTTTTGTAGATATATGGTAGTTTATGTTTGATGTTTGAAGTAACTCACAATCAGGCACCCCCACAAACTTAAGGAGATCAGGGCATCAGCAAGAGGCCACCGTTCAGCTAAATCTAGGAAAAAATACTTTGGAAGCATTTTCAGTCGGGAGAGTGGTAAAGTTGCTGTCTCTGATATTGGTGGAAGTCAAATTCCACCAACATCAGAGCTCTAAAAAATGTTGAAACATGCTTTCGAGTTTTGCAACAATAATGACTCCATTTATATTTTACTTATGAAACTTCCCCAGTGTGTTACTGAGTTACCTTTAGAAGTTAATGTCCATGGAAAGGGACAGAGGGTAAGATCTTTCTGTTCATGAAAAACTTCTAGACTTCCTCCTCCTGAATCTACTCAGTGCCACTCTACATGTCACAATGAACACTGTGTTCTCCAAATTTCATCTTTCTGCAAATAATAGTCAATTTTCAGCCATTGGTTCGCTGTGCGTGAAAGGTCAAAAAATGTCGAAATGTCATCCATAAAGTGTGCGTGTCTAAAGAGTCTGTGTGTAATTCTGTACGTTCTGTCATTGTGTGTTTGATGAAGGCTGTCATCGGTGCCTGAGGTCACAGGAGGAGGAACATCTGTCCGTGAAAGAACATTACTGACGGTCTGAAGGACAAATGGAGCTTTTGGCCGGCTCAAACAGCCGTCATGAGGCAGAAAGTGTGCGTGTGCAGGTGTGCGTGTGTGAGTCCATGCTGGGTAAATTCATTTCTGAATTTGAGCAGGTGCATCGCCAATTTTTTTGTACTGCCTGCATGTGTGTGTGTCCTCCTGCGGGTCTATATGTGTGTCGATGTGTTTTAGCCAGAGTCAGACAGCCAGCAGTGTTTGATTACCGCCCTGTTAAGAAATAATGGATTGCACAGTTTTTCACATTACACACTCTAGCGCTTGGTGTCCTACACACAAATACACACTCCCTGACTTTTCCTACTTCTCACACAAACATCTATGTCTCTCACGCATACTTCTACACGGTGTCCCAGCATATTCCCTTGTTCCTCACAGCTGGGCCGGAGGAAGCGGTAGTGACATATGGGCGAGCCAGCCTGCAGCATCGTTCAACTCAAGCTGCCAAGCTGAACAAAAAACACCCTCCTCCTCTTCAGATCAGTGACACTCCCCTCTCTTCTTCTTCCGTCCTCTCCTCTGCCCCCATGTCCTCCTCTTCCTCTCTAGCCTAACACCACTGTCCAGTCTCCTTACCTCTCCCTCCATGCTGGTCTGACTTCTGTCTCCTGCAGTAAGGCTCACTTGTTTGCACCTGGCTCAAATCTGCCAAGCGTTGTGTTTTTTATTTTCTTTTGTATTTCAGATAAATGGATCGATTTCATCCCTGCCCATTATAAAACCTGTCATGGATGCGTTAATCTATCAGGCATTCAATTTACAATTCAAATAGGATGGAATTGATTGCTGCACCACTTGTGCAAACAGTGCCAAGACATGGCCCAGAAATGACTGCAGATCAACTCACGCTTGCTCCTGTTCATTCACCGAATCTTTTAGTGACATTGTTGTAATTTAATGCATTGTAAGTTTCTCCAGTTAGAGAACAGAGAGAATGCTTGATAGCAGGGGTCATCAGTTAAAAGTCTTGGACTAAATTTCTTCAAGCAAAGGTCCAGAATTTAGTTTCCCCCTTCTAGATATTTCCAAAGCCAATTTTTGAATAAAAATCTAAAAACTTCAAACATTGAACAGCTGACAATATCTAGCTGAAATCAAGCCTTTATCAGAAAGTTCTGGAGTCAAGAAAGGATTTATATATCAACCTGAAGCCAAAACAACTTTCAGGGAGCATTGATGGTCAGAGAAGGATTCTGTCTTCAATCTTATCAGGCAGCAGGCTCTATATTTGTTGTTTTCTGCTTCTTTGAATCAGATGTCAGAGTTGTTATTCAGAAACATGTGCTTTGTCTCCTAGTAATTACAACATTTAATGATCATGAAGGTATTAAAGTGTACGAGTGATGCTCGAGTAGTAATTCGCCCATGGGAAAAAGAACTAACCTCAGCGTCTCTACTCTTCCCTAACTGTCTTTCTCCACTGTGACTTCTCTGTGCGTCTCTGCACCTGTAAGCTGCTCAAACTCCCGCTGTTTCCACTGGCAGTACCTCGTCTGAGTGAAGCATATGATTGGCCAAGTAACACTGCATGTAGCTACTGCTAAGAAAAGCTGTGCAGTTCAAGATAGCACACTGTAAATGTAAAAAAGCTGCACAGGTTGAGAGAGGAGCGGTCATCAGAATGATGTAACAGGTACACACAGGTCCTGATAGTATGGCTGACTATAAGGGGGTTTAAAGGGGAAAGCTCTCTGGGGCCCAGGCACAATGGGGGCCTATGGAGGACAGCAGAACCATGGTTAGTGATAAAGTTAGCTGTAGTAACCAAAATCATTATTTCTACTTGAATAATAACCACATATATTAAAGCAGCAAATATTTTTTTAGTTATTTATGATGAAGTATGTAGCCTTCTTCAAACTGTAAACAGATTTTTCTTACAACTGAATTAAAATTGGTTAAAGGTGGTAAAATATATGATTTCAGTGGCAAAAAAAACAGCCAAAGGGGTTAAGAGATTTAGAATAGATTTCTAAATATGGTGAAATAGGATAAAAAGTGTGCAAAAAATGGTTAAAAGAAGCAAGATTTGTTAAAAGTTGTAAAATGGGAATAAAAAGAGTGGTGGAAAGGGTTAAAAAAGTGTCAAATGGTTTAAAGTGGCTAAAATTGGTTAACAGGTGAAATGAAAAAAGACTGCAAAAAAGGGTCTGTAGTTGTAAAATTGGCATAACAAGAGTTAAATGGGCAAAAAGGAAGACATGGTAGTGAAGAAGGGTTTTAAAGGGGACATATTTTACCCTTTTAAGACAAGTTTATACTGTCTCAGAGGTCCCCAAAACATGTGTGTGAAGTTTATTGCCGGAAAAACACTCCAGTATTGGATTTTTGCATGTCTAAAAACCCCTTTCTTTCAGCCCTGCTCAGAATGAGCCATTTCTGTGTCTGAGGCTTTAAATGGTACTTAGCTGTCTGACTCCGCCCCTGACCACACTCCTCTCAGGAAATGGTGATGTTACAGACACTTTCATCCAAAGTTTAGGACTTGACTGGGATTCAAACCATCAATCTCCCAGACCATAGTCAGCAGGGTAACCCACTCAGCTATCCAGTATCTCAGCTGGTAGCTGAGAGGATCAGTAGAGGAGGGCGGAACTTCCATCCAAGTGGGGGAGGGCCAACCAAACCTGGGGGCGGGTGCTTACGCCCCATGTGAGGTTACTAGGTGTAAAATCTGAAAGCAGCTCGTTTCAGCACACATTTTCTGAAAGGTGGAGAAAGAGAGGGGGAGAGGGAATTAATTTTTCTGGTACTTGAGGGGATGGGGACAGGCTAGGGGCACGTATTTTTTTTTCAGCTCCAAAATAAAGTAACTGTTAGCACCACTGGTCCAATACATAACGATACTTTCAATAAATCATGACTGGGGAGGGCCCATTCTTTGGTTTGTCAGGGGCCCAGCCCAAAGTATAGGGGTCTAAATAAATAGACTTCTTCATCTTACTGATAAATTTCAGGAATTGTTTTGCCGTAAGATTTGTCTGGTTGAGGTTTATTCAGTCACTTAGAAGGAAACTGGTCATACAGCATCTAGATGGCATCATAAGAAGCTTTACAGTTTTATTTTCTATCCGTATACCCAGCTCTAAATTGAATTGCTCCTTTAAAATAATGTGCAGGGTGTAAGTGCACCATCTGAAGTGGCAAAAAGTCAGCCTGTTAGCTGAACGCTGCCACTCTGTGGGTGCTGAGTGCAGGCCTGCCAGCTCCCTGCGCCCACTCATGGCAACCCCAGAGCCGCTGTTATGTCATGTTTCCAGCTGCAGACCCCGCGACATCTGACCAATTAAATCCTGCCGCACGCAGAGCGAAAATAGCTGCCAGCTGTTTGTGCCCCAGTGCTGGAGGAAGAAGGGGGATACTTCTTGGTGGGCTGATGTGTCAGGGTGGGGGGAAGCAAGGCATTCTGGGTGTTGTTCTGTGAGTTAAATTGTCGGTGATGAATTGCAGCGGGCAGGGCGGCAGGAGGGGAGAGTGTGAGTGGGCTTATTCTTGTTCAAGTGGATGTGATTAAGGGAAATTACCATATTTAGCTCCTTGTATTTGGGTGGCTTGACATCTTAATGGCCTCAGAAGAATTTAACTTTTTAAGAGACGTGGATTTATGAAAAATTCTAGCTTTTGATGTGCAGCTCATGTTCTGAAATCTATTTGAATTTGTGGTTGGTAAAGATGGTGTTTTTGAGTCTGGAATAGACAGCAGCCCCCGCTCTCCAATGATGTATTTTGTATCCATCTCACAACTCATACTGTAGGTAGAAGTAAACGCAGCACATTTGTCTCCTCTGGAATCCATGGCAACAGCTGAGAATGTGGACAGAGAGGAGCATCACTTTAACCCTGCTGAAAATCACTACTGTTCCTTCAATAACCACAAAACCATTCAGTGAGATTACCTGGGGTCTGAGTTAGCTACTCCTCCATACTCGCCTCCTGAATCCTTTCTCACCGAGTCAGAGCTGTTCTGCACTCAGGCAGGCGTTATGAAACCACTTTACTTACCATGTATGTATATTTAGAAGCACTGTAAACCAGCGTGGTGGCAGTAAAGCCGCAGTCAGTTACTGCAGCTTTATTTGCGCTCCTGATCAATGAAGAGTTCATAGAAAGCGAGGTTAATTCAGGTTTACTGTTATTCATTGGCACTACGGCATATTCAATTAGATGAACAGAGCGCTTGGCCACTCTGCACTGATGTTTTCTACATTAATCTGGCAGAGAGAATTAAAAGAGGGTTAGGGAAAAGCTGTGAGCACTGACAGGACTTGGATTTAAATTGAAGCAGGATGCACGAAGGAGGCGGGAATAAAAACTGCAGCCTGGTGTCTAATCGTTTCAGTCTGTTATGAGGGATATTCTAATTAGGCAATATGGTGATTTAAATACTCTTAGAACATACATTTCTTTTACCCTTTATACAATGACTGCTTTCGTTTTTAAATCTGTGGGTTTGCTAATCTGTCTTCAGCAGCACTGCAAATCTTTCAAGGCTTAATGATAAAATTTTAGGAGACAATTTTTAGGTAATTTTATTACCCATTCAAACTTCTATATTGAAGACAGAAACATATTCCTGCTGTTTTATACAGAGATGGATCTGAACAGTATTATTTGACTGTAATTTAAATACTGTACAAAAAACTCACTGTGGTGAAATGCCTTACCTCATATGCACATTTGCACTGACTAATGTAAATTATTCGAAATGATCGTAGTGGTGCACCAGTGCCCCAGCAATTAGGTTGCACCCCATATATGTGGGTGACCACGGTTCGATTCTGGCCTGTGGCTCCTTTCCCACATGTTTATCCCCCACTCTCTCATCCCTGTTTCCTGCTGCTGTAGTTTATAAAAATCTCAATGTCAAACTCAAATCTCTGTTAAGATACTTTAAATGATCCATAGACCACTGTGACTGAAGGAAAATGAACAGAAAAACAGCATCTAACTGACTGTTAACTTTCAGTTAAGGCAGTGACATCAGCTAACAACAGACTGTACTGAGATGAACTGCTCTGTGATTTTATGTTGCAGTATTAGAGGGGTGAGGTCATTCTCCACTGTGGGCTTGTGATGTCACGAGTCCACATATTGGCCCCGCCCACATTAAACCAAGCCAGGAAAGAGGTGAAAAACTTTCTAACAATCTAAATCCAAAACTCAGTCACAGATAGAGCTCAATGTTTTCACATGTTTACAACAACCATATCTAGTGTCTTAAGATACATATTTTTGATTTCACTTTACAGGGTCTTTAGTAAAGTAATTTTGCCCATTTCTGATGAAACTGCTGCAGTACCATGACTATATTCAAGATAAATGCTGCAATGGTGGCAGCCATTGCTACCCTCTAGATCTGAACCCCGCCTGAATCCACTGCCTCATTCTTGACAAATGACGCTGATTGGTAAGGTCTGCTCTCAGACCTGGCACAGTCATTTCAGATTTGAGCTTAATAAGATGGATCTGCCTGATGACAGTCATGGAATCTGGTCAATCCATCTTCAGCATGAAATAAATGTTTAATATTAAGAAATCAGAACAGCGCCTTACAGACTTACTATACTCGTCTTACTATACTCTTGTGAGGCCTGGGGCCAGAGACTCAGGGCCAGAATCACAACTGCTCTTCTGCACATTTTTTTGTATTGTTGGCAAAACCCTGTGTCTAATGCTGTCACGCTCAGGCGAATGAAGACGCAAAGAATTAGCTGCCTGTTACGGGAATGGCAGCTGTGCTTTTACAGACTGCCGTGCTTTCCCAGGCCTGATCCAGCTCACTGCAGTCTGGGTCCCCAGGACTCAGCTGGCTGATCCAGACACCAGGGGTGACTGCATGTGTTGTGGAACAGGAAGCTAGAAGGATACCTGGGAAGATGGGGCATGGGCCTGCACAGGCCTGGAGGATGGCTATCAGGAGGCCAGAGAGGTACAGGATGATGCGGCAAAGTGCCCAACAAAAATTTGCTCATATGCCCATACGTGACCTGACTTGAGAGCAGCTCCAACCATCTTCCAAACAGATCAGAGAGGGAAAGATCACTCTTCACCTCACATCCCACTGGAAAATTGGGCAAGATTATTTTTAGAACTATCAGTTAATTGAGCCTTCGCTGATTTTGGTTGGAAGGAGGGAATCAGAACAAAAGTTGTCTTAACATTTCCAATATGGCAGCTACCATAATTGGGCTTCATAATGTCACTTTAGGAACCAGTGGATGATGTCACTGAGACTAAGTCCATTTATATTGAGTGATTTCTTTTTAAAAAACTGCTGTGAAACTGCAATGTAAAAGACAACTGTTTGTCCTACCCTTAAAAATGTTTAGTGACCTGAGTATCACACTAAAAAAATAGGTTTGACGACTTCCTTTAGATCTTACACAATGATGTCAAGAGTTCAACTTTGAGGCCATCCATGAAAAAGTAGTTCAGGATGAAAGGAGAGGAGCAGAGGCTTGGTGACGTACCACCAGCATGAAAAAAACATCTGATAAATGGCTCGACCTCAGGTTATGTAATTGCCCCAACAAAAGAGAAACTCAGTGCATTAACATACACACTCTGTGCATACTTTTACTGGACTCATAAAGAATGGATGTAGCCTAATATATTTTTCATCATGGAGGTTGTACTGTAATTTCATCACAACAGGCAATATGCTGGTACCGAGATAGCGCAGTATTACAAGGCAGTTGTGTGCACTTTGGTTGCACGAGCAGTAAATTAGAGAGTAATCATATAGGCGGTTGATTTACGATGCTTGTTCCTGATTAAGTCTCATAAAGACAAGATTCTGATACATGATGTGAAGCATCTTCTGCTTGGCTGCTCTAACCAGATTATTGCAGTAGAGATGTGCCTTTATGTGTGTGAGAGTGTGTGTGGTGGTCTGATATGTAGTAACTAGCGTGGTAGAGGGGAATGAAGAGGAGCTGGGTCTGTTTTAAATTTTCATGTGCCCTCACTTTGATGGACACACATCTGTACATACAAAATAGTAGTAAGATTCAGCCTCACACATAAGAGATGGGGTTTTACTCTCCTCTTCAGAGTGAGTGGCACTAGCTTGTCTTGTGGGACATATGGCTCTGTTGTGACCTGCCGGTGTCCTTCACTATTGTTGGCGTCGCCCCAAAGCCCCCCAGGCTGCACTATTCTGCGCCGCTCTGCAGTTAGTCCCACCTCCTGACACTGTTTCTCTGTGTTCACACCATCTCTTTTATGTCCCGATGTTGCATTTCTGTTAGTTGCTACTTTCAATAGGACACGCTCAAAGGCACGGCGGTATTGTATCAGAGCACAAAGAAGGCTGCATCATTCCCACAGACTCAGTGACTTTTTATCAGTAAGGATACATAGAGGACAGTAGCTTTAGCTCCCTTCAAAGGACTACACCTGTATCCATGTTTGTCGCTCCAAATCCATTATTCAGCATTTGTTAGAAGCTGCATAAATGGATTTTTGGCCACTTGGGTGCAGAAGAACGCCTCAACACGCTGAAGAACACATCGGTTACATAAACACTTTGTGGGCACTTTATTAGGCCCATCCATTAGCTGAACAGCTCGTCCTCAGAGGGATGCAGGGCGGCTGGAGCCAGTCCCAGCTGACATTGGGAGAGACGCAAGATTCTCCCAGGACAGGTCAATCACGGCGCTGAGACAAAGAGACAGACAACTGTTTACACATTCACACCCATTTAGAGGTGCCAGTCAACCTTACACGCCTATTTAACTTTAGGGGGAAGCTGGAGTACATGGAGAAAATACAAAAAAGGCAAAGGGAGAAAATGTAAATAAGGGTGGCTTTGCAGGGATCTGGGCACTGTGCCTAAGTCCACTTAAAGATGTGGTTCCTGGCATGATTCATGAGGACTAGGGCATGGGTACTGGGTACTCTTCGGAGAGTAGAGTTGTAAAGTCATTCCTAAACGTCCCCTGTCTTTTCAAAAACACTCATATCTGTACAGGAGGGGCCCATTTCATCCTCCAAGCTAGACATTACATGTGAAAGTAATAGGTCGTTTCCACTGAGTGGTCCGGCTCAGTTTGGTGCGGTACGGCACGCTTTTTTTGGCGTTTCCATGGAGAAAGGGTCCCAAAAAACTGACCCGTACCGTCCCACTTTTCGGCACCCTTCCATAGGGGTGCCAATCTTACCTAACCGTACCAAAAAGGTGGAGCTACACACACAACAATAGGGGCTGCACTGACGTCATGTCAGCGTGTGACTCAGCTGCTCGCCTCCGGGCTTCAAACAAGGAAGTCTGTGCTGTGAGAAGCTGGCGAAAATGGGAGAAAAATGGACTAATATCTGCCTAGATGGAAAATATTTGGACTCGACGGAGATCCAGACTGTTTCCTAGTCTATGGATATTAATATCTGGCCACAAATCAAGTTTCCTGACGTTTATCTGGATGATTTTAAGAACACAAAGCAGAGCCCTAAGGCTCACATCAGCCTGATCCATCTGCGATGAATGAGAAATTAAATTAATGCAGAAGTTTTGTGAATACAAAGCCTTAGAACAGTTCACTCTCATCTGTAACTAGTTATTAATCAACTTCTTACGTTAGATAACCTGTGAAAACATCGCTCTGTGGTTGTTGAATGGGCTCGTAAAACTTCAGGCTGTAGACTATTTTACAATGAGATCAGCACACCCCAGATTTCTGACTTAAGCTTGATTTTAACACCAGCTGAACTTTAACTTTATTTTTAATGCGGTGAGTTCTCACAGTACAGCTCTAAACTTTCATATTTTGTCGTATAAACTGTTCTAGACTAGATATACTCACATATTAACATAGCGTTAAGACTCAAACCGTCTCTGTACATGTATTCCATCAGCTAAGGATCTGTACTGACAGCGGTTAACATAATTAAGATGTAGTTATTTTTTTAAAAAGCACTTTCAGCTGAAATAAAGCTGTTTACTGCTAATTTCCTCCTGATTTCTGTCATTCATCCTTTATATAACTCTACTACTGCAACAGCTGACTCCCGCTGTCTGTGACTTTACATGCATGCTTTTACAGCCCCGCCCACCCAAGTGAGAGCACGGGTGTCTGTGGAAACGCAAACTATTTGGGGGTTTAGCGTACCAAACCATACCAAACCGGACTGAATCAAACCGGACCCCCCTGATGGAAACACGGCTTAAGGCACCCCATCCTGACAAAGTGGAAAGAGAAGTTTTGAATATTTTGCAAATGTTATAAACTGAAATATCACATTGACATAAGTATTCAGACCCTTTGCATCCACACTTGAAGTGTAGCTCAGGTTCCTCCCATTTCTCTTGATCATTTCTGAGATGTTTCTACACCTAGATTGGAGGCAAATTCAGCTGATTGGACATGATACAAAAGGCATACATCTCTCTATAGAAAGCCTCACAGCTGACATGACATGCCATGAGGTCAAAGGAACTGCCTGCAGAGCTCAGAGACAGGATTGTTGACAGGCACAGGTCTAGGGAAAGCTACAATAACATTTCTCCACTGGAGGTTCCCAAGAGCACAGCAGCCTCCATAATATTCAAATGGAAGGAGTTTGGCACAGCCAGAACTCTTCTAAGAGCTGGCTGACTGGCTGAGTCGCCTTTACATCAAAAGAATGGAAGGCGAGACATCCTGTTCCCCAGCAACATTTTGCAGCTTTTCCCAGGGCATCCCAAAACATTCAAAGGCAAGATCCCTCAAGTTTGCAATGAAGACCAGCAGACCTATGCACAGCTTCTTCCAGATTTCTTACCTAACTTTGTCTCCAAGACTGAGCCCCGCCACCTTGCATAAGAAGCTCATTTCAGCTTCTTGCGTCCATGATGTCATCCTTTTGTCACAACCTAAGGCTCAATACAGATTTTGTTGGAAAGAAATTCCACTGGTGGATCAAAAGCTTTGCCCTTCGACTCAGCTTCCTCTCTCTAAGGGGTTGTTGTAATGACTGCATTACTGCTGACACCACACCAGTCAGTTAATCTCACAATCAATAACCCTTTTTCATGGACAAGGATCCAAGATACTTGACTCCTCCAGCTGAAGCAGTGTCTAACTTCACATCTCAAAAGAGCAGGCCAGAATGTTTGGAAAAACGTTGCTGTCAGACTGGAGGGACTTGAGTTAGCCCAGTTTAGACTTTTTTTTTTAAAGAATTAGCTGCAAACTGCCCCATTGCATGCTGGATGTTACAGAACCACATCATCTGCAAAGAGTAGAGATACAGCTCTGAAGTCCACAAACCAGAAACTCTCCTCAGAAAGGTCTGGATAATTAATGATAATTTAAAAGTAAATATCTTTTTTATGTAGGCTCTTTACATTATTTTAAGGTTAATCTAATTGCCTTTGCCGTTTACTTCTATTAGTAGTATGTCAATACCAAGGCAGCCTTGGCCTTGGTATCAAAACAGATGTCAGTATGGTAGTGCTAGCCAATTAGGTTTCAGTTGTGGTTACGATTATAGCTTCTAAAGATTATTTAAGTCATCAGGGTTGAAGTGTTACTGTGCCACGTACTGTGTTGTGCTAATTTTGTCATGTGTAAACAGGGCAGATTCTCTCTCTTTATAGCAGAGTGTGCTTGGGAGTGTTGTGCCTTAACCTGCAACACACTCTTATTTTT
This sequence comes from Cheilinus undulatus, assembly GCF_018320785.1. Taxonomy (NCBI): domain Eukaryota; kingdom Metazoa; phylum Chordata; class Actinopteri; order Labriformes; family Labridae; genus Cheilinus; species Cheilinus undulatus. Next base: position 42,697,414 of record NC_054872.1, on the reverse strand, counting down.
AGTCAACATTGTTGAAACAGTTCAACTGATACTAGCAATGGGCTGATCGACTTTTTTCTGTTCCAATCTGATTCTGGTACATATTTACCAATACCCAATATTATCATGTGTAAGGTTAAACAATGCTCAAGTAAACCCGAAACAGGATTTCTTATTCAACAATAAAAATATCTTAGAATGCATAAAAAATCATTATCATTCCCAGTAAATATATTCAAACTTTCTGCTGGTTTCACAAACAAACAGGTAGCAACAACAAATGTAATGTTTTCAAGTGAAATATTTGAGTTTGTAGTGCCCTGCCAACAGCAGCAACAACTGTAGACAACCAGCAGCCCCACATGGCTACTACAGAGAATATTTAAATTAAAGTCTAACATTGTGTGAAAAGTTAATATGTAGATAGAAATATCTGCAAAAAAGAAAAAACCCTCTTCAAATAAATAAAACAAAAGTTAACTAAACAGGATGTATTTTGGGACTATTGCAGCAGGCGTCAACAAAGTGAAGTTTTTATAAACTAAAAATTGACATTAATAAGCAATTTGAAACTGAAATCATTACATCTCCTAATGTAGGCGCTTACATAAAAGCACTCAAAGAAAACAACTGCAGACTTTAATTGTGAAGGATTTGTCAGAAGTACCACATTTATCATTGATTTAACTTAGCTTGTGTTTACAGTCATCCTCAATATCACACTTTAGAGCTGCTTCTCTGACCTCACTGCTTCTTTGAATCATCATGGACTTAAAACAAGTGAGCCATGAGCTAAAAACACCTGTAAACAGTTGTTGAAGCCATTGTAATACAAGTCGCTGCAGCTCATACTAAAACCACAGACAGGCTGATAGAGTACTAACACTTGGTGTTGCTGTTAATACAGACATCAAACTTAGAGAGGAGAGAACACACTACTGACTCAGACTAAGCTGCTGTCTCTCACATTGCTTACTACTACACTAGCACTAACATTGTTTACAACACACACAATGCATCCATAGCTAAGTGAAAATGTCAAAATATGCTAATCATTATGCATGCTTCTTATGCTGTATGTGTCCATGATATTGTTTTCCCGGTACAGAGATTGATCAGGAGTGAGTCATCTCATATTCTTACAATCTTTGTTGAGAGTTGTACATAGGTCAGCAACCATGATGCCACAAGGAAACAAAACGTAGCACAATGGCGGCAGCCGTGCAACACCATCTAAAACTTCTAAACTCTTAGAGCACTTACCTGGGATGATGCAAATAGGAGCGTTACACTTCCTGCTGTAGAGTCCTGAGTAAGGTCAGAAAGCACATAGAAGACTTGGTTGTCTACTGTAGTGACTAGTGACTAGTCAAACTGTCAAAAAGGTCACTTGTGGAATCCCTAGAAAGATAACTCTTAATGGGTGATGTTTTTACGTTGGAGATCTCATTTCATATCACCCTCTCTGACTCCTCTATTCCTGCAGTTGTTTTTGCACCTTCATGCTTAATGCCAGTAGGATCATTTTTTAAGACCCATTTAATAACCTAAACCACGTCTGTGCAGGTTAGAACAGCCAGTAAAATGAAGAGTAATCAATGAAATAACAGTAAGATCCATCATCTTACTCATTTTAAAGACTGGTGTTAGTATTTCACCTGAGAGGGAGCATTATTGGACTGAATATCATCAGCACCAGTATGTTTTAACCAAAAACTGGACATTGTAAACTTTCTCCTGTGACTGAATGGATGAACTGGGTTTGCATCAGTGCACTAATAAATTGCCAGGGAGTGCATTATCACTTCTTAAGTAATGTATTGGCCATTTACACATCAAGCAGACTCAGAGCAATATTAACTAGAATTGCTTGCAATAAAACCTATCAGAGAGAGAATGCTAAAAAAAACATCTCCATACACTCAGCTGCCAGTTTATTTAATAAGCCTAGCTAAACTAATGCAGTCTTATACAATGCTTTTCATCCAGTAGTTCATCACCGTGTGCTATTTTAAAAGAAAGTCATACATTTTGGAGTCAGTTAACATTTCTGTGTGATTTTGTTGGTGTTGCGGGGCCCAGTGCCAGCGCAGTAGCAGCTTTGGAGTTCAGTGGAGATTTATAGTTCTGTACTTTACAGTGTATGCTGTATTTTTAGAGTGTCACTGTGATGTTTCAGAAGCACCAGCCACTATCGCTGATTAGTGTGGCACATTCTCCCATTTATTCTCCCTCAAGTCTCACTTTTATGAATTCAGGGACTGTGGGCCAAACTGTGGCAGAGCTGTGAAATGTGGTTTTATTTTTTTCAGTATACATTTTTATACTCTCTTTTTGTCTTCTCATTCTCCAAATCAGATGTGTTGTATCATACAGTGAATAGCTGAGGATGATAGCTTAGAATTTCTCAGAGCTGCAGATATGCATTCTCTTTCTCTTTCTATCCTTTTTAGCAGTTCACTAAGACATAAAGGAATATCAAGTAAGTGATGGGGATTGAGAATGAAATTTGATTCAATACTGTATATACCTGGTCTGCATTTTTCAAAACCCCACAATCAGAACTTCACTCTCCGTTGAGTCTCATAGGTCCAATAATGTGGCCAATAATGTGACTTTCTATTCCAAGTTGAGTCACATTGTTAAAATCAAATTTCTAGTGCACAAAAAAATTATGACAAAATGTTTTTGAATATGATTAAATGGCCAGCATTTAAGCACGCCAGCATTAAATGAAACTGACATACATGCAGCACCTTCCACTGTCAGCTTATAAAACTCATCATCGTCAACCATCATCGTCCACTCAAATTAGCAGTGGTAAAATCCCAAAACATCGTAGCAGGGTTTGTTAGTTAAAAATAGCAATCCAGTGTTGGAAGCCATATTGAAACCAGCAGGATTAAAGCTAATTAGGTTACAGAATAGGCAACATTTGTTTGATTTCAGCTGGTAAACAAGCAGATTGGCAGTCATCTGCAGCCATTTAAGCACTCTAAATAATAATAGAAAAAAATCAATACTAGAATCAACTAGAAAAGCACTAGGAGAGCGCAGACCATTAGCCCTATCTCCCAGTAGTACAGAATCCTTTAAAAAATTGCTGGATCCAGATGGTGATCCGAATCACTCCCAAAATCTAATCAGTTCTTCCTTACGCCACTTCTGACATTTCCTGAAAATTTCATCAAAATCCGTCCATAACTTTTGAGTTATGTTGCTAACAAATACACTAACAAACTAACAAACCCTACTGATCACATAACCTCCTTGGGGGAGCTAATAAGGACTTGGCCTGGTCAAGGTAAGGATAAGGGTATTAATATTGGTCAAAGCTGATGAGTGACATTTCTAAATGTAGTTATCTTATCGAGGGTTGTATCTGACCTTCATTATACTCAAGAATAGCAGGTGGACTCTCTTATTTTCTTGTTTGTTGTCTGTCTGAGGTAAAGTCGCACTGATAGTCCGGCCAGAGACCAGAATTAGACGATTTTGGGCCCACTCAGCCGTAACTAGTGACTGGCCAGTCCTCTCTTGTATTACCAATTTATTTGGTGGTCATAGATGAGCAAATGACTAGGCTTGATACAGATATTAAATTAATGTTATTCAAATAGATAAATTATCAAAAAAAAAAAAAGAAAATTACTTAATTAATATCAAAACACTCCCGCCACAAATAAAAGTAAGCTAGAATTCAGGAAATAAAAGCTGTGACTTGAAAAGCTCTGGTGGAAATTTGTTTGGGTGAATTAATTAACAACTGGTGTTTTTTTTTTTTTTAAGATTTATTTTGGCCTTTTTGCCTTTATTAGATAGGACAGTGGATAGAGTCAGAAATAGGGAAGAGAGCAGGGAGAGACATGCAGGAAATAGTGCCACAGGCCAGATTCGAACCCGGGTCGCCTGCCTTAACCACTCGACTACCAGTGCACCCCAACAACCAGTGTTTTAACAAAAAAAAAAAAAAAAAAAACATCCTTTAAAGAAAGGGCCAGAAATGTTATTTTGATGTCAGTAATAGTTTTAAAGATATAAAATCGATACTGGCCCAAATATATTTGCAGGTCAGATCAGAAAAAAAAAAACCCTGAATTGGCTGTTCGATTGGAAGTAGTGCATCCCTAGTCTGAGGTTTTAACCATTGTTTTATTTTTTAGAAAACCTTAAAAATACCTTTTGAATATTTATGTTAATTTTTAAAAGAGTAAAAAGAAATCTACATGAGTGATGCTTGGGTTCCAGTCTGTGGCTCCTTTCCCACATATCTCTCACTCTCATTCCTGTTTTCAACTTTATCCACTGTCCTTCTCTCTAAATAAAGTCATAAAAAGTCCCCAAAACAAATAATTACAAAACAATAAAATGTACTGACAAACTCTACACAACTCTCCACTATACACAAGAAGAAATACCAAAACAGAGACAAAAATTACAAGGTATAGTCACCAATCAAATTTAGCTGCTTCTCTTGATTATTCTTATCATCTCCAAAATGACTTCCAGCTGATAAAATTCTGATGTAAATTTAGCCTCAGCTTTTCATAGTAGGCACAGCTGCTTCATATCCTGCTTGGGTGCGATTGTGCCCCCTTTGCCCCGCTGGTCTTCTTTCTCCTTAGTGACATCTTTCCTTGCCTATGCACACCTTCGTATTCTGTCCTATACAGTAGGTAGCGTTCTGTGCGTAGTTCACTCAGGTGGACTTTTGTTTATACCCGGCACAGACAATTGAGTCTGTCCTGCTGGCTTTTACGGATTTTTTCCCTAATTTTTTCAGACATCAACAGCCCACTTCATACTTGCTTATCTACTGTACCGCTCTGAGGATGAGATGGACCTGGGTCGCATGGATATGACAGAAGACGTTAATAATTGACTTCACAGCTCTACCCATTGATGAATATGGGTATATTTAAATCCTCTGGGTATCATACCTGAGTGCACATGACTTAAGCCTGAGAACACATCTTCAAGTAGACTCTGGCACAGTGCCTGAATATTCGTCTTTATGACCTAATAGGACCAGACTTTGGGGTCAAGTGTACTCAGATCTGGGCCTAAAAGTGAAATCACCCCAAGTTTTTCAGTGATAAAGCAAAAATGTGAACACAGTGGTTATTATATTTCATTAGAGACTAGAAGAGTGCGAACCTCTTGTGTTTTCATATTCTGTACAGAACAGGATGCATCACTTTAGGAGTCTATGTGCATGTACTGACCTCGTGCTCTCTCTCTCTCCCCCTCTCTTCCCCTGTGTTTTTGCAGGTACACCCTTTGCTGATGCGCGAGAGGCGCTCAGAGTCCCACAGGAACAAGCTGCTGCGGCGGACAGTCAGCGTTCCTGTTGAGGGACGACACCATCCAGAGATGGGTGAGCAGAAACAACTTTAAGCCTTTGACTCCAAAATATGCTGATTGATGTTTTAATCAAAGTTCAACAAGTTTTTAAAGATTTAATCAATTAGAATCAGATCGAAGGACACAGGCTCCTGATTTCACAGAACAGTTAATGCACAAGATATGTCTTTAATTCAGCGTCTCCTCCTTTTTGATTCTTTTTGTTTTAAAAAAAAGCATCATCGTCCTCATTACTTTAGGTTAGCTTGGTAAAATAATGGGATAGTTGCATAGCAACGACAGTGATGTAAAGCTCTTTGCATCCTTTGAGCCATTAGTCTCTCTGTAAGTAACAACGCTCACAGCAGCAGTCTGCATCTGAGCACAGATAAAAGCATCCCACCTGATCCCAGCTTTAGGCAGTTGTGTTCTTTCCTACAGACTTTATCTTGCTTTTCTTTTGGCAGGTTGAGCGATTAATCTTTTACTGTGCTTTGAAATGATATTTATTTAATGATTGCTTGATAATATTACACATCTTTGAGTTGTTTCTTCCTAGCTCTGTGTAGAAGTTTTCGTCTCGTCTTTGTCTGCTTTATATTCCTGTGCCGTCTTCTCCGACTCTCCTCGGACTCTGTGAAACTGACCGTCAGATAGCTTTCTTCCTCTGTTTGTTTTGCCTGACTCAGTCTCTCTCGGGCTCCCTACAAATGTCCCGCTCAGTTTCTTCCTCTTCCGTCACCCTCCACCTCTCCGTCTCACTCAGCTATTTTAAGGGCGTCCCTGGCGACGTTTCCTGTCGCTGAATCTGCCATCGCTGCCACCTCAACAGTTGTGCTGATTCATCTGGATAAATGTTTCCTTCAGTTTTCTTGTGAGGGACTCTCTGACCACAAAGCGGTCAAATAACTGACACATCAGTTGATGGGGTCCCCTCCAAGTTTTGACATCTGCTGACAGAGTGATGCCACTTCATATCACCCATTTTAAGCACATTCACATATGTTAGCAGGCCGCTGAAGGCCAAAATGCACTGACACTATTATGGACCATCTGTGGTGTTGACACCCAAACAGCCAGAAGAGATTAATGACCCCTGGCAATTAATAATTATCAGATCAACAAAGAAGCAAATGGAGGTTGTCATAAGTTCAGAGTGAGAGACGGAGTCTACGAAGAGACGCATGAACTGTTTAATGAAATCCCTGACATATAACGCTGAGCTGATGGAGGTTTAATGACGACACTAATTCACAGTGAGTGAGAAATTAGAGTCCACCAAGATTGTTTAATGAGTCATTATAGCAAGATACATTATACCATCACTTCACTCTTCACTGGAATGGTTTTTGAGGCTTTTGGACTTCAGTCACATGTTTAAGGTAAAGTCTTATTGGGGGTTATTTGATCTCAATGGAAGATAATCTGAGGAAGAGAGGAAGAAGAGGACCATGACAGTCCCTCAGGTCAACATTTGTTTATGCTCCATGTGGACAAAGAAGTTCATCCTATAGGCCATTATGGATGTTTTTATCATTTTTATGATGCCAGCAACAACCCTCTTTTGGCCTCCAAATCCACTTTGCAGTTCAGAGGATTAAATTAGGAAATACTACCCAGATTTGATGTTTTTCTTAAGAGAATGGAGACATTTAGAATTGCCTTTACAACCCTACTGAACAGTGTGTACCCAGTACTTATGTCTGCCCAAGTCCTCATTTATTATGCCAGAGACAACCTCTTTAAAGGGGACATATTTTACCCTTTTAAGACAAGTTTATATTGTTCTCAGAGGTCCCCAAAACATGCCTGTGAAGTTTGTTGCTGAAAAAACACTCTAGTACTGGATTTTTGCATATCTAATAACCCCTCTGTTTCAGCCTTGCTCAGAATGAGCTGTTTCTGTGTCTGTGGCTTTAAATGTTAATGAGCTGTCTGACTCCGCCCCTGACCACACCTCTCTCAGGGAATGGATGTGGCACTCCTGATGTTACAATGTTACAGACACTTTTATCCAAAGTTAAGGATAACTGACCGGGAGTCGAACTGATAGTCTCCTAGATCAAAGTCAGCATGATGACCCACTGAGCTATCCAGCATCTCAGCTGGCAGCTAAGAGGAGGATCAGCAGAGGAGCATGAAACTTTCTTCGGGGGGGGGTTGCTTACTCCCCACATGAGGTCATGAGGGGAAAATCTGAGAACAGCTTGTTTCAGCACACATTTTCTGAAAGAAAGAGAGGGGGGAATAGAATGGATTTATTCTGGCACTTTAGGGGATTATGGGCCGGCCAGGGGCAAATATATTTGTTATAAGAGCCTGAAACAGTGATTTTTTTTCATAATATGTCCCCTTTCAGGGGATTGATAAGAGATTGATATTAACTGCTTTTAAAAAGGTGCATGGTAAAAGCATTTAATAGTTAAATGTACTGTAACAAAACAATACAATCTGATTTAATTCAAAGACAAAAATTATCACAAAATACTAAAACATTTAAATAAACTCCACCTGTTTCATGACATAGAATTAACCCCTTCTTTGAGAAGTTGCAAAGGACAGAAATAAAGCATCAGAGACTCTCACGTGCTGTCTAAATTGTACATATCAGTGCCAAAATGTTTCCAATGTTTTTTGCAATTAAGACAGTTTGTTTGTGATTTTTGTTAATTAAACACAAGAAATTACCCAAAATTGGGTGTGTTACAAATATCATATCTAAGTTTTAATTTTGCCACCTCTGCCATTAACTCTGCATGAATGAGATTCATGATCTCCCTGCTGTCACCCTCAGTCTCACAGCCTTAGAGCAAGGAGAATGTTGGTGCATGGCATAATATGTTGGAAAACCAACATGGTGAGTACATTGCTTGCTCCATGAATTTTTATATGCCTGCAACCCGGGGCCAAAGGCATTATAGTTTTAGGTTTTCCATCTGTCTGTCGAAACCGATGTCTGCCCATGCCATACTAGTGACAGGTCAGAGGTTTTGATTATTAGACCTTATGTCTATGACATTAGTAGTTCTAGTTATTTAATAAAGTGATGTCTTTTTTATTTCACATTTCACTTTATATGTTAGTATTGGGATGCAGATAGCCATCTGAAATACTCTTAAGATACTTGTGCCCTAATAAAGGATAATTGCTCAGTGAAAAGACCCCTTATTCATATTTTGCCCATATTTATTTATTTATTTAGTTGGATCCCCATTAGCAACTACCTCAGTAGCAACTACTTTTCATGAGGTCCACAAAGAATACAGGCTACTGATAAGTTACATAAGCTAACACATAGCCCTTAGATGCCAAAGCATTGCCACTACCAAACCCAGTCCATTGATGGTCCAAGTGGGGACAATGCTGATGCCCCCTTGACCGTAGCACATGGCAGGCCTTCCAGCCCAACTATACATAGACCGGTGATCATCAACTGGCGGCCCAGGGGCCACATCAGGCCCCCCACATCTTCCCATCCGGCCCAAAGAACATTATCAAATTTATAACACTTGCAGAGGCAAAAGATGTTGTAGTATTTCAGGTATCTTTCTCCTTTTTTCTTCTTCTTCATACAAAGATGGTCTCGCTTAAAAAAAAAAAAAAATTGAAATTGAAAAAATTAAATGAGGATGACTTTATGTTTTATCCATTTTGCAGAAATCCACCTGTCAGCCATTATTAGCAAACATGTTTAACATGTATTTATTAAGTCCATTTATGACAAAAACGGTTGTTTCCTATGCCAGTTCTTGGCTTCAGGCGTTTTGGGAATGCCCTTTTCCAACTTGGGTTTTTTCACATCACTACACAGCATATTAGCGTCACACCGAGTGATGGATGACATGACAGCCAGTTAAATATCCCGCTAAAATAGCTCAATCGCCCCCCTTGTAGCTGGTTGTGATATAGGGACTGATCTCACTGTTAGAGCCTAAAAATGTAATACATTCAAGAGAAAATAAAAGTTATTTAATCAAAAACATGTTAAATAGACCAAATTAAAAGTTCCTTTAGTTCTGTCAAAAGTTCAGCCCCCTAAGTGTCTGTATAGGAAAAAGCTGGCCCTTGTACAAATGTAGTTGATGACCCCTGATATAGACCCTTCAAAGCTACCTCTAATCACCAGCAATAACAACATGAAGACCTTTTTGTTCTTGTTCTTACCTACCCTACCAAATGGCCATCACTGGTTAAATAGCATTGCCACCTTCAGCAGACCCAAGCTCCATACATGCATGCTCCAGGCAGAAACAACTATATCAAGTGCCAATGTTATACTTGAAAAAGAAGTGTGATGAGAAAGAGAGGGAGAGAGTGTACTGGTCTTCAACTCCATTTTTGCCCAGTATGTTTTGGGGTCTAGATTAGAGTGTCTTTCTACGAGAAGAAGCATTTGAAATCTGTTAAAAACACCTTTTCCTAACAGGGAACCAAATACAGACAGTATATCAACCTAGGGGCCTCTACAGTCACATGACATACATGACTCTCTTGTAAAGTCCATCTTTACATAATGCAATTCAATTCAAAAAAGTCTGGAATTCTTATTTTGATAGAAAACCTTGCAAATGTCAGTGTCAGTGCTTGTAATCAGTATTAGAGTCATGTTCTGCCCACAAGTGAAGTGACTTGGCAGGGAGAGAAAGAACTGGAGTCTCAGGCTGATTTATGTGTCTCTCTTTATTTAAGTAATTGGATTCAGTGTGCTTTTAGGGTGTTCATATACTTCTTTACTCGGCCTACATTAGCATATTTTGAAGTCATGTAGGATTGACGATTCGTCTCCACGATTCAAAATGAATCGGTCTTTTCAGAAAATTGAAAGACATGACCTCGCTATCATCAATAGAATAAAATGGTGACAGATCAGAATACTCCCTTGTGCCAGGAGCAGATTAAACTGCAAGAACAGCGCCTGCCAAACGCCCATCCATGTGTTTATGACAACATTAATGCATCAGCCTTGATTCACTTTACATAAACGGGCTAAAGACTGCATTTTTCTTAAGATATTGATGAATGCTGACATCTGACAAAAAGCCCAGCTGGATACCTGCTGCAGTGACACACTCAGATGGAAGGTATGGGCCGTACAGTCGATCTGCGATTAGTCAAACACAAAATGCCTCACTGTTTTTTTTTTTTTCACGCCTCTGACGCTGTCATAATACATCAGGCTACATACAAGCATTCATTTTCCCTTTTAGTTCACTTCTGTGTACCTTTAATGTTCCAGAAAACATTTTAAAGTTGAGGAGGTAATTAACGTATAATGAAGACATTAATTTCGCTGGATAATTACAGTGCAGCATAAGCATTTTATGCAAATATGCGGCTTAATTAACATTTTATGACTGTGTCAGGGAAAATGACTTTCCTTTAGTAGAAAAAAGTCTTTCTTTTCCTTATGTTTATTTAATGTTTGGCATTGGAACAGTGTTTCTATATGAGGACTGAAAAAGTACTACAGACTTAATGCACTTGTCACTCACAAAAAATGTAATGTTATAATAAAGTCATAGCATTGTAGTTCACACCCATACTAAATCTTGAAGGTGGTCCCAATTATGATAATAACTCTACGATGAAGTCATCTGAACAGTCCTGGTATTCTGCAGACTTTTTAACATGCTAACAACAGAACTCTAAAGTCTTCGTGTCTGTCTGGCCTTCACATTTCTTAAGAACCATTCATCTGTTTGCCGTCAGATGTAGTCAGTAAACATCCAAGTGCAATGTTGAATTTGAAGCAGTTTGGCAGTGAATGTTAAAATTATAATCAAAAGAAATCTTTAAACCCTTGACCTTGAAAATTTGGTGCCTGCATACACCAATGTATTACTGCTGCTGCAGAGCCGCTCACATGTTGTCTCTACTCCAAAAACATCCGACAGATTTGGTTTACAGTCTGCAGTTAGTTTCTCATCTGTTCTCAAATAAAGGGTAGTGTGTGTCAAACTGACTTGCAGCAGAGATTTTACCGAAGGACTGGTTGAAAAATATAAAGAAAGGATAAAGTTGTGGAAATTTTATGAAACGTAGGCACTAACTCATTACATTTATTGCACCAGCTATGTGTAAGTTTAAAGCTATCCTAGTTTGAACTTTCCTTTAATTTCAAATTCAGGCCAGAATTACACACAGCTCATATTTAAGTTGTAGCAACAGTTGAGATGCTTTCATTATAGGCTTAAAATACAAGTCCTCAGTCAAATACAATTATCATTGTGTACCCTTTTAAAAGTCTAGCTAACTTGGAGGATGAGGAGGAGAAGGGGAGTTCCTCTTCATATGAGTTTCTCTGAACAGAGATTGTTTCATTCTTCCAACAACAATGCATTGTGATATTTAACCTTAAATTAAGAATGAAGATTTCAGGGGTGCAAATGGCCTAGTGGTTTAAAGTTTGGAGAAAAATCCTCTAAACTTTCTTAAAATAGCATAATCTTCAGAATGGGTGAAACATGACACCAAATGACCTTGGCTTCTGACCTCCAAAATCATATCAGATCATTCTTGAGTCAGAGTGGACATTCATGCAAAGTTTGAAGAAAACTTCTTGAAGCATTCTTGACATATTATAGTCACAAGAACACGATGAACATAAGACCCAGTGACCTTGAATTTAAACCTTTGACCTACAAAATCTTATCAGAATGGACGTTTTTGAGGAGTTTGAAGGGAATATCTTCATGCATTTTTCAAATATCCCATTCATAAGCAAGGGATGAAAGACAGACCACTGCACAGACGAACAGACAGATACAAGACAGTGTGGCATTCCTCATATCTGAGCATGTGGACGAAAGTCAGTGTCTTTCATTATTTTTATTGGTCCTTTTAGCCCTACTATACTCTTGTGAGATCTAGACGTTGACTGATGGCTGAGAGAGAACTGTGTGTCTTTGTGTCTTATGCAGACGTGCTCAGGAGAGCAAAGATGGGAAGGGTCAGCTGCACTTTTACATGCACCTGTCTTCCTGGGCCTGATCCAGCTTACCAGATACTGGGTGCCCAGGACCCAGTGGGCTGGTCCAGGCACTGGGGACATCCACATCCATCATGGAGGGGGCAGCTGGGAGAACAATTGGAAAGATAGGGCATGGGCCTGGTGCAGGCCTGGAGTTTGGCCATCAGGAGGTCAGAGCAGTACAGGACCAAGGTTGATGTCCCAAAGTGCCGAACAGGCTTATGCTTCCATACCTGACCTGACCTGATGAAAACAACGCCTTATGACCCAAACCTTTGCTTGCAATGTCCATGATCTAATCAGTTCATCCTTGGGTCAGAGAGGACATGTGTGCAAAGTCTGAAGAAATACTTGTGATATTGCATTCATAAGAATGACCTGGACAAACACAAGTTCTCTGGCCCTAGTTCCTGCCTGCATGGAGAAATAAAGATACTTTTTGGTCACATCAGTTAGTTAAGATGTTAAAATAAATCCTAGGACAGCTTGATTCACATATAAACTTCTTTAGGTGTATAATTTGGTGCAGATTTTACACCTCAATGTAAAACAGAACTTCTTCAGAGCTGGTGCAGCAGATTGGATGAGTTATGTGCCAGTGTGAAAAGGTTATCAGTGAACGTGACTGCTTTCAGCCCAGTGAGAGGCAATGTCATGACAGAGGCTGTATGGATGAGTGGATCTTGAGAGAGCTGCCTTAGGCTTAATAGTCCCATTCTTAAAGAGGCATGTTTTAAAGGTGCTACTGGAGGCATCATGGAAGATGGCAGGAATAGTCTCCACCGTAGGTGATTTAAGGCCTACAGAGAAGTTATTTAGGGATTAGCACAGATTCATGAAGTTAGGACACTTTCCAGCTAATTTCCCCGGCATTATGAGATGAATTGTCCTCCATACTTTAATGTAGTTGTAGTTTGATGCACATTAGGCAAACAAAAATAAAATATTCTCCCCCTCTCTCCCTCATTAACCTCTCCAAATCACAACGAGATAATCCCCATTAATGAATTTGGCCTTTAATGTTTTGTGTTCAGGTTATAAATTGACTTCATCTCATCTGCTCTGTTATTGAGAGAAACCTTATTATCTGAATGACTTAGCCGCAGGGGGATAAAAGATAAATAAATAAATAAAAACAGCACCACAAAGCTGATTGGTTGTTGAGTTCGGCTGAGTAGTTTTTCAGCAAAAGCAGTTTAAACACACGGTGACTTCTCCTCACTTTGTCCTTGTCAATCCCTCTCATTCTCTCAGCCGTCCCAGCTTAGCCGGCCATTGTGATGAAGCAGGCTCGGCTCAACAATCGTCTGACTGCCCTATACAGCGTCTGACCTTCACAGAATGTTGAAGGAGCATGTTGAAGTGCAGATGTTGTATTTTTTGACACGCTGCATCTTTTTCTTTCCCTTTTTTTTGAGGTTTGGGTATAAATAATGCAGCATCAGCATCAGTATGTGTGCTAAATACTGAACCTCCTCCTAACCCTCTGCTGCGTTTCTCCTCATCTCACATTTCCTATTCTGTCTCACCACGCGGCCTTTACCCTCTTATCTCCCCCCATCCTGCACCGCAGACCTGACACCATCCCACTCCACTCTCCCACTCAGCATTTCCCTCAGGCTACATGCTCCTTCCCTTAAAATGAGGAGGATAAAAAACACAGAGACAATAAATAAAAGACAGAAATCGCATAAGAAAAAGGTGTTAGACTTTCTGCTGTTGTTGGTGTTGACGAGCATCATGAGTCATTCCAATCTGCCATCTCACAACAAAGGGATAAAGAAGATTTCTCTGTATTATTTTAGTTTTCTCAAAGCAAACTTTCCGTTCAACTTTAAAGTAAACACTCATTTGGATAATGCCACTTAAAAGCTACTGAATTCTACCTGTAATTGCACTTCACTTTCTGTTTCCAAAGGACATGTAGACGTGGTTTTAACTGAACTCCTGGGTGTCCTATAATATTTCATCTAACTTCCTTTAGGACTGGATATCCTATCGAGATGTGATTTTACTGTCCAGAGCGATCCACCAAGATGAATCAGCAAAACAACGAAGCTGTAAAAACAGACCAAACAATCAATACTCCTCCAGGTGAACACAATGCAGTAAAGAAAATTAAGATTTACAAAAAATAAGAAGTTCGACTAAGAGTTAGGTTCAGCCTCAAAGGTTTTTTTTTTTATCCCCCTAGCATTTTAGTCAGCTCATACCTATGGCCAGCACAAGTTATAGACTGCTCTGAATTGGTACTGTATGACCCAAAACCCTTTTTAATGAAACATGCTTCAGTCAATTTGATGTAAATTTGCAAATTGAGTTATTTAATTTAAATTAATTGTCAGACAAATTTGAAATTTGACAGAGTATCAAGAAACAAAAATATCAAAAAAAGATTCTTGTATTTTCTGCCATTAACTTTTGACTCATTTATAAAATTTCCCAAGTTTATAAGCTTCAATTTAAGTCGAATTAACCTTTTTAATTGAGGGAACAGTTGCAGAAGTCTCATAAGAGCATACATGAAAACGTCACTTACACCATGTTGGCCCACTGACTTTTGAGGATTTACATCCCTCCGCACCTGAAGTCTCATTTATAAGTATACGCACAAAATGAGGCCTGAAGTTGGCATGTGCCAATTCCTGTGCAAAGTATATGATCTGTAAAAATAGGACCTGAGAGTAAAAATATGCTTACCTGTACAGAAGAGGATTAGGGCCACTGTCTTTTTTTTAATGGCATTTTTTTTCCCGAATCTGAGGTGAAAGACAGAGTTCTAAATTAAAGCCAAGTCAGAATCGTGACAAAAAATGATCATTCTGACTTTTTTTAAGAAACCTAAATTCTTTCTCAGAATTATGAATTTCATCCATCCATATTTACTATTTTTTTGATTCATTTAGATTTATTTAACCAGGAAAGCCTCACTGAGTTTACATATCTCATTTAAAAGACTTTGTCTTAGTATGGGAAAAAAAATTGCATCTCAAAAAAAAAATGTTTGCAGTGGCCCTTATTCTCTCCTGCACACCTGTAAACAAACTCTGACCCATGCGTATGAAAGCCAGATTGTATTTAAATGCATATAAAACAATTTGTTTCTCCAGATAGAAACTTTATTGCACTACAGACATCGTTGTAAACATACACTTTTGTTTTTTACAAATGCCAAGAGAGACATATTTTAAGGTTTACTATGAGAATGTGTTAATATCTTTAAAAAAATCTGTCATACATTTCAAAGTTTCACCTGTCAGTCCAGCCAAACCTTAACGTCATCATTTGCCATGGCGGCTTCTTCTTCTTTCTTCTTTTTGGCAGATTTAAAAACCAACTTCAAGCATACTGGAGGGGGGAGCAATGGTTCTCAGGCATGGTACAAAACAGTGGTGTATAAAGAGAAAAAGCTCAGTGCCATCATCAGAGCCCAGGTATTAGGCTGATGTTAAGAAGTTCAAACTGCAGAAACAGATGAAATCATCGGCAAACTTTTCTATGTATTCAAACAAAACAAGCTGCCTGTGTTCTCTGAGGTTAAACTATTGGGTACAGAGAGTCTGTGTCTGTATGGGATAGCCTGTACTTTTATGCATCTACCTACAGTTGTACTAGAGCTGTTTTTGGCTTTTGTACACCCACAATCAGTGAACACAGTGTGCTGTGTTGGATGTGGAGATAACACATGCAGACTTAAATTACACTCTGTACTCTGGAGCTTAAAGGAGAGCAATAACACAGCAGTAGAATTATGCAGCCATATTTTGCCTGGAAGAGATCATGCATAGACATGGACTAATGGCTGTAGAGGCTGAATTATCTGTGTTGCTTTGAGAGTTTTGCACAGTTTGATGGATGATTTGATAAAGTTCATTAGAATCTATTAAAACAGAAAGATAAATTCTTGCAAGCCCACACATGATGAATGTTTTCAACTTTGAGTGTCTATGGCAGCACAGGCATAAACTCCAAATGCCACTGATCCTGGAAAGCGCCATCTGTTCACTAACTCTACATCACTGCTATATTCTGACTTTGCATTCACTTATGTAATATTTCTGTTTGTATACGATTACACAAGCCTTATATATATGTAGACTCAACTTTGATTTTGGGCCACTGTTCAATTCTGTGGCCTTCAGGCTCATTTGTGCTTCCTTTATGTGTGAAATTGAATTGATATATTTTGAATCCAACTAATCAACCATCAGAACCCATATGCTGCCACGTGTCCTTTACGCTGAGATGGGGGATTAAAAAATGCACCAGGGACACGATATCACATGGAAATCCATTTTCCTTTTAATCTTAACGACATTTAGTTCCCATCTGATTTCCATCCAGCTGTTATGCTGTTGTTGATAGTTCATAACCAACCCATATGTGGTCCATATCCATAACCTTTCAGGTTCTGAAATGCAGAAGATTTGAACAGAGGATGAGCGGACTGTGTCTTTATGTGCACCAGTTGTAAAGCATAAATGGGCCTTCACATCAACAGAATGCCACTTTTCAAATAGCACAATAACCAACAGGGAGAAATGGATCTTTCTCTGGTCCTCTGCTTTTAGCACTAACTCTGGCAGTGGGTTGCTAAACTGTGTACACATTTTTTAAAGCTCTTGTTTACACACCAATGTACAATGGTGAGGCTAAGATACTGCATACTTTATACTGCAGTATTTACAAAGTACAAAGATGTAATGGTATCAATACTACAGAACCACTGTGACAGAAGTGCCTTGTTGTCATCCTGGACATGTGACTGTTTCAAACGATAGGCCCTTAGGGTAAAAAAGTTCACTGTTTTTAGTGGAGCAGAGGGAAGGGAAGTGGGAACTACAGTTACCATTGGCCCTTACCAGTCACTATCCTTTGCATCCACTCCCTGGCTTGATCTAACTGCACGAAAATGGTGCATACAACTGGCAAGGGAGAATTGGTTTATGGGGAGACACGATCAACTGACATTTTTGAGACTGTGGAGACTCCAGCGATTTTTAACTCTGACGTGTGGAAGCATTTTGGTTTCTCTGAGTCAAGAAAGGAGAAAAGGTGATGAACAATGCAGACACTGCCAGACTGTGGTGTCACACTTGATGGGGAATAAAAGTAGCCACTTGACAAATTTTCACTCTGAAAAGATTCATGAAAATGCGGGGAGTAGAACCCTTTTATAGGTGTTTTTACTGATGTTTTTTTTTTTCTTTAGCTATTTTTTAAAATGTTTTACCCCTTTAGCACTTTAAAATGACCCCAGCCTGCACTTTAACCCCACCCAGTGGTCGTTTCCTCTTATTGTTCCAATTCAGATTTGGCATCAGTTTCCTATTAGACACTCCCTGTGCCTCTTAAGCAGTGTCTATTGGTCATAAACCACATGATCACTTAGCCAACCCACTGGTGCTGTAACCCCGTTGGCTGGTATGCATATGTGGATGTATGTGATTGGCTGCATTTATGTAATTTTGTGTTTTTTCACAGTTTTTCTCTTTGCATACTAGCTTTTTAAATGATGTTTGCAATGTGTTTCTTGATGACCCTGATGAGGGCTACAAGCTGAAATGCATCGGTCTGACAAAGTTGTTCTCTACACTATGTGTCACTGGAGATTTCTGTTTTCTTCAAGACTTTCTTCATCCTCCATACACCTTGGAAGTTGGTGAGGTTGTGCCAGAATTACCCATTCCAGGAGCAGAGTCTGGCCAGGCCAAAAGACTCTTAAGGAAGCATGCAGTCCCACAACATCACAAGGGTTCAACCAGGCCCAGATTTAAAATGGCCTTTAAGTCTTGAAGGCCCCTTAACCACCATCCTGTTTCTTATCCATTTTACTGTCCTTGGCGCCATCATTTCCCACGGTCACCTGGCTTGTTGTCATCGTGACCACAGCAACTAGAAAACTTTTGTTTGTCAAAAAACATATCTGCATTAATGTGTTCATATTTCCTCACACCTGAAGGCAGAAATTGTATTATTACTTTTATTGAAAAAAATAGAATATAATAAAATCAAAGGCAGGATGATACAGCTGGCTTGGCTACGTGGGCCCCTAGAGGTTGGAGGCCCCAGTGCACTGGCCCAATCATCCTGGTAGTAAATCCGTGCCTGGGTTCAACAGATCACAAGGTGTACCAGCGAATATATATTGCCAAGGAGCTACAGCTGTTTTCAGTGAACAATGAAGCTTTTAGAAGGTTGGCAAGCACGCTGAAAAATGGGTGAATATTTTTAAGCCCAACGCACACCTACGGCACTTTTTTTGCACATATTGTAATATTCAAAGTGCAATTGTTGTTTATAAAATGCAACATCAGTTTTTTTGTTGTTTTGGGGTAATACAGTACCCTGGACTTGTTACTGAGGTATTTCCGTAGGGTGAGATTTTGATACGGTTACATTAGTATCCAGTACTTTGAAAAAGCACGGATATTAAGTGAGTACTTTAAACATCATCTATCAAAAGACTTTTTCCAACTGTTTTCCAGCCATTCTTCTCTGCCTTTTGTGCTGCTTTCTGTGTCTGTGGAGACCAATCAGATGTAGGAAATGGGCACACAGCAGCAGCACCCACGAGTGCACACGCAGACGCACAACACCTCCTGTATTAAACCCTAGAAACTATCAGAAAAAAACACTGCAGCTTTGTGGTGTTATCTCCCACAAAAACAAAACGTTGAGTACATTGTTAAGACCGATAAGGTGACAGCTTAGACCCAAGCTCCATCTAGAGTTGCACAGGACAGTTTTTAAAGAAGCAAAGGTACAAGTAGCTCTGTGGTTCATAAATGTTAGGAGTGAAATAAGTTCTATTTTCATCCCAAAATGCAAATACATGTTGTTTTAATTATCCACACTTTTTTCCTAGTGAGTTACTTTCTAAATCTAAATCTACTTTAAAAGAATTAGTCTTTAATCCTATAATTTGTGCACCATTTCTCACAATTTTGATATTTTCTTTTTTGAAATTAGCAGTGGAAACAAAGACAAGATCAGGGTTTAGAAAACTACTGAACCAAACCAGACCTCTTAGTGGAAACAGACAATATGCCAGTGTCCACCTCCTCCAGACTATAAACAGAGGACTGGTCCCATTTGGCTTTAAACTTTTGCCTGAATCTGTCTCTTCTTTCTGGTTTCCAATGCTGCTCAAGATAGTTTTTCCCCCTTTGAACAGGTGGCATAGCTGTAGCTCAGTTCCTGCCCCCAGTGGAGTTCTTCACTGTGATGTGAAGTCTTCTGAATATAACTTATTGACACAAAGAGGCCTGATAAGTTTCTTTAAAAACCTAGTCACAAACAGAGCAGACACACATGAATTCAAAGGATAATTTCAATTTAATATTGTTCCTGAGATAAACTTATTTTAACCAAAGTCTCAGTGAAGAATGTTGCATGCTATAGCTTTAATGTGTAGTACAGTAATAGAAAGCCCAGTTCTTGTCTTGTTCCATCATCAGTGAAAGACCTGCAACAGGCTGCCAGCATTGTCGACCATATTGCCCTGGATTTTCAGGGTCTTAGTGAAGGGCTGACAAGCTGTCAGTGTGTAAATATGGTTATTATTTTTTACTTTTCTTTCCAAAAATCTGACAGACCTGGTTGATAGATTAAGTAAGCCCTGGAAGAGTCATAAAGGAACATTCTGAAAGATTTTTCACTGCCTTAATCTGACTCAAACTGCATGATGAAGACAATCTGGGTCTAAAATGAATTTATAGTCTCTTACAGTGGGATGGAGACAGGCATAATTAGCTGCCGCAGTGTTTGGAGATGAGAGTTAATTAAGAGTGTTATGACAATAGAGGCGTTCTGCCTAAATGTAAGCTGGAGTAGCAGTGGTACAGTGCAGGGTGACAGTTTAAACACCTTGTGATTCAGTCTCTGTGAGAAGTGAAAATCCGGCCCTAAGAAGCCGGGCTCGTGCTTACAGAGATTTGCTGAATCATCTGGCTGTCTTGCCTTTGGAACTGTGAATGAATACAAATGCTTTGCTACACAGCGGTGTTGGGCTTTTGATGGACGTGGACACAGAGCCCTCCTGAAAACCAAGTGCAGCACTTTATGAAGCTGCCTGTCCGCTTGGCTGGATCAATAGGCTGTCTGAGATAGTGCTGCTGAACTCTCAGAGGCATTGAATATTTTATTGACTTGCATATTTTACCTTTAAATAATGAATCATTAGCATACTGGAAATATAGAGGGAGCGTCATAATGGGAGGTGTTGGAACTAACCCCCTGCTGAAAGAGTTTCATCAGGATTAAACTAAATCAAAGGCTTGATGTGACTTTGCTTACTTTATGCAATGACAATTGATAGCCTTTGTATTAACAGATTTATATTTAGAGGAGGAGACCTCAGAATTTCATCTTTGCATCTGGGAGACAATGTGGTTCTTGTGGCTTTTTCAGGTGGGGACTGAGTGTTTACCCCAAGTGAAGGAGCAAGCATCTTGGGTTCTTGTTCATGAGTAAGGGTAGAATGGACTGTGAGGTTGACCGGCAGATTGGAGCAACAACATGTTGAAGAGGTAGCTTATAGCTACCAAGCAAAGCTTTCAATTTTCTGGTTGATGTTTGTTCCAGCCCTCACTTATGGTCATGAGCTTTGGGTAGTGACTGACAGTGAGATCATGGGACTCTAGGGTGAGGAACTCAGAGTAGTGACGCTGCTCCTTTGCATAGAAAGAAGCCAGTTGACATAATTTGGGATGTGTCCTGGTCCCCCCCCCCCCCCAGAGGTTTGCCCATGGCCATGCAACTTTGTGGAGACCTTGGGGCAGACCTAGAACTTGCTGGAGGGATTATATATTCCCTCTGGTCTGGGAACACCCCAGGATCCCCAGGAGGAGTTGGAAAATGTTGCTGGAGAGGGGGATGAGCTACTGTCAGTGTCACTCATTACAAGCCAATCAGAGCAAGGCTACATAGGATGTAGTGGGCATAAGCTGCTCTGAAATGAAGCTCGCTGCTATGTAATACTACGAGAGGCATCTGGCTGTAGACCTCTATGGTGGGGCACTTTGGGGTTCATCTGTTGCAGATCTCTGCAATGGGGCAACCTCGGCCATGGGGGAGGAAGTGACTTCCTCACCCTTATTGGGTTTTACTTAGTTTGTGCTGTATGATTTTTAAATGTAAACCCCCCTTGTGAATTCTCCTTTTTTATTCCTAAACTTTGCTGTTGTGAAAAGTAGCCACTTACTGTAACCTCTGACATTGAGTGGAAAATAGCGATGCACGATATTATCGGTCTGATATCGCTATCAGCAGATATCAAAATTTCTGCTGATATTTACATGCCATATTTTGCCTGTGTATTTTGGCATATATCGACTGTAAATTTTGTCCATATATACTAATAAATTTTTGGAGTTTTAGACTGAACCAACAGACCTATGTCAGTTGAGATCTTTTTCTTTATTCATCCTCTTTAAACTTTAACATTTTTTAAGGACTAAAGTTTTTTATTTGGTCATCCTCAAACCTTGAAGTGTGCCTAAAAGGACTGAAATTTCTTGTCCGAAAAGCATATTTAGATATTGGTATCAATATTGGCATTGGCTTGAATGAATTTGTAAATATCAGCATATTGGATATTGGCAAAAATCTGATATGGTGCATCCCTAGTGAAAATACAGTATATGCTTGGGTAATGTACATCACTTCCCACCCAACAGTAGAGGTCATCCCATTGTAGAGGTATCCTGCCAGACCCGCTTGACTACTGGAGACAGTTGACAAATCAAGCTCATGCTGAAGTTGGTGGGGAAATGAGCCAGAATGGCTTTTCCACCTAGAAGAGCTTTCCTTGCAATTCTTTAATCTTTTTTTAATAAAGAAATGTTGTTGAGTCCTGATGAAACTGCCACCGTCTGGCTACATCCAAACTAATCATTCCACTCGCAGCCATTGTGTTCCAGCTTACAGTGCAACAAAACTCCACCAGTAACTATTGCACACTCTTGCCAAAACTGGTTGGGAGATGAGCAAAATCATCTTTTCTGTCAAGAAGGGCCTTTAGTTTGGTTCTTTTCTCTTCTTGTTATAAGAATGTGGTCCAGTTCTGATACATCAGAGCTGATCTGTTACCAGTTGACACTGTATACCAGCTAACAGTGCAGCCTAACCCCACCCATAGGTACTGCCTTGTTCTCCTCAAATGACGTTGATTGGTCGGGTCCATTCTCAGACCTGGCACGAGTGTTTCGGGTTGGAGCCCTGTAGGATGGATTTGCCTGATGACAGACATGGAATCTGGCCAATCCATTGGCTATGCAAAGTTAGGTGTGCTGGGCTTTTTTGTTCAAGATTGAGATGTTTTCAATTGATGTTTATTGGCCTTAAAATCCATACAAATAATTATGCTCCTCAGAGAGTGAGTTCCAATATCTTTGTTTGACTCCTGAGGCTGACATTTGTGCTTTAGTGAGAAATGAACTACAGGATAGATTGCTATGAAATCTGGTCCAAACATTCATCTTCTACCTTAAAATGAACTGTGATATCTTTGGTGGCACTTGTTTCCTATAGTGCCATCATCAAATCAAAAGCTGCCCTCTATTCAAACAGAAACGATCCATGATTACATCTTCAGGGTCTGCACACGGTAAGACAAAAATGTTCTTATATATATTTCTCTTGGTCATTGAAAACGTCACGAAACAACATTATTCCCCTGAGCATCAAAGCCTCGGACTCAGGTAAACAAGATTGCAGGGGCAGAACCTTACATTTCTATCTTTTAAAGATGAGGCTGAGTCGGGTTGACCAGAGATGAAAGTCCTCCTCCGATGTTTGGGTGGGTGGTTTACAGTCACTGAGAGCAATATCGAGTTTGTCTGACATTATTAGAAAACAGCAAAAGCAGAAAAAGAAAGATCTCAGAGTGAATCTTCTCAGCACCTGGTCGACAATTAGATCTCCTTCCCCTTTCTCTTGACAATGTTCACTCACAGCTCAAAGCCTTTTGTGATAATGTGGCAGGGCACTCTTAACAACACCACATACAAAGACTTTTATGCAAAATGATATGCTAATGGGATGATTATATAACATGCAATGTCTTTCTGAGTGATATTTCCCGTGGGCTGGTGTGAGATAACAGACAGCTATATTATCATACCTTCACAACATGCAGAAATAGAAGAAACAGAGAGGGAGCCCGGCCTAGGTTTGAGTGACAGCCGGCCACCAGCTCAGCAAACATGAGGGTCTTCAGCTCTCCAACACTGCAGTTCTTAGTCAGCTTCAGGTGTGGTAGTCAGCTATGTGCGCTGCTCTGTTGTCTTGTGGGACTGCTACTATCTACCATACAAGGATTAGAGGATTTAAAGCTTCTGTAAGGTTTAAAAAAGCCTTATTTTACAAGTGTTTGAAACTGGTGATTTTTACATCTTTCTACGTGTTTGTTATGTAAACACTGCAGACATCATTAGTGCAAATTTTCATACATTTATACTATCTCAGATAGGGTTTCTGCATTCATTAGTTTTCTATTAATGCTCCAGGAATGTGCCTTGATTCGTTTGGCACCGAGAAACGCTGACAGCTTCACCACTCATTGATCTCCAGAGTGTATCAGTGATCTGACAGCTTAGTGATCAATGAAGTACTGAAGATCTACAGCAGTGCCTCTCAACAAGGGGTACTTGTTATCCAGGAGGTACAATTAGAGCTGCCAAGAGGTATGAGGAATGATTATGTGCAGCTCAGCTTGTTTGAATATTTGGAGATAATGATTTATGAAAAAAAAGTTTAATACCAATTTGTCTACAATATAGCTAGTATTAAAGGGAAAAACAAACTTAGGTACAAGGCTCTGTTTAAGTTTACTCTATTCTAAATAGCAAGTAGAGATGGATGCATTTTGTCGATTCAAGAACATAGCACCTTGTTTGGATCTCGATTTTCAAATATTACAAATGTAATCAGTAGATAAAAATGTATTTTTCTGTTACTCTTACCAGTACCTGGTTGTAGTATGGCCAGACAGTGTCAGCACTGCATCTAAAAGCTGATCAAAATCAGCCCATTAAATGCACAGTATGTAAATGCCGCCACCAGAGGGCTCCACGCATTGCCACTGTTTACTTTCTGTTTTGAGTTGAGGACGTTGTTCATTAAGGTGTGGCTCTCCAAGCAATCTCAAAATGCTTTGCATGAAGTTTGCAGCTTGAACCAGGAAGGCCACTTTTAACCGTTTTTCTCCCTCATTATGTGAAATTCATCAGCACAAACCAAACGCTGGTTTACTGTTAAATGATTAAAGCTCAACAATGCCCATCCATTTTTTAGTGCCTCTGGTTCCAGAAGTGAAATTTTCCCTTCAAATCCCGATTCAAACGCATGAACCAAGCTAAACAGCTGGCTACATACTCCTGACTATTCAACATTTGATTCAGGGCAAAAATGGCTTTCAGTAATAGCAAAGAAAGGCAAAGGCAAGACTGTAGACATTTCTTTATGGGGACAAAGCAATCAGGCATTCTACAATGTATTGCAATTCATTTGATTTCTTGTTAAGGATAACTATTCTAACTATTATTTCAAACTATATATGATTTTTTTCTACACTCATCTTTATTGAAGTGTATAAATTTGTCATATATCATAGTCGCCGATATATTGCTTCATACTATGGTTGTATGTACTGTATTGTTGTCCTCAACAGTCTACAGCAGTGGTGCCCAACCTTTTTTCCTTGGAGCCAAGTCCCCCCCAAGGCCCACCAAATAAAAAAGGGACAATACTATCAGAAAACATAAATTTTGATTGTTACACGTACAAACCCTGAGAAAATAAATCTACATATGTTTACCATACCAAAAGACTTTTGTATAAACTATTTCAGTGAAGTTTTCCCATGATCTTATTTCATATATGCCATGTATTATAAACTTAGCACAAAAAGTAAGGAAATTTGTGTTTGGTAGATTATTTCTTTGTTGTAATGCTTCTTGGCAATAACTAAATTGTTTAGCACTGTATCTCAGTACATCTATGAAGACTTTGAATTTGTTCCAAGTAGTTGCAGGTGAATTTTAAATAGTATTTTTTCTTGAAATGTGCATCTCTGGTTGACAATAAAATTACTAGTCCCTTAAACTCATTCTTAATATTTCTAGTAGCATCTTTTTTGTAAGTAAGACCACCTTTCACCACTAGTCTTGCAGTGCATTTTTAATCATCCACACAATAATATATTGTAGTGGTAGCCGCTACATCCACACTCCCTTAATTATTGTTATACATGTATTTTTATAGTGATATTGTTGAGAATTGCTCAATGTTTCTCAGTCTCTTACATGCAAACCAATCTAGGCCTACCAACCTGAAGCCTTGTATGCTCAAAGTTCTGCCTGATTTAATGGACCTTTTCCTTTGCGTTATTGTCTTATGAATTCCACGACTGTCAGGTATCTGTGGGTAATGTGTGTATGTCTCGACTTGCTCTTAATGCACAGACCAATGAGAAAATTTCAGTTGTAATGGTGCTATTAAAATCAAACAGATGTAGCTTTACTTAGTAAGCTACCACCTGCGATTAGATGACTGCATAGTGTGCCTCCACCAATCTGAGTCATTTGTAACACCCTCTGCAGCCTCTGGCTTTTATGAAAGAAAGATTGTGACAGTATTCTCTATTATATAACATACAGTGTTAGAAGACTTAATAAGGCTGGAGGGGCATGTAAGGCCAAAAGTCAGAGCATGTCTGACACATCGGTGTACTGAAAATGACCTGACTGCAAACTTATTTAGCCACAAATGATCTTTTAATCAACCCCAAATATTTCCTGCTGCTCCACCTACTTGTGCAGGCACACAAGACATACAGTGCAAAGAAAAAGTGACCATCAATATGAAAGCATTTTCTAGATATTAAATATTTAGTGTTATTTAATCCATTTGATGTAAGAAACACATATGCAGACTTTTAAGTTTCAAAATATCAAAACAGACTTTTAAAGGGACTTGAGCTGTTTTTTGAGGATGTCTTACAAGGAGAAATGCAAGCAAAAGCAACACAGTGAAGTTTGAGTTTAATAGACAAATTTCACTGCATTAAAGCGTGAATTAGCATTCCTTCAAACTATGAAATCCTGTTGTAGCTTGAGTGTTGTGTTCTCAGATCTAAGGAGTTACTGAAAGGATTTAAACTGTATGAATGATGAAATGATCTCTGATATGTATTGCACAATAATAGCTCCAAAAATGCAAAAATACAGTGATGTGATAATTACCTTCATTTTTTTTATTGGACTACCAGAAGGAATCAAAATGTCTTTAAGACTTCATGGCATCTGCAGACACATCAAAGTAGAAACACATGAAGACAGACAGACAGCAATGCCTGCACATATGCCACATCAAAACACTGCGGCTCATCTGACTGTTTCCCCTAAGGTAACATTATGGAGATATGGCACATCAGCATATATTCTCCTGGGAAATAAACCTCTTCATACAGATGTTTAATATCCTCCAACTGCTCCAGGACTCAAACTAGTACGCCTCAAACACTCACCACAATCACCTGCAGATAAAATGGCAGTCATCTCCTCACTGCGGTTTTCTTCTTCTTCAGTTTTAGCCGAGTGCACAAGCTCAGTGACACCCCGCCTCACACCAAGTTACACACATTTACACCTGGCAGAAACCCAGAACAGCCACTTTTTTACTCCGGGGCACTTCATAGCTCTTCAGGCAGGGTTTTAAGGTGAAGTGTTATGTTCTGCCTCTTCTCAACAAAAGCTGCAGGAGTGCGTAAAATCCAGTGTGTTCTTTTGTTAGCTTTTCTACCCTCTGCACACATGTAAACCCACAGAGTCTATGTTGGGCTACTACGAGTGAGAGATCTAAGTGTGTTGCGTAAAAAGTATGTGAATAGGTCATTAATGTGTACATGAAATATCATAGAGCCTCTCAACCAGCTCTGAATCTCACTCCAACCTGCATATAACCAACACTAAAAGCCATTTGAGTTTAGTACAGCTTTTTATCTTTATCTTTATTTAACATCTTTTTCTAGTTTTCCTCATCAAAATCTTTATTGTCATTGTAAATACCAGGATAGTAGAATTAAATCAAAAAAAATTTCTTACATATTTGATAGAAACCAAATAAAAGTGTATTCCATATTCTGTCAACATGAAATAAGGTGTAGAGACTAACAAACCCAATTTTTTAGGACTTTCAGTATTATCGCCTTAGATTAAGCTCCAAAATGAGCTCATAGGTTTAAAATTGCAGTTATCATGTGTACTGTCCTCATACTGAATTTCTGATATTCAAAGCTAAACAGTTAGCCTCAAGTGCAATCTTCCTAGAGGCACAAGGTGTTACTCTACTTGACACTGACTGAATAGTTTTACAATATATTTCTTGTAAAATGGCAACAAAGCTTGAATTGTTTTATATGTTTAAAATAAAACAAATACAAAATAAGACAGTCAAAACCATTTTTTAAAGATTATATTGGGGCTCTTTTGCCTTTATTTGGATAGGATAGCTAAGGAAAGACAGGAAATATGGGGAGAGTGAGGGGGGAAGAGACCAGGAATCGATCCTGTGACCAGTGTGTTGACAACTATTGTGTCTGTATGGGCTCCTGCCCTGCCCACTGAGCAAACCAGCACCCAAAACCACAATTTTCAGTCTCAGAATGCTTATTCATGATGTTAGCTTGTAGCTAAGCTTGCTCACAGCTCTGCATACTAGGGGATATAAATTTATATGATAAGTAGAAACTTACAAGTTTTCATTTCCTAGTTTTCTTTTACTTTACTATCCATTGCAAGTTCTTTTTTCAGGAATCAAACTGATACCATTACTTTTTGCCTAACAAAAGTTTCTTATTTTCTTTCAGAATAAAATCAGATTTTTATCCAATCAGAAAGTAAAGTACCCATATCTTAACACAGGACATTTAGCAAAATAAAAGCAAACTGTGTTTTTGTGTAAATCTCATAGTGTAATTGTTAATCTTTATTGGGTTTCTTACAAAGAGAAAGCAACTAAACCGGAACTCCTGTGAGTAATTTTGTAAATGCACTCCTGCATATTTCTTAATATTTAACAGTGTTAAAGATTGTATTTCACACAATAAGCACCTTGAAGAGTGCCCTACCTCTAGGTCATGGTTTCAGCCCACACTATATCAGTGCAGCACTAATTAAAATAATAAAGTCAAGATCATAAAATACATTTCTTTGCAATTATATGATTCCCAAGTCAAACGACTGGGGATGATTTTTTTTTATAGTAAAAATCTACCTAAAATTTTCTTTTGAAATGCAAAACTTAAATGTGTGGTCAAGCATATTTTTCATTGTGATTAACTATCAAAATCCAGCAATTAATGATGATTAAAAGATCTAATTGTTTGACAGCTGTACTAATTTGTCTTGAATAGGTTACTGAGGTGTTAATTTGTTAATTTGGTATGTTAAAAAATTCACCTCTGCTCAGGCATGGCCTTTTTGAATTGATAATCCACATAAATGTCCCATGAATACTGTGTATTAAATGACTGTTAACCAAATTCTGGTACATACTTGAGCATTAATACCTGTCAGTGTTGCTTTTTGTGCTGTCAACCTGGGCTCTTTCCAGTATCCAATGTCAGAATTTTAACCAACATCACGATTAACAGTCTAATTTCAAAATAAAATGAAGACAACATAAATTAAAAGCACATTCTGGCTCAAACATTAGGTGTTAACTTGTATTTTGAAATCTAGTGTTAAATGTATGCACAGAATAACTGAGGGCTCAAACTGATTTATCTTGTAGAAAACTTACCAGCTGCAAAAAAAGAGAGATTTTTTCCACATGTCTTGAACCAAGCAGGTGTTTGCATGAACTTCAGATAAAAGTTCACCATTTGGCGTTTTTTCTCATTTGGATGCAGCTGAGTACGTTCTGTCCACAGGCTGTTTTCATGTGTATCGCATGCCCAGAAATTCAAAGAGTGGCATAGAGCTGATTGAGCCGAAATATTGATTGGAAAAGACAGAGTAAACATGGTTTTTAAAGGGATATCTATTTTACACATACACTCTAAATAGTTGATTTAAAAAGAACTATAGTAATGGAATGGATTATGCATGTGGTTGGGTTTATTTTTCTAAAATAATAATGGAGAAATTTTTCTCTAGAAAGGTAAAACGTTTATATTAGATCCACAAGATTTTTGTTCAATATTGAAATGTGACAATATGAATAATAAGATTAGTATCAAATGATCACTAAAGTCTCGGTTTATCCCCTGGAAATCACAAATACCTCAATCCAGTGGGGCAGCTGGAAGGATACTTGGAGAGATGGGGCATGGGCATGGTGTAGGCCTGCAGGATGGCCATCAGGAGGCCCGAGCAGTACAGGACCAAAGTTGACGTGGCAAAGTGTCGAACTGGTGTATGTTCCCATACCTGACCGGACCTGATATAAGCTTTTATAGTGCATTAGGATACAATACATTAGGATATGATGTGTTATATGATAGATGATACAATACAATTGATGCCATGCCATACCATGCCATACCGTACTATACAAGGCCCAGATATGACATGGTGGCATAATACAATATGATACATGGTCCACCATTTCAGTAATATCATGATACAGCTATGTTGTTATAATTAAGATTTTAGACAATATCAATCATATAGTGATACAAAATGTTGCTAATTAACTTAAGAAGGCAAACAACCCATAGTAAGATCAAATGCAAAATTGATGTAATTGTACAATGTTATTTGGAAAAAGATAAGACTCTTATTGTCCATTATCTCTTTACTTCCTGGCACTGCAGACTGCCATTATGCTCCAGGCTTCTTTTACCGTATTATCAGCTACTTCTGTTAAGTTCTGGTTAAGTAGGATCCCAAAAAGCAAAAGACTGACCTGAGAACATAAAGCAAAAAAGTTTATTGTCTAGAAAACAAAAGGGCAGGCAGTGGCGACAGGGGGCAGGCTGGCTCGTCGAAAGCACCAAGATAAGTCTGGACTGGGAAACACTGGCAAGACTTAACCAGCAGGGAGGCTTAAAAGGCCTAAAACACAGAGAAACGCTGGGGAGAATCAAAAAGTTCCAAGAAACAATAACACAAGTAAGAAGTGTGGAGAGCACTACCAAAAAAGATGGAATTATCTGGAGTGAAGACCAGGCTTTTAAGTCTCAGGAGATGAGTAGATAGAAGGCAATTGTGCCTGCATCTACTGCAGCAGGAGAAGCCAGCCCTGCTCCCTGCCATGCACGTGCTCTGCTGAAGAAAGGAGAAAACAGGAAAAGGACGAGAAACACAACAAAAACAGAAACTGAACAGCAAAAGAGGACGTAACTCTTAAAACCAATACATAGTACAGCACGTTTGATAGCTAACTTGCTATCCAAAATGTTGATGTCTTAAAATTAACAGTGGCTCCTTGCTGTTAAATATGACCACAGTTTAAATAGAAAGCCACTGGATTGTAATAACTGGAGTATAGCGTTTCCTTATGTATTTCTGTCTGTTAGCTTCTCTTAGGTTATGTACATACAAAGCAACAGCCCACCACAGCCCAAAGCGTTCCTCTAACCTTTAGCTTTCTGCCAGCTCGCACAATGCGTCAGCAACCCAGGTGTGAATCATGAATAGCTTGTTAAAGCCACAGTGTTAGGACTGTGGCGGTACAATGGAGTGGATGTCGACACACACAAGGAAACCAAGGTGCAACAACCTTGACAGAGCTGCTGGCGAGCGGGCAGTACATCCGTCTTGACAAAAGAGTAAAAATAGATTTGAGGAAGTGGGAAAATGGCAAGGACAGGGTTCATCTTAATGACAGCAGTTATAATACAGCTCACTTTGGAGAGTTTTTTTTAATGAAGACCTCATTCAGTGCCAGCTCTGTGACTAAAAGATACGGTTTAAATAGAGTCACTGGTGAAATTAATTTGAACATTTTGTGCAGCCAAGTCGTTCTAAAGTTTGGGGTTTAAATAAGAGTGCAATGCTCGTCTGCCAAATTTAAGATAGTGTCTACTTCTAAATGTTCATCTCTGTTCCCCATTTGTTGCCTAAATGGTTCATCAATTTGAAATCCACTGTGCCATTTTTACTGTCAATCTCCAAAACACCCTTCAGTTTGGAGAAGTAATTACCTAAATGTAAAGATTGAACATCCACTAAAGCAGATTAATATATGTCAGACGCAGACTCAGGATGTTTGTGGCAGGGTGGAAATAATACACCTACTGTCTGTGGTAGGGCAGCATCACAGAAAAATACAATATACATTTAAACTAAAATGGTTAGAAGTCCTTGTTGAGCATAAACATTGTATTGAAATGTATTGAAATAACCCTAACCCTAGCATTGAATTCATAACTATTCATTTGTTTTACAAAGATACACAAGTCAAAATAACAGTGAAAATGAGCTTTATGGTAACAACCTTATGGCACTTTATTGGATGTTCTCCACTGGTGCAGATATGCCCTCTAGGGGACACTTTATCAGGTTCTTTCTACAGGAAGTACACCATTGGGGGCACTTTATCATAATGACTACTGCATGGGCAGCCTAGAGGGCACTTTATCCACAACTGTCCACTAAAGGGGCTTGCTAAAAGGCACTATATCCCAAACTGTACACTGGAAGGGAACCTTAGAAGGCAGCTTTGTCCCTGTTCATCCACTTGAGGTGCTCTCTAGAGGGAACTTTATCCAATATTGTCTGGATTTATATTGTTCGCTGGTAGGGTTCTCTAAAGAGCACCTTGTCCAATTTGTCCGTTGGGGGCTTACTAGAGGTCACTTGATTATAATGTCTACTAAAAGGGCTCGCTAGAGGGCACTCAAACCCATTTTGTCCATTTGGAGGGGTTCTGTAGGTGACACTTAATCTCATTTTTACACCTTAGAAGGCAACTTCCTTGCATTTTGTCCACTGGGAGGGTTAGCTGAGGTTCACTATCCAATTTTTCCAAGGTGGGGGCTTGCTTAAGGGCACTTTATCCCATTTTGTCCAGTGAAGGGGCTTACTTAAGAGCACCTTTCCAATTTTGTTGACGACAGGGCATTTTAGAGGGCATTTTACCTCATTTTGCCCACTGGTAGGGTTCACTAGAGGGCACTCTAACCCATTTTGTCCACTGGAAGGGCTTACAAAAGGGCACTTTATCAGACTGCCTACTAGAAGGACTCACAAGAGGGCAGTTTAGCTTAGTTTTGCACTGGGATGGTTTACAAGAGGGAACTTTATCCCATTAAGTCCACTGGAATGGTTCACTACAGGGCAGTTTGTCCAATTTGTCCATTGGTAGGGCTTACTAGAGGGCACTTTTTCATAATTTCTACAAGAAGAGCAGGTCATCTCAATGTATCCACTGGAAGGGTTTGCTAGAGGGCACTCTATCATAATTTCTACTAAAGTGCTCACTGAGGGGCAGCTCATTCCTTTTTTCTAGCGGGAGAGCCCGCTAAAGGGCACTTTATACCTTTTTGTCCAATGACGGGCTTGCAAGAAGGGGCTGGAGGGCACTTCATCATATTCCCACTTGAAGAGTAGCCTACATGATGTTTTCTAGTTTTTTCCACTGGAATGGCATCACTGAGGACTTTTAACCAGGCTTTGTTATTTGAAAGGTTGCCCTGCCAATTGGTTGTCTTTTTTTCCTCTGGAAGGGCACACTAGAGGTCACTTGATCTTGTTTTATGTACCATAGGGGAATCCAATGGGACACTTTTCCAGTGTGTGTGTGTTTTACATTAGGGCACCACAGGGTCCCCCTTTGAGTCCACCAGTGATTGTCAATTTTATCTAATAAAGTGAACGAAATCCCCTACATCAGTGTTGCTCTAGATTATGTCTTACATCTGGTTAATGAATTGTTATTTGGTTGATATTGAAATGTGTCGTCAGCGTGTCACCAAAGGAAACTTTGTTGTCTTAATTACAAAGCACTGAAGTGATGTAGATGAAATAATTGCATGGCTCAAAGCATCGCCGAGGGATTCTGATGAGGGACTGTTTAAGATTTAGTAAGCTGTTGTTCAGAAGACAGGAATTAAAATTGAAGCGCTCACACAAACACACTGCAGGTGTATGCTGTGTTCAAAAACATTTTAAGGGTGTTTCACATACAAATATAGTTGGTCTTTCAGATGTGTACACAGGTCACATGAACCTAGGATTTCTATGTTGTGAAGCTCAGGGTTTCCAAATGAGTTTTGAAATTGAGGTGAGTTTATTTAACGAGTTTAATTAACTCAGGGTATCAGGTTTGATATGGCTGTGCATTACTTTTCCATATCTACTTTTCCATTTCCATTTTCTCAGATACTAGCATCTTTATTTCTCACTGTTCAGGTGCCTTGTATTGGAGCTAATTTATCACAAGCCTTAGTACAGAGTCTGGTAAACCATGATGAGATTTATTCCCTGGATTATTTAGCGTATTTCATATGAAGACACTCAACAAGTCAGTTGGCAGATTTCTTAAAATTTGGATGTCACAGATCCAATGCAAGGATGCTTTAACAAGCCAAGGAGCCAGAGAAGGAACCACATATTGACCAACTAGTCCGGTTCAAATGTATATTCATGGTACATTTCTTATAAACTTACTTTGGTGTGCTTTTCAGAGATTCAATAATCCATCAAGAGTGAGCGTTTGTGCAGCAGTGGCAAAGAAAAACTTTGTTTGAACAGGTAGGAACTTCAAGCAGAACCAGACTCAGATTGAACAGTCATCTGCTGCAACTGTGTGGGTTAAGAGACCAGGATCTTTGAAGAGATTTAAGAGACAGACAGAGAGTGATAGAAATAGACTATTAGAAAGACGCACATACAGATAGACGGGAAAGGGTATAGTTTTTATGGTTACAGTGCCATTAGTGATTGTATGTATAACCTTTGTTAGGAGGAACAATGTTAACAGTATAAGCATAACTGATCATGACAATTGTAAATCTAACATGTTTTTGTATTTATTCAATGTATTATGCGTGCTCTACATATGTATGTCTATCAGTAAAGTAGAAATGATAAATGTATTTTATTTATAAACCACTTTCACAGTGTTTAACATAGATTTAAAAGAACAGAAGTAAAAAGAATTTGACAAAAAGAACATTCAAAAATCCAAAAACATTTAAAAACATACTTAAACCTGCTCTCCAGCCGTCTTTTCACAGACTTTAGGGGGAACAAAAACCTGGTCCCTGGGAATGCAAAGCATGGGAAGAAATGTATGGGTTCACCAAATCAGACATGTATGATGGTGCAATATCATTCACAATTTCATAAGTCAGCAGCAGTACCTTTAAGTCTACTCTAACCGGAACAGGAAGCCAGTGAAGAGAAGCCAGCACTGGAGTCATGTGCTCATATTTACTTACTCTGGTAAAAACATGACCTACTGAGTTCTGTATCAACTGCAGACCTTAAAGACTCTTTTTGGCAAATTACAATCATCTAAGGACCTCAACATCCTGAAACAACGGAGCTGGTCTAATCTAGGTGATACCTCTGAGGTGAAAAAGGCAACTCTTGTCACCTTCTTGATATACAAAATTAGACCAAAGAGTCTAATCAAAAAGCACAGAGGTTCTTAACTTATCTTTGCTATGAATTACAGTGTCACCCAGCGACAGAGTGAAGTGGTAGTAGAGTAGACTAATTCTAGCAGCTCCAATAGCCATCATTTCTGTCTTTGAATTTGCTGATAACAAGCTCCTAACAGCAGCCAGACAGGTCTCAAGTTTAGTCGTCAGATCCACTTAGCAGGACTTCTGGCATTTACTGAAATCATCTGCCTAACAGTAAAACACAATTCCAAATGAGTGTAAAATTTGACCCAAAGGTGCCAACATAACAAAGGACCCTGAACAGACCCCTGTGGCACCCCATGCCTAACAGCACAGGACTCAGAGAACACATTGTTATATAAAACACTTTGCAATCACTCTGAAAGGTTAAAGTTTTAACCAATGGTGCACCTCACCCAAGAAGCCAAAAAAATGATCAAGTCTGTACAATAGTATGCAATAGTTCACTGCTTAGAAAGCAGAGCTGAGATCTAGCAAGACAGCAGATGCTGACTCTGAGAAGACAGCCAATAAGAGCCAATAGAAAAATATCAGTATTTTTCCAAAAGATGGTTTTTGCACCAAAATAAAAAGAAACACATGCATATATAGCTAAGACTGGTGTATAAAATCAATACAGTGCTAAAATTTGTCATGGTTTTGACACTTCTATTATTATAAGAAAAACAATCATACCTTTTACTTTGCTTTAAAGCAGAGTAAAATATATGATATAACTGGTGTGGGGCCAAATCTTTGTATCTCCATTTTTCATGATTTTTAATTTTTTGCATAAATTGGTGCTATTGGCCACTCTTTACAGTTGTCATTAGGTTTTAATACATTGTAAACTACAAAAGTTCCAAAAAGATGTTGACTATGACCATTCAGTGTTAAAATTTACCGAAAAATACAGCAACATTTCATTCCCTGATTAGTGATTTTGGAGATACGTTTTGGCCTAACCTGACATGCCAGATAAATTTGTTTCACACATCCATCTGGAAAACCTTCAATATACAGTGTTTGGGAAAAGGCAGAGCCTTTGAAAAAAAACTCGGCACCTTTGGGTCTGTCCCTTTTTTACGGGCCAATCAGAGCAACAAAACATGTGACGTTGTAATGCTATCGAGGTGCGCGTGCACAGCTACCGAGGAATATACTCCATATAGAACTGCATAACACGAATCACGGCGACTATAGGCATGTCAGTACACAACTTTAGTTGTTTTTGAAAAGAAAACAACTCACTGCTGTTCTTTGTTCTTCTTTTAACCAAGAAATGTCAACAAGCTCTGATAAAACTGGTGCTTTAGCAGCATCCACGTTAATGTCTTCTGCCATAACTACACCGGCCTCTTGCTGCTGCTTGCTTACGTCACGACTCTGCTGCGCCCGAAAGTCCTGCCCCTCGTCACTGATTGGTCCTGTTACCTTCTAACCGGGCCTAAACACATTAAATGGTAGCTTTGCAAGATGGATTCACCAGTAAGGAACAAGGAAACAGGCGTATCCATCTGCTTTGCAAGGTTAGTTTTGGCCTGATGCCTGCAGAAAAAAGGCTAGGAACCACTCCACTGATATAGCAGATATTGTTTTTTATCGTAAGTAAATACTGTTGAGTGATGACTTTCTACGAAGTGAGTGAAACTCCTTTTGAGTTTGTTGATTTCAGCTCTTTGTTCACAATGATTAGATGGCATTTTGTTCAGCTTATATTTTACTAGAGACTAATAGCAGAGTGTCACCATAAGAGTAGAATTCAAAACACTTTTAAAACAGAAGAAAAGATTTTGGGTTGTCTAAAATATTTAAAAGAAGTAATTCTTTTCAGTTTCATATCTGAATGGAGATCAGTCTGAAAACCAGCTACACTGAGTCGGACTCTGAGGGAGGTGGGGAGGAGGAGAAGTGGTTTGGGTCTTTTTTAGTCTAAAAGACTGGTGCTCAAGTGCAACATCTAACATCTACTCTGAAAGTTGTATATTACACTTGCAATGACCCCTGAATGTTTCTCTCAAGGTTCATTGGGAAATTTTAACTCTTCAACTGAGAAAACTTAGTTTGAGTCAGTGGAGTGAATTTCAGTGACATATTCTTCAAACCTGTAACTTCAGGTTCTCAAGTGGTCTGCACATCTAAACGAGACATTTCCGGTTGAAAAAGGTTGAAATGAAAAAAAAAACTAAAGATTATTTGCTTCTGTGTGAAGTGGCTCAAGTGGGTTGTTTATGTTCAAATCCAGCCTGTCTGTACTTGTAGAGTGACCGTCCACAGAATTAATACTGAAGGCCGAAGCAGATTAGAATTTTAGCAAGTAATCAGTTATTTCTGCTGTCTTTCTCTGTTTTCGATCATTTCTAACTCTCAGGTTTTACAATGAGCCACGTTATAAACCATCAGACTGAGACACTATTCAGTCGCATCACAAATCATGCCCTGAGGTGGTAGCAGATTTGGAAGTGATAATTTATGAATGAAAAAAAAAAGCGAGCGGGACAAGAAAGGGAAATTAAAGCGAAAGCTGTACTTTGCATTAGCTCAGCCAGAATTTCAAATTTTCCTCGCAGGCAAATCTGCTTCTCAAATGAATTATTCTTTAACAAAACAGATGTTTTCAGCCTGCAGAGACGAGGATGAACAGCTGGACATAGTAAAAGAAAGTTTGCTTCTTTTAGCTGAGTTTCCTCCTGATGATTAGCCGTGTGTGACTACACATCCATGAAATCAATTTGTGCTGTTCTGACTCGACTGACTGACAATATAGAGTTCCAGAGGAAAGAGGAGACCACTGCCAAAATACTCTGGTTCCACTATTTAAAGGCTTGTCTTTGAATTAAATGAACATTTTTGCATTACTATGTACAAGAAGTTCAAACTCTCACATAATCATTTGATATTTAATTAAAATACCAAAGATGCTGAGTTTTTCCACACCTTGAATAATGCATAAAAAATTGCTCACATTCATGTTAAAGAAAACAGAATACAGATGTTTAAACTTAGAGGGCATTCAGAGATTGAGATTTGATTGAATAACCTTTAGTCACAGATTTGATGTGACTGACTGTCTTTAAATATTGACATAGTCACAGTGGCACCCTTTGGATTCTGAAGCTCATCAGTGGCATAAAGTAAATATCAAACATGGTTTATATTCATGATTCTGTCTGCCTACCTCTGACAGAATGCTTGCAGTAGCTAATGAGAATTGCAGTGGCAATATTTGGGGGGGGGTCACAATTAGGTGATTTTTCCCGATCTTTCAGGCCAGTAAGATATGATTGGATACAGTTAAATAAGATACACTATCACCATACACTATATTGCCAAAAGTATGCACTCATCTATCTAAATAGATGAAGTCAGGTGTTTTAATCACTTCCATGGCTACAGGTGTGTAAAATCAAGCACCTAGGCATGCTGACTGTTTCTACAAACGTTTGTGAAAGAATGGGTCGCTCTCAGGAGCTCAGTGAATTCCAGCGTGGTACTGTGATAGGATGCCACCTGTGCAACAAGTCCAATCATGAAATTTCCTCGCTCGTAAATATTCCACAGTCAACTGTCAGTGGTATTATAACAAAGTGGAAGCGATTGGGAACGACAGCAACTCAGCCATAAAGTGGTAGGCCATGTAAAATGACAGAGCGGGGTCAGCGGATGCTGAGGCGCATAGTGTGCAGAGGTCACCAACTTTCTGCAGAGTCAATCGCTACAGACCTCGAAACTTCATGTGGCCTTCAGATTAGCTCAAGAACAGTGGGTAGAGGGGTTTACGGTGCTCCCCATGTAAGCGGGCGGCCCAGGTTCGAATCTGGCCTGAGGCTCCCATGTCTCTCCCCCACTCTTACCCGTTTCCGACTCTATCCACTGTCCTCCTCTATCTAATAAAGGCACAAAAATGCCTGCATGCAGTTCCATGCTCCCAACTTTGTGGGAACAGTTTGGGGATGGCCTCTTCCTGTTCCAACA
This sequence comes from Cheilinus undulatus, assembly GCF_018320785.1. NCBI lineage: Eukaryota > Metazoa > Chordata > Actinopteri > Labriformes > Labridae > Cheilinus > Cheilinus undulatus. The sequence goes on along the minus strand of NC_054872.1, from coordinate 42,658,565 downwards.
GGACTGTGCACCAGTGCACAAAGCAAGGTCCATAAAGACATGGATGAGAGAGTTTGGAGTTTGGTGTGGATGAACTTGACTGGCCTGCACAGAGTCTTGACCTCAACCCGATAGAACACCTTTGGGATGAATTAGAGCGAAGACTGAGAGCCAGGCCTGTTCATCTGCCTCACAAATGCATTTCTGGAAGAATGTTCAAAAATTCCCATAAACGCTCTCCTAAACCTTGTGGAAAGCCTTCCCAGAAGAGTTGAAGCTGTTATAGCTGCAAAGGGTGGACTGACGTCATATTAAACCCTATGGATTAAGAATGGGATTTCACTGAAGTTCATATGCGTGTCAAGGCAGGTGAGCGAATACTTTTGGTAATATAATGTATGATGCAAGGTGAGTTGTGGTGAGTTAAGACAGGATGAGAGAGAACATGGTACGTAGTAACATGTGCCCACATAACATCCAGAAGAATTCAAATTAACATGATTGAAAAGAGTTTATGACTGGTTTGATTATATTAAATGGACTTCTGCCCCCTGCTGTGACTCATGGCTTTTTTTTAACAATATCAGTTTTATTTTCAGCCTCCTTCACATGAATCATCATCAATCTGATTTTTTCTCTCAAACCCTCCTGATGGAACCTCTAAACTAATCATCTCAGACTTTTTTTTAACTAAATACCCCTGTGAAGAATTAAACCAAAGTCCTGGGATCAAAAACAAGGCAGCTGCTGGATACCTCTCAGCCTTTGGTGCAGACGCTTGCCTAACTCTGCATAATGAAAGGACGACTGTGGGTCAATAGCAGGGCATTCTGCCAGAGAAATACGTCATCCACTCATTCCAGAGCACAGAAAGGAATCTTCAGTTAGTTAAGAAAGCCTGCTGGCTGTGCTGAGAAAGGTATTTTTTTCTTTTTTTTTAGACTTTTACTCTGAGATTGTTTCTGCAAGCTTGTTAGAAGAGAAGACGCTCCAGCAGGGGGATCTGCCCCTTCTCATTTTCTTCAAACTGTTGAGGAAAAAACAAAGTCATGCATCCTTAAGGGAGAGTGCTAGTAAGCTCTGCAAGATTACACTTAGTTAATGAGATATAAACACAATCTGAAACTTGCCTCCAGATTAAATTAGACAAAACTTCTTTAGATCCATTTCCAGCTGCGGAGGATAAAATAAACATCAACAGCAGTATGTCAATGACTCTTAGTCTTTGATTGGTTTAAAAATAGACGTAAGCCTTTGCTGCATCACAAAGAATTAATCTCAGAGAAAGATGAGAAGCGTCTTTGTGTTCAGAGAAGAAATTAAAAATAAGAAAAGTCAGTGGAATGAGCTTGATAAAATCTGCAGCCGTGTACAGCTCTCGCATAAATCCAATTGTATCTCAGTGACGAATGTCTTAGTATCTCTACATCCCTTTGCACCTACTGGTGTGTGATATTAGTCTGCAACTCCCTTTCATTCCCTTCCCTTGTGAATGTGTAAAGTGTGTATTTGAGCGTACAGGCTTTTTTGTCTGTACTCAGCTGCCTTCTAATTGAATATCTGCACATGGTAAGCTTGGGAGGAGAAAAGGAGGAGACGGAGGGAGAAGAGAAGGAGAAATTAAGAGATGGAGAGAGGGGGAGAAGAGGAGGAGGGACGACTGAAACAGAAAGTGAAAGCGGAGAGAGAGAGGAGGTTGTCAGGCCGACGCTGGCTCTGTGTCTCGCTGTCACCTCGAGGCTGGCTGCTGTTCTGTACTGATGCACACAGTCTTCTTCACCCCAGAGTAACATGTGGCTCTGTTTGGTGTGACCGCGTATGTGTTTGTGTTTGCTCAGTTCAGTTAAGTGCACATTTCTGCAGGAACATTACCTTCTAGTACGTCATCTTTATGTCCCTGCCTGTTATGAAATACTTCCACATGCGTCACCTGGTTTTGTGTTTTTCTTCCTACCCAGCAGCCTTGTGGTGCCAATGAATCTGCGAGCTCTGTCGTTCACTGAACATGCAGAGCAACACTCCTACAAGTGGTTCTTTTTCAAAATGTATATGTGTGTAGGTGGATGTGACAAAGCCAGCAATATGTTCATGTTGTCATGCAGGTTTCAAATATGCCAGTACAAGGAGTAGCTGTGTTTGTGTGTGTGTGTCTTTACAAAATAACAAATCTGAGAGTGTTTTGTTTGCACTTCACACCTTGTGATGAAGATTCTTTGCACGTTTTCTTGGAGGGAGGAAACTTCATACCAATCACAATGACTTTACACTTTAAAACTGACTGTGTGGTTGATGTGATGTGATCAGCTAAGATGCACAGTTCCTAATTTTACCATCTGTTTTCTCAAATTTAGTCAGTTGTTTTTTTTCTTGCAGCATATTACCTTCCACGGGTGTAGCCTGCAGAAAATCTAAAATGTTTCACAAGACAAAAAAACAAAATGTTTCAAGCAAACAGTAGGTATTATGTAAAGTTTCAGACAAATCAATGAACATCTGTGAACAACGCAATAACATAAAGGGATGTTACCACTGAGAAGTATAATAGCTATTATTAGCTTCACATTATAAAACTTGTAAAATGACTAGAATGACTGAAGGCACATGTTTTCAGCTTTGAATATTCTGTTAACATTAATCGCTGATAAAAGGGATCTTTCTGGTGTGTTTACAGTGAGTGGGATTTGTCAGTTATAAAGACTGAAGACAAAACATTCATACCTTTTCAATCAGTAAAAGTTGTGGATCTAATGAGGAAAAGTTGAAACAGCATAATCTGATTAAACTTTCCTCTTGCATAATGATTCTCAGTGAAATTTTGATTTGATATTTTGAAAAGAAAAATGAATCTGTAGATTTATTTATTCATGATCATCTCTGCTCATCAGCTAAAGTAAGAATGGCAGCACTCTGAACATTTTTTAAGATGTTCTCATTGTCTTAGAATACATTTCCGTGCCCCCTGTGAACTCTCTGACTTATTTTTACCATTGTATAATCATGACTTTATCTGTTACAATGGCTCTGTTAAAATGAGGCTATAGGCAAAAGGATAGAAAGGTGCAAAGGATAAGAACCAAGAAAATAAAAGGACCAAGTAACAACAATGTAACAAACAACATAAGAATCAGGCAGCAAAAGAATCAGAATCATTTTATTGTCATTGTAGAACATACAACGAAATTGTTTGCAGTTTCATTCAGTGCCTGAGCAGTTTCTCATTTAATATTGAAAAAGCTAAACCAACAAAAATAAACTAAGAAGCCAAACAACAGCTAAAATCAAACCAACATTAAGAATCCAACAGCTAAATGCCCCACAACCACAAAATAAACCAACAGAAGAATCCATCAACAGACAAACCCAGACAACACCACAAAATAAACCAGCATTATGAATCCAAGAGCTAAGTGGCCCATGGAAAACCAATCAACCACAGAATAATAAAACCAATGTAAGAATCTAACAACAAAAACTAAACCAACATAAAAAACTAAAAAACAAACTAACCAAACAACAGCTAAAATCAAACCAACATAAGGATCCAACAGCTTAATGGCCCATGACAACACCAGAAACAGAACAACATAAGGATCCGGTAGCGTAATGGCCCATGACAACTTAGGAGTCAACAGAAAAAAGCCCAATACAACACTAAAAACCAAACCAACATAAAATCTTAACTCCAAACAAGTCCAGGTGAAACCAAAATAACCCACCAGCACAAGAATCCAACCGCTGAATGTCCCAGGACAACACCAAACTACAACAAAATAACAACCAATGAAAGAATCCAATGACAAACAAGCACAGGCAACACCACAAGTAAACCAGCATTATGAATCCAAGAGCTAAACCAATCAACCACAGAATAATAAAACCAATGTAAGACCCAACAACAAAAACTAAACCAGCATAAAGATTAAAAAACAAAGAAACCAAACAACAGCTAGAATCAAACCAACATAAGAATCCAACAGCTAAATGTCCCGTGACAACACCAAAAACAGAACAACATAAGGATCAAACAATTAGAATTAGAAAAGTATATCCATAAACTTCTCAGAGGTGATTGTAGCTGTTTGTGGGTCATCCATTAGTTTAAGTTTCTATTTTGAAGCCCCAAGTTTGCAAGATGACCATCGACATCTAGTTTGTTTGCTGTAATAAGTCATTACGTCTCATGCCTAGTTAACAAGTTATTGCTGTATTGTGTATTTTTATGAGACCAAATTTTCATTAAACTAAAAACTGAAATGACTCAGACAGTGAAATCCTTTGGGCAGAGGTTGAAAAAATCATCTGGAAAATGTGTCATTTTTCATCTCACCCTTTTTCTATTCCACCCTTTTCCCCTGATGTCACCCATCCTCTAGCTCTTTTTTTTTTTTTTTTTTTTTTTTTTAAGTGTTTAGCTTTTGGCACATTTGTTAGACAACAGAAGATGTCAGCCTGGACTCTGAAAAATTGCGGTGAGTGTTTTTTCCCTTCTTTGGGTGTTTAATACTCCAGTATCATCCTGAAGGTAACCAACAGATAATGAAAATAAGTATTGGTAGCAGCCTTTGTTCAGTTTACTAGTTTGGAACATTTTTAACAAACAGGAGCAAACTTCAGTTTGATAACAGAGAATGTCTTTGGTGCCTTGAACATGAAGATTGTGTATCCACCCAGCTGATCGTATTGGTTTGCAGAATAACATCACCTCTAGAGGAAATCTTTCTCTCTGTGACGACTTTGGGAGATTACTTTCCATAAAGACGTACCTGAGGATCGACCTGGCATTGTTGGATTTAATCGTCACCTCCTCCATCTTCCACATCCTCTGGCATAGCAGTGGTTGGCGAGGCACGGATGATTCACAAATGACTTTGCAATAACTGGAAAGCAGAAAACAAGAGCTGCAGAGAGATGTGTTTGTGTGGGTGGTCAGTGCGCCATTGGCAGGTGGCAGTATTTTAAAGGTTAAAAATGTGGGCTTTTATTTGGAAATGCTCTGATTTTAATCTGCAAAATGTTAGTGGAAAAATATGAAACTGAGTGCTAAATAATTAAAAACAGTGACTATTGTTGATGTGATCCTTAGGAAATCTCAGCTTGGTCCAGAACTGCAGACTTTGATGCAATGTAATGATGGAGAATGAAAAAAGTTAATCGTATCAATCATTAGTTTATTACCAGTGGTTCAGCCGATAAGTCCCTATCCTCCAGTGATTTCAGAGAATCTGTAAAAGCCCACGCTTCACCTGATATCGTCTTACCCATTCTTTATTCAAGGTTAGATTCTTTGTAAAAACATTACACTGATTACTAATGTCACAAGTAATTGGACATTAATTTGAAGCTGCAGTTTATAATGTCTTATATTCAGTTTTTCCTAAATGGCTTTTCATCTTTTTAAGCGTCAGTATTCTGGAGGTATTTGTCTTTGCAGCTGTGGGAGGTGGAAAGCCAAGCACAGCATGCTAACATGTTCAAAATGCCCATGCAGATTTAAGCCACTGTGATATTATCTTGTTCACAATGTAAGTCTTTTTGGCTTTTTGCCTTTATTTTGATAGGACACTTGAAGAATGACAGGAAATAGGAGGAGAGCGAGTGTGGGAAGACGTGCACCAAACAAGGCCAGGAATCAATCCCACAACCAGTGCACTGAGGACTATAGCCTCAGCATTGGTGCCTCCTCTACTAACTGAGCTAAACCAGCACCTGTTCACAATCTAAGCTGAGCATGTTAGCATGCTAACACTTGTTTTAAGGAGGTTTATCAGATTGTCATTAGTTTTGCAAGCAAAACTACCCCATATGAGTCAATAATTAAAGAGTAAACAAACCTTCAGACCACTTTTTCAGGTGAAACGAAAACAGCAAACGGATAGTTTCACAGTTCAAAGGATCTTACACTTTGACACACTACATTTAAGATCCTCAGAGATCCAAAGAGTGAATAAATAGATACTTTTTATATGCTATGAATAAATAAATGCAAATACAGTCATATTTATTGTTTTAAGCTTGAAACAGCCCTCTCTGTCATCTCTGTTGCTGTTGTTTTCATACTTTACATATATATAATATAATATAATATCTTTTGCTTTACATCTGCATAAAATGCCATAACGACCAACTCTTAGGATTTAACAGCATGACTCAGACTGCTCTAGCAACCTCCTGAAGATTTCTTTATCAGCTAGCTTCCTGAGATCTTTTGATCACCTTCAGAAGTTGAGGGAAATTTTAACTTCATGCCATCAGTCAGTGTCAGTGCTGGATGTGACAGCACACAATACCAAGCTGTTATTGCTGACTACTAATTAGCCTGGTGTCGTGAAGTTGAAGATTAGTGTTGCTGCATAGTTTTACCTTGTTTCTTGCAAAGATTGTATCCTACATCATGTAGTTTAGTGTCTGCTGCCATCTGCTGGGTTTTTGTTAACTGCATCATGAGGGGATGTGTTTTCTAAAACTGCTGTGATAGCATTTAAGGCCAAATTGATTTTGGTAAAATCTGTATTGATACATGTAAAGGCAAGGAGCATGTCATGATATATTGCCATATGATTTTTTGGGCACAGGCCTATTATGGCAATACAGTAGTACTGTTGATCAGTTAGAGTCCAAATCTTTACATTTGAGCACTAAGTATTTACATTTTATGGAAAAAATATGCAAAATGACTGCCCTCTGCTGATTGAAACTGGCTAATGCAGCTAAAATGTTTCAACTGGCTGATTTGGTCGCAACTGATGTACATAGTGCCGGCTTTTGTCACCTCAGCACTCTTCAGTGACCACCCACTTTTCAAACAACCCAAAACTTTACAAGCGGCAGCAAACAGCTAAAATTTCTGGCCCAATTGGTGGGGTTCACAAATTGGAATCCCACTATAATACTCTGGGACTGCGGTTAGTACTTACCCTATATTGCAGATAAACCCTGTTTGTCTTTGAAAATGATTGCCATCATATTAGCTTGTGCCTTAAACCTGACAATAATCGATCATTTCGCTGTTAAAATCGTCTTACGTTGAAAAACAGCTGTTAATTTACTAGTTGCAAGAGAACACAGAAGTTTGTGAGTAAGGGCGAACTCAACCAAACTTAGATATCACATTGAGGTAGCTTGTAAGTCTACCTTAAATGGTTATAATATTACTAATAAGCACATCTGAAAAAGCAGCGTTGACTCTAGAGTGCTGTGGCTGATAAGGGACAGCAGGAAGGGCAAAGTGGCCGTGTCTTGTCCCCCTCTCTCTGAAGCCCTGTCAATAACATTCTAACAGCTTTTTTATTCAAAGGTAGATGCACTACAGCTGAATTTCATGTTCAGTTACTCTTTAAGGTCAACTAACATTTTGTCAAATTCATCCCTATTTTAGACCGTAGATCATGTACATACTAGAACTGCTGGGGCAGTTTGCATGTCTGTATTTGTTCTTTCTTGAAGCAGTTTTTGATCACTTAGTGCTTTTTGATCAGAATTTCAAATCTCTGACCCATTCATGTTTCTTTCAAGAGAAAGCACTGCCAAACTGAAATCTATTGTGTCTCAAGCTAAGATAGAAATGCTTATTCATGCTTTTCTATCTTCCCGGCTTTACTACTTTAATTCCCTTTCTGCCTGCCTGAATGAATCTTCTCTCGGTTGTCTACAAAAGGTCTAAACACGGCTGCAAGACTGCTGACTGGGTCCAGCAGGGCAAATTGCATCACTCCCATTGTGTATTTCTTGCACTGGCTTCCAGTCAACTTTCAAATTCACTGTAAGATCCTTGCCCTGCATAGACAGGTCTCTAAACTGCTCCATCTCTACATCCCATGTAGACCCCTCAGGTCCTCTGACCCGAGTGCTCTTGTTTTAGTCCCTCTTGTCCTTGGGTGAATCTGAAATCTCAAGGTTGTCATGCTTTTGACTTTGTGGTATCAAACCTTTAAACTTTCTTCCACTGCATCTATGCTCAGCAGCTTTACTGATGCATTCAGTTTTTCTCTTTTGGTTCATTTCTATGTTTCTTTGTGTTGTTTTTATCCGGCTTATTTTATTCATTGTGAAGCACTTTTGGGCCTTGTACCGCTTAGTTTTGTTCCCCTTTTATTATCTGGTAAGTTGAGATTCAGTCGTCCATTAAAATTCTTAATTTGGACAGTTAGTGAGGTTAAATCAACATCAATACGACTTATTACTCTTAAGAGTAACAACCACTTTGAATTTTAGTTCCTAGCCAAAAGCTTGCTCCAACGAAACACCAGTAATTGTGCCTTCTTCAGTTAAAGCGTTTGAGCTAAAATAGGAGTTTTGTGTTCTGCTGGACTGAAAAAAGAAACAGTTGAGTCTTCACACAAGCTTCTTGTACAGCCTTGGTATTTGGCCATAAATCAAACTAGTGGACAAAATTTTTTTTTTTTTGACCTGAGGATGGTGCTTGATAAAAATCAGTACCAAAACCATAGATGTCAACTTCATAATGGAATTGGAGGACAAGTGTGGTGATTGTGTGGAAAACACAAATGTCAACATAAAAAATGTGCTAGTCAAACCAGAAGATGTTGGGGGAAATTATACATAACTGATAAAAAGTTTGACCTTTTGTAGAGCTTGAAGGACAGTTTGAAATAATCGGAGTCATCAAGATTGATAAGGAGTTCTCCTCAGGATACTGTGGATATTTGTTCCAGATATTCACAGCAAGTCAGTATTTATATTAGACATTTTAGAGCCAGTCTCCCAGAATGTGAAGTCTACATGTGTTTTGTGGCTTTGGAGAAGCCTTACAACCATGTCCATGTCCACACATGGGGGATGATGTGGGAGGTACTGTGGGAATATGGGGTCCCGGGACCACCGCTGTAGGCCATGGAGTCCCTGTATAACCAAAGGGAGAGTTGTGTCCACATCCTAGGCACAAAGTTGGACACGCCTCAGTGCGTGTTTGCCTCCGCCAGGGCTGCCACTTGTCTCTGATTCTGTTTGTGATTTTTATGGACAGGATCTCAAGGCGCAGCCAGGGACAGAAGTGTTTTCGGTTTGGTGACCTCAGAATTCCATCTCTGCTTTCTGCGGATGATGTGGTTCTGTTGGCCTCTTCAGCTGTAGACCTCCAGCAAGTGCTGTTTGTGGCTGAGTGCAAAGCGGTCGGGATGAGTGTCAGCACCTCCAATCTAAGGCCATGGTTCTCGGCTGGAAAACAGTGAGTTGCTCCTTCCAGGTGGGATGGGTGTCTTGGCCCCAAGTGAAGGAGTTCAAGTTCCTCAGGGTCTTGTTCACGGGTGAGGGTTGATGGGACCGTGAGATCGACGGGTGGGTTGGTGTAGCATCTGCGGTATTGCAGACTTTGTACCACATTGTCATGGTAAAGAGGGAGCTGAGCTGGAAGGTGAAACTGTCAATTTACCCGTTGGTCTTTGTCCCAACGCTCACCTGTGGTCATAAACTTTGAGTAATGACTGAAAGAACAAGATCGTGGGTTCAAGCGTTCGAAATGAGATTTCTCAGGAGGGTGGCTGGGCTCAGCCTTAGAGGAGCCTGAGGAGCTCGGACATCTGGAAGGATCTCGAAGTAGAACTGTTGCTCCTTCACATCGAAAGGAGCCAGTTGAGCTGGTTTGGGCATCTGATCAGAATGCCTCCTTGTTGCCTCCCTGGGGAGGTCTTCCAGGCATGTCCACCTAGAAGGGGCCCCGGGGTAGACCCAGAACTTGCTGGAGGGATTATATATCTCATCTGGCCTGGGAACACCTTGGAATCCCCCAAGAGGAGTTGGAGGATGTTGCTGGGCAGAGAGATGTCTAGGTTGACTTGCTTAGCCTGCTGCCACCGTGACCCGATTCCAGATAAGCAGAAGAAAATGGATGGATCTCCAAGAATAAGCTTGAAAAATTGGCCTAATTGTTGAGATGAAATGAAAGTCAGATCTCCAAAGTCAGTGGGCTGACCAACAAAGATCCAATAATGTCTGGACATAATGGCAGCACTATGCAACAGTGGTTGATATTGTTAAGTTCACCAAGAAGATTGACTGACCATCAGACACTCTAGTAGGAGCTTTGCATGATGTCATACAGTCTACTCCATTCTGCTCCACCTCCACCTGGATGGTACTCACATGCTACTCACTGGTATCTAGAATAGCTGGTAGCTAAATGAATACTACAGTCTAAAAATCACCTGTGGTAACCTGTGTAGTGCACACTTTGTACATGGAAAGTTTAGACAGCTTGAAACAAACTTTTTTATTGTTATTTTGTGGGGCTTTCTGCCTTTATTAGAGATGACAACGGAAGAGAGACAGGAAATATGGGGAGAGAGAGTGAGGGTAGACATGTACCAAACATGCACTGAGACCAGGAATTGATCCCGTGACCTGTGACCAAACAACAAGAGCTCATAATCCTCTGAGAAAGGGACAAGACCTAATGCCTTACAACAACCATCGATGACCCATTTGTCTTAATAAACACTGCAAAATTCTGACAAACACTAGCATGTGATACTGGTTACAGTTGATGATATCACAATGAGATGCCAGCATTGTTTGGTTCAGTCCTAATCAGCAAAGCTAGCATCATGACAGGCCTTCTTTGGCAATGTTGCTTGCTATCTGTACAAAAAAGTTGCTATCGCTCTGATTTGATCTTGTATAACACTGCAGCTAGAAGCAATAGAAAGCAAAAGAAGTGCCCTCGACTTCTTTGTTTCTGAGTTTCGGGTGGCCATGATGGATTGCACAGAAAAAACATTGTCTGTTTGACATTTGTGTCTTTGCCCCTCTGGTGATTTCTGATCTTTCAATCTGATCAGCAAAATGTTTCATATTGAGTCAGTTTTAGAAGTTTCTAGATGACTTTCGTTGCTGCCTGATCAATCAGAGCATCCCCACTGGCTAGAAAAGTTAACAAAAGGAAAAAAAAGGCATCAATGTTCAAATACCAGGCGCTCCCACACTGGCTTCATCTCCACCTCACTATCATCCCTCTTTGGCATTAAGCCCAGCCAGGTGGCAGCGCACACATGCCTACTTCTGTCCTGGTTGTTCAACCATCCATCATCCCGTCACGGAATACAAAACTTTCCTCTTTGGCACCTCTTACAATGCAACACCCGGCTCCCTCCCGTTTTTCCATTTTCTCCTGCAGCTCTTCAGGGGTCTGGCTGTCACAGTGTGTTTCCTGTTACAACTCCTCTGGTTCCTTCCTCTACTGTCAGCCCGAGCCTCCCGTTATCTGTCTGTCTGAAACATGGAGCCTGACAACAGCTGGTGTCGGGTACACGAATAGTTCCTCTGGAGTTGGAGATGATGGCAGCTTGGTCAAGTTTGGATGGACAGAGTGGAGATGGGGGAGGTCTGGTAGACGAGTCAGCATGAAATCACTTCCATTAAAAGCATTAAGACCTGTGATGAAAGCACTGGTTCCCCTGGAGTGCTCTGATTTGTTAGGCGTCAGCTAATGGAGTTTGACAGAGCATGCCTAAACTAATTACAGGATTTATTATGATAAATGCTTTTACTCCTGTTAAATAAACAGCATGAGCCACTATCATTTCTTCTTTAAGTAAACAATGGGCAAAATATTCAAAGGACACAAAAAATTAGTCGACATCATGACAGTCTTTGTATTTGTATTAACCTCTTATTATGGAGTCAAAACAACAGTCACCTTGAGCAGGAGGAATTAGAGAGCGAACAAGTCTTACAAAAGAATAAGAAATCAAAAAATATTGAAAAATACTACTCTTGTAAGCCCATAATTTTGTGCTATTTCCATTTAATAACACACAAGAACCCAAGGTTGGATCTTGCTAATCCCTAGGATTTGTAATGATTTCCATTGTTTGAAATGGTGTAAACTTTCTCTGGAAAGATGTTGGTCTCTATAAATTCATGGTCCTGTAGTGATTTTAAACTCTGGCTATTCTCATCTGAAAGTGTTTTAGCAACATTCAAGGGAACCTTGGAGAAATGATTCTCTTGTATAGTTTAACAATACTTTCGTGTCAAAAAGGTGAAACATGTTTTAAAAAGTCCTGTAAGACCATAGAAGATGATTGGAAATGTGGCAGTATCCATTAGGGATGTGCAGTTTGCTGGCTAAACAGCTAAATTGTGTTATTAAAACAGCAAGCACTAGATTAACAAGTCGGTTAACCAACAGTACATTCCTACCTTTTTGAAAATAAATACAGGCCTTAAATTCTGTTAAATACTCTTTTAATGAAGCCTTCTACCACTAGTGGCCACTGCCTTCCTGTTAGAGCTTTATATCAGCTCTCAGCTAGATGTAAAAATGAGAAACCTAAAGGTTGATATCTTGCAGAAACAGCACTGCATGGCAGTATTTTCAACTAAAAAATGGAAATGAAGTATTTTGATAGTTGAGGGTTTTACTCACTTAAAACCACTCAACTTTAGCCACACTCGACTCAGTATATCAGCCTTACATCATGTACACACAGACACAATGACCATGGGATGAATTTGACAGTTTCTTAAGCAATTGCTCCACAGACTTTCAGATTTTCATTAATATTGGGGGTGCAATGGCATCCATTGATGCTTTGAGCTCACGTCTTGTAAATTTCTGACTGAAATTCTCCCTGGGTATTGAGTAGAACAATATGATTGCTGTAAATATGAAATTAAAGCGAGCTCAGCCTTAGTTCAGTTTTTATGTGAAACTACAAACTATAGGGAGAAGAGAGGCAAGCAACATTAGTGGTTAGCAGAAATCCTGGGCTAGCAGGTTAGCTCAGACAGTTGACAGATGATAGAATGGTGTTGTCCTCGTGACTTTTTATTCTGCAATAGGCCTGATTAAGGGCGCTTTCACACTAGGCCCAGTTGTTTCAAACCGCCCCACGGCGCGATTCCTCCCCCTCCCCCTTCCCCCCACTGGCTTGCTTTCACACTAGCAACATCGAACCGTGCCCAGGCCCACTTGCGTATTTACTTGGTCTGAAACAGCAGGGGGCAGTATGCACGTAGCTGGTTTACAACCCTGTAAAGGAGAAGAAAGAAGAAGAAGCTACCATGGCAACCACTGGGGTCGTGACCTGAGCGAAGATTGTTTTTGTTTTGACCCAGCAAAAAGTCCATCCTGAAGCCATCGATGATTTAAAATCACTTTTTAAGATGCCAGCAACTTCGCTCTTTGTATCTGCACATCTACGTGCAGCTCAGATGATTAAATGGGCTTTCGCTGTGCAGATACAGCTGTTTTTGAGGTGAAAAGAGACTTTTATTGCCTTTGCACCTCCTCTCACTGACTCCAACTTCCAACAGACTCCACCATCTGTAAGGTGAGTCACAACAGACTGTTTATTGACTGGATTCTGATGATTTCTGCCCTTTATAGAGGAAAAATGTGAACAAACTGCCGCACTGTTGAAAGAAGTTTAGTTTTTATGATGACGTCATAAAGCTGATATGGCAATCTGTCCCATATCCGGGCGCGGTTGCATTCACATCTCATCCGAACCGAGCCAGAGTCCACTTGAATCATGCCTGAGACCACCTCCCCAAGTGGGACCGGGCCCTTTTGTTTGCATTCACACTACCAAAATGAACCGGACTTTGGGCTCAAGTGCACTCTGATCAGGGACCAGGCCCCTAGTGTGAAAACACCCTAACAGTTTCCACTTGGAATGTATGACTCTGTTCTCTTTGGAATTTTTTTAGAAACTTTTCAGAAATTGAAATTCCAGAACTTCACAGAAATTAACATGCATTTGTGCATGGAACTGCGCATAAAATCATCTGATATCAGTCAGAGGCTCTTATATGGAATTGTATTGAAATTGTATCATTGCAGATTTTGTGATATATGAAAATATATAATCGTCTGAAATATCGACGTAGTGTTGCGATGAAACAGGGGTTCAGGGGTACAAATGGCCTTGTGATTAGGTTGCGCTCCTTGTACACAGGCAGCATGGGTTCAACTCTGATCCGTGGCTTCTTTCCCTCATGTGTCTCTCCCACTCTCTAATCACTGTTTCAGACTCCATCCCTTGTCGTCCTCTTCAAATAAAGACATAAAAGGCTCAATTAAAAAGTAAGGCATTTCAATGCCTTAAAAGCTAATAATAAGATTTTAAATTTGTAGCAAACAAGTCAGTAGAGTGAGAGTGGCACAGGTGTAATGTAATCTCTCTTTTTTCCTGTCAGGAGGCGAGCAGACACATTCTGCATATTCTGCAGCTGTTGGATGGACTCGTAGTCCAAGCCTACATACAAAGAATCACAGTAATCAAGTTAAGAGGTTACAAATACATGTATCAGTGTCCCTGAATCTTTAGAAGGGAGACAGGCACTCACTTCAGATGTAAGCCTCAGCTGAAAGAAGCTGGAGGAACAGAGGAAATCTGCTTGTCGATTAAAAAAAAAAGAGAATCATGGAAATATACACCAAGACTCTTCACTGAAAAATGCTTGTTGGAAGCAAGAGGACCAAACAGACATCTGTTTTCTCTTCTAAGTCCTTGAAAATAAATAAGTGAAATTCTCCGAAAGTTTTATGTATACAGTCTTTGACTTTCACCCAAGAAGCAGATATTTTAGCAGAGTTACTCATCATTTATTCGGATGATTCATAGCCATGTAAGCCTGAGAAATGCTGCGGCTGCCACTCACTTTCATTGTGCATAAGCAAAAATGAAGGTACTTTATTTCCAGAATCCTGGATACCCATAATAACTCATTTTCTCCTCTTTGTCTCACTTAAGAAAGAGTAGGTGTTGATCTACAAGCATCTAGCTGCACCCTATCATGTACGGTGGCAAGTACAACATGATGAAATTAATGCTTACGGGACATGGTGAATGCATGATTCCCCCACATATGGATTACATGAGTATGGATCTGTGCAGGAGCCGTATAAGCTCCCAAATTAAATGTTGGTTTCAAGCAGATTGCACGTGTTGCTGCAGAAAGGAATGTGAGAGGAGGCTGCAGAGACTCGCACTGAAAAAGAACAAGCGACAGATGAGAGTAGAAGGACAGAGGGAACAGAGGGAGGAGAGGAAAAGATTACTACCATAGAGCATCAGGCTTAGCTTCACATCCTTAATGGTAACCATGGAAATAATTATAGAGCAGACAGACAGGCTGTGTTACAAAGAGAGAAAGAAAGAGAGAGGGTGTGAGCAAAGGAAGGAGGGAGAGAGAGGGAAAGACAACGGCAGAGGAGGAGGAGATAGAGAGAGGACCGTGGGGGGTAAAGTAGCTGAAATGTTTGTTGGAATCCCTGAAGCCTGTCTCTGCAGCCTTCGCATGATTGGGAGCTATTTGAAGGCAGCACGCATGGGGATGTGGTGGAAGTTTAACCCAGATTAAACAGTTTAAAAACCTGGAAAGTAGCTGCAGAGAAGAGTTAAACATCCTTCGCCTGAAACAAGCCGTTCCTTTGATATCTCACTGTGGTCTTGCATGAAAGGAAAGTGTGGAGGTGATTATTTTTCATCCGTCTCTCCACCGATAAAGGGACTGTGGTGCGGTGTCTAAAGCAATAGTACAGTGTCATAAACACTGACGCTAGAAAAGTTGCTTCAAACCTACAGTCGTCATGGAAACTGATCTAAGATACCCTTTACCCCTCTAGAAATGCTGATTGCTTATCATAGCTAAAAGCCCAATCAATGCTCATGTCCTCACTGGTGAAATTAAAAGTGCTTGTATGATTTATACACTCAGACAGTGAGGTGTGGGATTAAAGGTTTGGTGATTTGCATAATTGAATGTATTGCCTGGCTGCTTATTATATGGATTTCTGAGCAATATTTATACAATTCTGTGGAGAGGCATGTGAGCTCATGGGAAATTATTAGGGGTCGGGCAAAGCTTTTGTGCAAAATTAACAGTCTGATTTTTAATTTTGATTGGTCATGATCTGTGAGAGGTTTCGATACGTGAAAGTTAACAGTATGCACAGGCAGGTGGTAGACTCGGGCTTTGTGGGCGAACATTGTGAGTAATAACATGCTTGCATGCTTCTAACATGTTTGCCCCTGGCTCTGAACTTCACGCTGTGCTGTGTGTGCACGCCAGGAGGAGGTGAAGGAGAAATGGAAAGGGATGGAAAGCAGAGGGAGTAAAGGTGATGAGGGCGTCTGCAGGGCTTAAATTCACTTCAGGTCCCAGTAGGACTTGGAGATCTAGTCCAAAAAAATCATATCTGGATATTTTCTAGCTGGATGTAGATACATCACTGTGCAGGACTTTTAGGCATGTTTTGGACAGTGCATTCATCCAGTCACCCTCAAATTTCTTATTCACATATTGTGCTGTTTCCAAACAGACTGTTGCAGATGGATTTGAAATGTGTCATATATGTAAAACAGTCTTTTTGGTATGTAAGGTTATAAATATACAGAAATGTTACCAATGTTGTTGTACAGTCTAGATGGTGTACAGGAGTTTACCTTCAATTTTGATTATTAATACACAGTAACCACCAATACTGGATGTCAGCGAATTCTATATTGCCCTGGAAAGTAGGTTTCAATAACATGTTATTTTATTTATAATATAAATGCTCTTACATAAAAAGAATAAATGAAATGTTAATTCCCCATTGAGACTTATTATTTCAAAAAGCTTATCTAGTAGTCAAAGCATATTACTATCAGTGGCTCCCAAACTTTTTTCTGCCCGTCCTCTTTTAGCAGATAGGAAAGCCTCTCTACTCCTCACTATACGCATCAACACATCAGCATCAATACACAGTGATAACCTATCTCACATAGGTAGGATTTGGTAAAGGATGGAGCACTGCTCTCTCTTCAATGTCCATTTTCATACATGTAAGGGAGAAATATACTTCGTCATATCTACTTATCTGTGTTTTAGTCGTTGTGATGTCTACTATAGATTCACTGTAAGCCTGACATGACCTGGAAGTTGTCACACAAAGGTTGCCTTGCTTCACTAGCAATGCATAACAGACAATGGTGTTTTTATTTGGCTTTTCCATGCACCCTGCCATCATTTTGGGCGCCCCCTAGGGGCCATGGGCCACACTTTGGGGATCACTACAGTAAACTATCTTTTTACTGATTAGTTTACAAAGTAACCTTTTGGAGAACTCAGATTTATTTTTCATTGTAACAAGTAACTGAACATTTTAGTTCTGCTATTCTTTTTGTCAAAAACCTAAAAGCATGTGCACAGTTTCTGTTTCTCTCTTGAATGTCTGCACAGAGTAACAGCAGAGGGTAAACACATTTGAGTCACTGCACATAAGATTCAATCTGATCAAACTTGCAAGACGACAGAGGACAAGATTTACTTTTCGAAAATATTACCATTATTTTGACTTCACTGACAACGAGAAGTACAGTACAAGAGGAAACGCAAGTTTAAAAACCCATGTTGTATTGTTTTCATAAAAAAAGCTGCCCCTGATAGTTTAAACATCTCTGCCTAGCTCAGTGTAGCATAATGAAAGGTAATCACATTTATTCTTGTTACTAGGCTGCGATCTAGAGTTGTAGATCATGGATTGAAATCAGGATGCAAAGTGCATGACAGCTGACACATGCAAAGACAGACATAGGCTACCTGCTGTTGTCTTACTTTTGGTGGAGTGTAGATCTAATGTAGCAATGGCAATAATCTTGTAGTATAACAATACCCTTCTAAAAGTAACACTACATATATAATACATCGATATATCTGAAAAACTCCACAGTATTGCCCAGCCCTAGGTCCCAGTGGGAACCCAGCCAACCCCTCCTCTTTTAAACATCTATCTTTTCCACTCTCTCTCTTACACACCACTGGAAAGAGAGAGAGGGAGAACGAGAGGGAGGGAGAGAGTGAGATTGAAGCGCAGGGCATCAGTGCACTGCTGCTGCCTCTCCAAACTGTACTGCTGTCCACCTGTGCAGGATTATCTGCGTCCAGGCAGCAGACAGAAGACGCTGTACCGTCCATCGCTTGCCAGGCGGATTACTTAAAGATGAACCGCCGTTTGAAGGAGGGGGAAACGTAGGACTAAGTTGCCATCATCACCTCTTTTCTGTTTTTTTTTTTCTTCTCGTGCTGCCTGTCAGCTGCTGGCACTCGTTCAGTTTTAGGCATTGCAGTTTTTAGACTTCTTTACACCGCGGCTTGTTTCTTGGCCACTCCACTTCGCCTTTCTCTCTCTCTCTCTCTCTCTCTCTCTCTCTCTCTTCCCACAGCGCTCTGCTGTTTTTGGTGTTAGTCCACACAAATCCTCCTGCATTGGAAATTAAAGCTTCCTTTTTGATTTCTCCTGCTCGCGCGCACCGCACCGCTCCTTCACGCACACATGGCGCGGACATGCACGCTCTCACGCACGTGCCCACATACGAATGCACCAATCACGCAGCTTTCCCCCCTCTGCGTGTAGCTTTTTGATTACGCCGGTTTCCTCCTGAGTCCAAAGTAGAACCGCGTCAACCTTTCACTCATCCATCCTTGGCAAGTTCATTTCTGACATGCACAAGGCGGACACCCACTAAAGGAAAGCACTGCAGAAACATTCCCATCTAAAAGATGAGAGAAATTGGCCTCAGCGGATCTTCCGTCGGTCACCGGAATTGCGAGTGCAGGGTCGGGGCGGAGGGCAGCGGGGAGAGAGGACAGGGAGAGGCCGGGGAGGAGGAGCTCTCAGCCGGACTGCCCGCCGCGGAAGAGCCGCTGCTGCCGGTGCTGAAGAAGCAGGCTGCTGCTGCCGGGGGGAGGAGGGGGGAGGATGAACAGTGCCTCAGTGTGAAATTATAACACTCAGCTGGCTTTGGGAGTGTTTGTTTTCCCGTCGTTTTACCTCTCTCTAATTAGTCTGAAGATGCGAGATAACGAACAGTGGCCTACTTAATAACTGTCATCTGTACTCCTATCAACGTGGCACTTTTGGGTCACCTGAAAGGTAAATTCAGCACAAGTAAAGGCCTGCTGTTGCCAATTTACCTGAGCTGTACCCTTTGGAAGGACATCCTCCCACTTAAAGGCCACTTTTAACTTTGTCTAATGGTTGCTTTTCTTCCTAGCTTGTAGTTGAATAGTCAGAGAGAATAATACTACTACTAATAATCCTGTAATCTTTGTATTGGGACTTCTAGTGTGTCTGTGGAGCTCAGTAGTGAGTTAATGGTCACCATATTGCACTGAATGGTACTTTAAATGTCATAAGCTATAATATTTCTTTACTGTATGCTGTATAGTTTATAGTTTTCTGTGATATTTCTATAGAATTGTACTTTAAATCATCCTACAATCACTATAGTTGTTGTTTATTACACCTTTGCTTACTTTGAGAGGAGCCCTGATTCCAGGTGCCTTGATATTGGAGGCTGGTGATTTATCAATTATTTATATATCTATTTGTCTATGAAATATTTAAAGGTCAGAGATTGGTTTAAGGCCATCATTCATCCATTTGCACAAGGAAGTGTTGTGCTGTTTTTGGCTTGTGTTGTGGAATTGATTCCCCCGGCTTTGCTTTAGAGTTGTCTTGATTGCTGCTTTTTTTAGGCTTATTTGTCCATCTGAGCAATACTTCTCTGCCCTGGAACTCGAACCCGGCCTTATAAACCCCTCCAGAGGACGGTCACCTGCCGGTCAGACAGTCAGACAAACACGTGTGTGTCATGACACTTGTTGGCAGGTGCCGTTTGCAGATACACCAACACGCTCAGTTATTTATAGACGTTCGTATCACTGTGTGCTTTTGGAGTATCGATTCGGAACAAGAGCCGATGCTTGCTGGAATGTAACACAAACTACGGGAGCTGCTGCAGTTTCACAAACAGAGACTCAGTGGAATACAGGCTGCTGAAGTCAGTGAATGCATCTCCAGTATTAAGCTGAAATCAGCTTACTGTGGGGGTCCCAAAGACTGCAAACCCAGAGACTTTGTCTCTAGAAGTCTGGACACAAAGCACAACAAGCCCCACCTGATCTAGGTAGGACATATCTGCTTTCTTCTTTGATTTTTATCCCTTAAAATTCATCTTTGTGTGAGTCCAAATCAATGCAAAGCCAGCAGAAGCTGTTGAAAAATACTACCTGATGCTGCTACTCAGACAAATATTATGCCCTGTAAAAGTGCAACTTTAAATCAAGAACTGAGGGAAATAGCACAGCATGAGTGGACATATCAATTCTAGCAGTATCCAATGTTAAATTTTAATAATACTTTAAAATTCTTCTTAAAAAGTAGCCTGAGTAGAGCTGTAAAATGTTCGGCTAATCTTCACCTCATTTGCACCCATCTCTTGTGCGATGACATCACTATTTCTGTGTTCAGCACCAAGCTCATGAGCACAAATAGTGCACCGCTCCCATCTGCTGTTTCATCACATGCAATGTAACAGTCAAGCAAAATCTCATTTGCATGAATCTGTCTGTGTTGCTCCTCTAATGCTGGACAGTTTGATCGATTTTTCTGAGCGCTGAGCAATTTTCTCCTAAAGCTCCCAGCGCTGTTCGTCTTCATGTACAGTACCGTTCCAAGATGGCATTATCCAAGTAATTCAGATCAGACTCTGCTCTTCTCATTTGGCTTTAAAAATCAAATATTCCTTTATAAAAAGTAAGCTCTATCCACATTTAGACGCCTGATTTCTTTGCATTAAAGCTGCAGCAGTTATATTTGCAGAGAAGCACAAAGACACGCCTCCGCCTCCACTTCCCACTGAAGCAAATAAAATCTGCAGGCATTTGACTGACACCTTAAAGTAAAATGTTCCTGCTCATAAGTTTAACTCAGACACCTAAGACACAGTATGATTGTTGGAAGCACATAGCAGAGAAATGGCACTATCAATAAAACTCACAATCTGATATTATCTTACTAATTTTTCTAAACTCAGCATGAGACTTTGTTTTTCTGCTTCAAACTAAATGTCAACCTATAAAAATCTACCCGTGAAAGGTTTAGCATCGTACAAATACTCCAAAGAAAAGGAACAGGCAGAAAAAATAACATTTTCCATTAGTGGCTTGTGGATTTTCACATTAAATCCATTTTTTTCCGGGCAAATCATCTCTGAGAAAACAAAGGATTGTCCAGAATTCTGGTAAGAGTCCAACTTGGCTTCTGCTGTTCATGTCGAGTGGAGAAACTTGTGATCAGCAGTCAAATGTATCAGGATCCGACTGTTGGCTGCTGCTTCTTTCTCACTGTGTTTGTAATTATTTGTAGTCTGCAGATACACTAATCGTTAATCCAAAGCTCCTTCATTTAACTGCACATTGGGCTATTATTGTGGTATATTTTACACTTTCTGCTGTTGTGTAATGTTCACAGTCGAGATCATTTGACTTCTTTATGTAACAGTGAATTTCTGTCTATTTTAGACCAGGCATACATTTTTTATCCACAGTTTGCATTGCATTTTCTACATTTTTATTCAATACTGCAACTATTTCCTTGAACCACCATAGGCTACTGGTCTGCAGAACTTTATTAGTGATTGAAAGTAGGGATGCACAGATGCATGTTTTTGAAAAAGGTAATTGGGGATGCACAAGATTGATTTTTGCTTATATCCAGACCTGCCATTATTTTCAAACTTATTCTAGCTGATACTGATATTAAAGCTTCCCACAAAATAACTCTGTATCTGGGTTGTCGGGAGGTTTAACTTTTTGTGGGTGTTTTGGTTCTTTTGGCAGAATTCATCATCAGCGTTTTGTATAAAGGTGCTCAAATAACAGCACTTATCTTTTGAGATGATACCCTTGATATTCTTTAATCAGAGTAGAGCTATGAGCTGCATATTTTAAGGCTTATTGTTGACAAGGAAGTGTAAAAAAGGAAAGAAAAAAATGTAAGGTATATTTACTTGGGTAGCTGTAAATACACCTGCATGGCCAACCCAAGTAACGTCCATGTATGTGAGTGAGCCACTGGATATCCTGATCCGTATGTTCATTACTAGTGCCTGATCACTGAAAGAAAGAAAGAGCCCTACTGTAATCAGACATTGTTTTTCTTCCACTGTTGCCCATTTTTGTTGCAGTAGGCAGGCACAAATTTGCATGAAAATTGTCACATAACTAAAATTCTGAAAAAATACAAGGTTCATATAGGTTGTAAAAATTGCTCTATGGAATTGCCACAATAGCACCACCTTTTGTACTTTTATTGAATACTGTCAAATACTAACCTGACACACCAGATGGATTTGTTTCACACATCCATGTGGAAAATCTTCAATACTAAAGGTTTGGGAAAGGGCAGAGGATTTAAAAAAACCTCAGAGTGTGATTGGATGAACATTCTGTCTGTCACATCTTTACGGGCCAATCAGAGCAACAAAGCACGTGACGTAGCCACGACCGAGGTGTGCATGCGCTGCTACCAAGGAATGACGCGAACCATGGCGACTGTAGACATGCCAGTACACAATTTTTGTTGTTTTTGAAAAGAAAACAACTCACTGCTGTTCTTTGTTCTTCTTTTAACAAAGAAATGTCGTCAAGCTAATGTGTTCAGCCATAATTGCACCGGCCTCTTGTCGCTGCTTGCTTATGTCACAACTCCGCAGCTCCCGAAAGTACTGCCCCTTGTTGTTGTTTGGTCCTGTCACTTTCTAACCGGGCCTAAACGGTTCAGACTGGAGCTTTGCAAGATGGATTCACCAGTGAGAAACACAGAGATGGGCGTATCCATCCAAAATGTGAATCTTAACCATGTTTCTTCCTCTAACAGGAAATCTTCCTTTTGAACCTGCCTAAAACTCACAAAACGTATCCACATGTACGTTAGATAATTACAGCCAGTACAGGCCAATATGTGTAGATACAGTCATGTGCATTAGTTTTCGGCATTTAAGACAATAAGGACTATTTTTTTCTTAGGACCTCTTTTTCTCAGGCCTTTTCACCCCTAGTAATATGCCTGGACCTCACCAATGGTTCTCCAATGGGGCTCATGGCAACCCCACTATGTGCCCAGATGGTACCCTAGGCCATGCGTGCTAACCATTACCACCCCTTACTCCACCATAAATGTGAGGGCATTGTTACTTTTTCAACAGATTATTGTCCCATGCCACTGGTCATATCCAAAGACAACCAGAGCAAAACCGTGGTTGTGTCAATCCTCCCTCCAGCCCAATGGTGCCCTTAGGTGGCTTACTCATCACATGCTTTACTTCAGCCAAACATGCTTAAGACTTCCATTAGTGTATATTGGTTTTAAATAATTGGTACAAGTTTTCATATCAGCCAAAATTGATAGTTAACTTTTTAAGCTAATACCCACTGATATCGATATCATGGCGAGTTGATGTTTCTGCTTTAAACTGCACAGACTCAGTCATACATTATGTTGATATATATTGCTGATTTACAGCTGCAAACATATGCAGAAATTCACGGTGGTACCTGGATGTAAAAAACTGGAATTATAAAACTGATGGACATTTGCCGTAGCATTCCCCTACATTCAGTGTGTGACTTTGGTGTGAAAGAGTACAGCCGCCTTCAGTGTCGAGAGCTCTGTAAGTAGTTAGAAGGTTTTAACAGCATGATACAACTCAGGTCCATTAACATTTTTACACCTTCATAAAATAGACTTGTGCTTTCACGGGTCAAATAATGCTCAGTCCTACTTTTAGAATCTTCCATGCCATTGAAATACTCAGATCTGAGCTGACTCTTTACTTAAGACCATTAACTGTTTTCAGAGAGAGATGATTCATCTCCACCTCCTCTCGCTGTACAAAAATTAAGCTAAAGTACCGCCATCAATGGGTGCAGACATGTTACACGGGTGACGTCAATGGGAGTCCTTATAAAAGATCATCTGCTGGTGTCTTGGTATCGTCGCTGCCCCCTTTCCTCTAACTGAAGAACACATGAAAGTTACAGCTAAGATCTCTCAGGTCGGTGCTGTCCACTGCAGAGCAGAGGAGGCACTCACTGTTATAAAAAGTTCAATGGCACTCATGCTGGTGCTGGATTTCTCTCCTTGTTCCTCCTCTACTCTGCTAATCAGAAGAACATGGTGGCACAAGAGCTGCATTTGCCAACAGCTTTCAATCATGGCATCAAACTGAAAACCAAACTGTCAAAAGAAAGGAGAAAAAACTGTGGAAACTGTGGCCTAAATCAGTAAAGAAGAAACAACTATATGTAATGCTTGCCATGTTTTGTACAACACAAGGAAACAAAGCATATTAAACACACTCTTAGAGGATAGGGTGATTTTGGAATGACATACATAGTTTAGCTATACATTTGTTGCAGCTTGAAGTTTAAGGGGCCAGTAGATCACATTTAAGAAAAAGATAAGCCAATAACTTACGCAAGAGAAAGCCTTGTCATTCAAGCCTCTAAGGTTATCAGAATTTTAGGTTATTGGACACCTTTATGTTAACACTTGCTTAAAACAATAAAATCTCCATTGTTTTAAAATTTTATAGTGAGTAAAGTATCAAAGTTTGGGGGTAAAACAGGTATACAGTCATATTTTTGAAGCAGCTGCAAGCAGAGAGAGAAAGCAAGCTTATATGTGGCCTCTATCTGTCAAGTGAGAGCGAGTGTTGCTAGAGACAAACAGAGCGGTGATGCAGAGAAATAGGTAGTTATTTTTTTATTGTTTTACAGCAGTTAAGCTCTGAAGAAGTTAGGAACATGCCAACACCTCTAGAAAAGTCAGGATTTAGTTTGATCACTGCAGAAAACGTCCTTGTTCTTCTCCTCTTTTGGTCACTTCTCTGGCCAGTGTCGCAGTTTCTGCCCTGCTGTCTGTTTCATTTACTGTTTGGAGAGTATGTTTTATTTAGCTTTTTTGGTGTCTTTTGAGGTTGCGAACATCAGTTTTAGGATCTGTTACAGAGAGCAGAAGAGAGAGTGATGTCTCCTGGTCCTTTAGAGTTTTCTTTACATCCTGACATGTTTACCAATGACAGCTTTACACATCTGCACAAATTACAACAACCGTATGTTTACCTAAACTTAAGAAAGGATAGCAGAATCACTACCTACACTTCTTCTGGATAATAATGACAAAGTCAGAGGAATTATTTTACTTTGGGTGTACATTTAAATAGGCCTGGAGGATATCGCCTTAATATATCACAGTATTTTTCTTTCCTTTCACAGTAACGGCATTATATCGAGGTATTACAAAATTGAAATAGATACTACACTTAAATTCATATTCATATGCAACAAACCCCCTCCTTATCATTAAATTAACTTTAGTTCAACACTCGGTACCGGAGACTTTAAGCCGAAACTGTTTACTGATAAGTGGCTGCAGTGTTTACAGCAGCATCTCTGACTTTCTCAGTAAGTGAGTAATGGGTTTAAACAGACCTTTAAAGAGTTGTTATAGCCAAATCACCGCAGCGCTGGGCTAAAATGTAACCGAGACAACCCAGCTTGTCTTAAAGCCCCAGACAGACCGACAGACACAGTCGCTAAATTGCAGTTTTTACAGACATCAAATCTGGTTGAAGAAAAACTAATATGCTTTTACCTGTTAATATCGCATAATAAGTGCAACGGCACAACTGGGTGACATTCGGTTAGTTACTACATGTAAAGTCAGCTGGACTGCTCTAGGTTCACGTCATCACATCCTCATTTAAATTGCCATTCTGGGAAAATTTCCAGACTACGTTTCTTCTCTCTTAAGCTTGAAGGATGGATTGCACAGCCGGCGCTCATTTGCCTTTGTTCCAAAAGTCCAAACGGAGCAGGAAAAGACTTTTAGGTTTTCTGAACCTTTTGGAACAATCTGTAGACTGAATTTAAACTGCAAAACCTCCTGATTTAAAGATTTTTTAAATCCTAGTGAAAACTCTTGATCCAGTCCTTGAAAATGTGTTGCTGCCATTCTTGGCCAGGCCTCCCTTAAAAAAAATCTCTGATCTCAGTGGGACCAACATGGTTACATAAGGTTAAACAAATAGTAATAAACATTATTTTTTAGTCAAATCTTGTTGATTTTGCCTTTATCAGCAGTGTGTCTTACAGTATGCCTGTATGTTCTAAAGTGAAGGTCAAAAATCAAAACTAATTGAATTAACTAGTTTTGGTGTCATTTGAAGTAGAAGTTGATATTGTTTAATTTTAAAAAGAATTTTATTAAATTTTAAAATTCTGGTATCATGACACATGTGCAAAAACCCAATTAGGAGACAAATCACAACCACATGGTGCACTGAGCTCAACATCTTACATAAAGATGAGTTAGCATGCTCTTAAAGAATTCATACTGGGTCAGTTTCTGACGAAAACATCGCTTATATGTCTTTCTTATTTTACTTGCTTACAAAACACAGGAGCCATTGCTTTAGGGGAGACCTAATTCAGTCTCAGACATTTGATGATTATTTTGTGAAAGTTAAAGTTAAAACTACTGCTCTGTGAAACCTGCAGTGATTTGGACCGACATGAGGCCCTTCCCCATTTAGCTTAAAGCATTCACAGCAAGTGAACAAATATTTTGAAGCATCTTTTTTTTTTTTCAGGTAACAAAGCCAAAGAGCTACAGGACATACTCAGATCTGAAATACAAATATGCAACTACACAACAGAATTTCATCAGCTCTTAGCAGAGCATCATGACTCAGACTCACCAAAGTAATATTATAACATGTCTTTAGGCCAGGTGTGGCTTATGAAAATAAAGACATATGCCCCCCCCGGTATAGAAAATGGATGGAAGGATGGATGTGCTCAGTTGTAAGTCTCTGCTCTTCTTCCATTTTTTGAAGGGATTTTACCACAAAGAAATTCACCTTATTTATTATTTCATTGGCCTTGGTGTCTGCCCAAGTATAGTTTTCTTGATATGACATTTTGTGTCTTTTGAGGGCCAGGACCCCTCTTCAAGGACTTTTTGGATATCAAGATTTTCTATTATATTCACCCTTAGCCTCTTGTTAGTAATTTGAGTCATAGAACCATGTCATTGTTTGATGCACACCTATGATAACTATATCTTGAGGCTCCAGGCAAATGCCTGTCTTTTCCTAATGGTAAAAACCACCTCTGAGCTCAGCAGCACAGACTAAACTTGTCCTGTAACCAGCTGTAAAACCTTCAGCCCTTTCTGTGCTGCTGTCGTTACAGACATGTCTGAATAACCAAGTCCCCTAAACTTGGTCTTTCTCTGTCAGGCCCTGACGTTTATCCTGCGTTTGCCCGGGGCTTATGGTAAATGATGCTTGTTAAAGGCTGCTAAGAATAGAAACAGGGCTTTTTTTAAGGGGTAGTCCTTAAGCAGACGTTTGGGTAACAAAATATATAGGAAAGGATGAGAATGGATCTTTAGTTATCTGAAGTGGATTACAGTGGGCTTTCTTATTACTGCAACAAAATCTGATTATGATCCTCAGAAATCCTGGATCCTACGTTTCCCATAATGCAACCTGACAGAGTTTTTCACTTGACTTTTACCGGCCTGATAAGCACTCAAACTCTCTCTCTCTCTCTCTCTTTCAAACTGAGCAGTTTCAAGCTAAAACTGAGATTATGTCTTAAATTGTATGAAGATTCTAAGATTATTTAAGATTATTTTAAAGCTCACATCAAGGAAGGTATCTCTGTATTTGTCTTAATTTTGACATTACTGTCAACAACTTCCCTAAAAGTATTTTCTGTTTCATAAGCCCTGAGTTGAGTGTCTTTTGAGTTTGGCGTGCTGGTCAAACAAAATAACCACTCAAAATGATGACTAAGTGAATTGTAAAACAAATGCATTATAAATCAGTTATGAAAACTGATGCAGCTTATTTGTATGCATCACCATCAAAAGCCTTGCACATTTAGTAATCCGGCCCTTCAGCAAATGCATCCTGACATGGCCATCTTGTAGCCTCTAAAGATCACATGCATCATTCATGGAAACATACTGCTGCTGCTTGCACACAGTCCATTTCAGAAATGTGTTCAGAAGGCAGAATAGATGTTGACAGAGAGGTCATGGTTTGCAGAAACACTGCTCTGCTGCTGTATGAAGGATTCAAAGCTTGCAACGGTATCTTTAAAATCAGCTCAGTGCCAGCGTTTAACATCCACACAGCTCTTTCACATCAGTTTGAAAGTGCTCTGCAGATTATTACAGCTCAGACAGTGTCCAGATAGATGCTTCTAGAAAGTGTTACCTTAACTTTTTAAACACAAGGGCTCTCAACACAGTGTGTTGAGATTGTAGATACTTTAGTATATTTTTAAATGTGATACAGGGTAAGGCAATATTGTTTATATCAATAAGCTATTTGTTGATTTTTAAATGAAACCCTGACATAAAGCTCAGGAAAAAGACTGTTTACAATAAGAACCCCTAAATGCAGATTTCCACATTGTCCTGCCGTGCACTGTTCATGTGCACTGCGCACTCAAGAGCATTTTTGTTATTATAATCAATGCATTGGTTTATACAGCATGTGCTGTAATAGACCCAAACAAGAAGAACATACAGAGAGATTTTCAAAATAAAGCAGGCTGCTCATTGTTTTACTCATCAATAAATCAACTTTACAATAAAACAGGAATAAAGTGCACATCAGATCAACCTCAGAAGGGCAAAGTAACGTGTTGTTTATATCTTTTCTCTCTATTCCTGCAAAAACTCATGATCTCTGAGCAGAGCTGCGCTGCATTTGCAACAAAAACGGACACAGTGGGCAAGGGCATGTGCCACTGTGGCAAAGCCGTAACACTGTGCAGAAGGACTTTGTGGGGGTTGAAGGCAGCAGTAATGGGCTTATTGACCTTCAAATCAGTATGAAATATTAAAATTAGATCAATAATTATCATGTATTTCATTTATATAATTACGAGGCATTTATATTGTTAGAAAAAGACCAATTGGTATCTCTTTTGACTGCAACAAATACAGAAATCATAGACAGTCCAATAGAGTGACATTTATTGTTTTTATTGTCAAAAACTGCATGTTACTTCCTCCAAACTATCTAAATTGCACAGATAGGTTGGCAAGTTATGGAAAAGTGGGTGGAGCTGGTGTTGAGTAAGGTTTCTCTCTAAATGTTGTCACAGTATTTGTGCAATTTAGACAGTCCTCTCTCTTTAGAGAAAATATGACTGAAGTACTGGGATTTCATACCAATATGCCAATATTTACACATTCATTTTAGCCAATACCAATAGTGATATTTAAATGTAGTTCAGACCTTAAACTTCAGTTTTCATAACACACTTGATATTTTAAGATATTGGGACATGCTAAGAAAAAACTTTAGCTGACATTGGTCCATTGGTCCCACATAAAGCTCCTCGACTGCTCGATTATAGCGAACATTAGGGGTTGACTGATTATCATTTAGACTGATTACCTAGGCAGAAATTTGGCATTTGGCTGATTATTGTTATCAGCATATTATTTTAGCGATAATCAATTAAGCTAGTTAATTAAAAGCAAGGGCTAAATTGTTTATTTTTATTCATCTTTTTGATCATGCAGTTTTACTTTTGCCACATTAAGTACATTTTGCACATCATGATAATTGCGTATTGGTATCAGCTCTGAAAACCCAATACTGGTCAACACCCAGCAAAAATCATAATCATGATTATTTTGATTGGTCTTGAGATCACCATTATGAAACACAATTACTTGTTGATTTTACATCTGCTTATGTGTTTTTCCAATCTGTGCACATTTAACACTTTGAAAAAGAAGAAATAAAGGAAAACAAATGATTAAGAAAAACATTAATATATGAAAATAATGCTATTTAAAAAAATCTAAGAACAAACACTAAAGAATTAACCACATGACAAAAGATGTGGACAAGTAAGTATAACACTGCATGCAGCAGATTCAAACCGTGATTACTTTTTTGTGGGAAGACAAAATCACGATTGAATTGGTAACTCCATGAAATGCCTAACACTAAACTACTAATATGGTTGATATTTACAGTTCATATGTCAGCTGTATTGAGATGCAGTGATGCATCAACACCAGTATCAGCCATCATTGGCCCTTTTGACAAATATTTGCTACTGGCAAATAATGTGCCTATAAATGGGCGTCATGTAGCAAATGTTCATCTGTCGTGTCATATAAATGTAATGCTTGCATTTAGCAAACATGACAGCTGATTTAAAGATTGGGCAGAAGACCTATTGGACAAACTCTGGCCTGTTCCTACAGTCAAACACAAAATAAAATGATGGCATTGTTAGAGTTTTACACAACAAGAAGTAATGAAAAATAGTATTAAAATATCTGCAGAAATATTCATATCTGCTGATTACCTTTTTTTCTGTAAATTGTGGGTCTTTTTGTCTTTATTCTTATGGGACAGCTGAAGAGAAATATAGAGAGAGAGATTTGGGAAAGACATGCACCAAAGAGCACAGAGACCAGGAATCGATGCCAACACCAGATCGTCCAGGGTCTATGTTTGTAAGCGCCTGTTCTCACTGAGCTAAACCAGCTACCATCTGATAATAACTCTAACTGTAATTTGATATCTGTTGATACTGATATCAGGCCAATAATTTTAAGCATCCCTACAAAAGATCATGAAGTCTGTGCTCGTTTTGATCCTACCTATCCTTGAAATCATGGAGGCCATTTGATGTTGAAACACATGGAATTTAAGAGGAACGTGTCAGTGTGCAGAAATGTTACCAATAGTTTTGTAAAATTTAGACTACCTGGAGGAATTTGTTTTCATTTTTTTCTTATTTAAAATGAAAAATTACACAAAATTAGGTGTCTTACCCTGAATTTCCATATACAGCGTGCACGCTGCGGAGTGCCGGCGAATCGAACTGCGGAGCACTTCGCTCCCTCTCGAGTCTATCAGAGCATTTCCATAGCCGGCGCTCTAGACCAACAGCAGCATGTGCCTGGAGTGGCACTCCGCTCCACTTCCTTTCAGATACACTGCAGGTCTATTTCAGCACCAGCTGCTGCCAAACCTCATAAATTCACTGTTGTTCAGAAAGCACCAACCATGGAAGTCACAGGGGTAGAACATCCAGTCCTTTCAAAATAAAACACAATGCACGGACTCCCGATCGTAAATCATCACTTTGTCAACATTACGTCTCATCCTGCAGCGAGAGCAAAGGGTCACCGAGGGGTCAGTGGGTCACAGAGCTACAATGGCACCATTGACGAGGACAAGTTAAGTTTTGGGGATATTTAGCCAAAGAATATTGCATTAAACCACAGATCCTTTAAGCAAGCGTTAACCTTTTAACTTCCTAATGTACTCACTCAATGGAGGAAGCTATAATATCATGGACTTGTAATGGAAAGGATGATAAATTAACCACAAAAGGTAAAATAGTCTGCTGTTGACATGTTATTGCTACGTGAACTCGCAGTTCTCCCGTGATCTCTTCCTGATGATCAGGGCTCTAGACTCGTTTCCAGTGGGCGAGGTCGCTTGCCTTTCGGTCAGAGCAAACCGGCAGCGCGCACACTGTAAATGGAAATTTGGGGTTAGACATCTATCCAGTTGCTGTGGTATCGGAGAGGTTTTAATATTATTTGAATTTACTAGAAACATAAAGTTTATAATCTTGGTGTTGTGACAACCTTTTGTTATTTATTTGAAAAGCAAATACAGAGATATAAATCATGTGTCGCCATCAGCTCAAAGATATGGAGATGTGACTTTTGGTCCATGTCGCCCAGCCCTATAGGTATACGGGATGGAGTGAAACCTCAGACCTCTTGCAGAGTCAGTGCCTCTCTTTACCTGCTGGGCTCGTTCATACATAAGATTATGTAATGAGGGGTCTTGGACACAGCAGCTGCATTGTGCTTTAAACACAGGAGAGACTGCCTTGCATTTGTAGTCACAGTTCATGGATCAAAAGCAAACAGGGAGCCGACCAGCTCTATCATAACAAAGGCAAACATACAAAAAGCCCTGAGCGTTTCAGCGCTATTAAGACACCCACTCCCTCTCCAGCCTCCATCTCTGGCTCTAGAGCGCCCTCCTTCTCACCATCTCTCCATCCCTCACCCTCAACACAACTCCCCCCTCTGCCTCTCCCTCCCTCTTGGTACCCAAATGCATTTCCTCCATTTCACTCTCTTCCTTTTTTTTTTGTTTCTCTGGCTACAGCTCGCTCTTTCTGCTGTTCTGTCTTCTCTCCATACAGCCTCACTCCTGCACCGTCCCTCCTACACCTACATGAACACTTACCCACCTCCCCACATACACTCTCTGTTCCTTTTCGTTATTTTTTTTTTTTTTTAACCAACCTCTCTTACTCATGTGTGTCTACATCCCTCCCTCCCACTCTTTTAACTCTGTCTCTCTCTCGGTTCTCTCACAGGGTCTAAGCTGGAAGCGATTGCCACCCACACATTCCCTCTTCAGCTCTCAGCTTGACATCAGATTTACATTCAGAATGAGCGAGCGCAGCATTTCACATGTTGCCTAGCACATGGCTACGCACACCGACATGTGAACTGGTTGTTTGCGCACATGTGCCTGCATGCTACATTTTTACTGATTCATTTTGGGTTTGGATGCAGGATTTTGGATTTTTGCCAGTATCTAGAATGCCAATATTTCCCAGCGCATTTCAGCAGATGCCTATACTGATACCGTTATATATACACACCTTTTTTATTGTTATAAAAACCAAGGGTCTTCAGAGCAAAGAGGGGCTGAGTCAAGCAGAGCTGAGAGAGGACAGTCTGGTTATATGTTTTCTGCCTCATTAGGACTTGTATATTTTATTAATATTTAAGGTAGATATATGATATATACTGCCGGTATGTACAGCCAGTACAATGGCTGTAAATACACAACATGGACAATATTATTTGGCCCCACCTTGCCATGAATATTCCATTTCTAAACATCTGCAAATAGTTCAGTGACTTCAAGCAAGGTGCTCTGATAGGATGCCACCTTTGCAATAGGACAGTTTGTGTAATTTTATCCCTGCTGGAAATTCTGCAGTCAACTGTAAGTGGTATTATTAGAAAGTGGAAGTGTTTAGGAGCAACAGCCACGAAGCGGAATACCATATAAAGTCACAGAGCAGGCTCAATAACTGCTGAGGCTCATGGTGCATAAAAGTTGCTAATAGCTGAAGAGTTCTAGACTCCCATCAGCATTATTGTAAGCACAAACACTGTATGACAGGAGCTCCATGGAAGAGGTTTCCATGGCCGAGCAGCTGAATGCAAGCTTCACATAACTAAGTTCAATGTCAGGAGTTGGATGGAGTGGTGTAAAGCACACTGACACTGGACTGTGGAGCAGTGGAAATGTGTTCTGTAAAGTGGCACATCTCGCTTCTCTGTTTGGCGAGTCTGGCCATGCTGGGAGAACATTATCTGCCAGACTGCATTGTGCTAACTGTGAAGTTTGGTGGAGGAAGGATAATGGTATGGGGCTGGTTTTCAGGGTTCTGGCTAGGCCACTTATCTCCTGTGAAGACCAATCTTAATGTTTTCAGCATACCAATACATTTTGGACAATGGTATGCTTCCAACTGTGTGGCAACAGTTTAGGGAAGACCCGTTTCTATTCCAACATGACTGTGCATCAGTGCGCAAAGCAAGGACTATAAAGACATGGTTTGATGAGTTTGGTTTGGAAGAGCTTGACTGGCCTGCAGAGAATGTTGACCTCAACTCCATTGAGCACCTTTGGGATGAACTGGAATGGGAGATTGTGAGCCAGGCCTTCTCGTCTAACATCAGTGCCTGACCTCATAAATGCTCTACAGAATAAATGGGCACACATTCCCACAGAGACACTCAAAAATTTTGTGGAAAGCCATCCAAGAGGAGTCCCAGTAATGTCCAGGTGCCCAAATACTTTTTCCATGTAGCGTTTATGCTGGGGCTACTGTTTCTTATTTTGATAGGACGGCAGATAGAGTAAAACACTTTGGACAGAGAACGCCTTAAAGCACTGCGTCCTCCATGCATTGTGCATGACCCAACTGCAAGCCCATCAGCATCTTACATACAAGTTTTTCATTATTAAAGTCCACATGTTGATCTAACGCCCAAGAATTTGTAATTAAAACTGTTAGAAAGCTTCTGACACCACTTTTAACCACTAAGTAATAATTTCAAGATCAAACTCAAAAACATATTTAGCTTCCAGCATCCCAACTTCTAGGACTTCTGTCTGCTCTCTATTTGTTGGTCAGTAAATTCCATGTTTTTGGTGTTTTATGCTGCTGTTTGAACAGAATAAGCAATTCAAGGATGCCACATTGACTTAATGTGATTACTGAAAACAAAGTGAATCAGAGAAGATGTTTTGAGATTAAATGATGAATACATCTTTTATGAACACTTAACCTTTGTGTTTCATAGCAAAACAAAAGCTTTTGTTGTAAATAGTTTTCAAGGGAAAGTTGCACATTTTTTTTTCAGTGTTTACAAGATTTCCTGGCACAAGTAAGAGAGGGAGTAGATAAGAAATTTCAAGTTCAAAAAAAATAAAAAAACAAGAGCTTAGTAAGCTTACTAATTAACAAGTTTTCTAACCTTTGAAACACCAACATAACATGGCTATTTGTGGTTTTAGAGTCAGCTTTGTGCAACGGCTTCTCTTCGAGACACAGCTTCTCTTCTGTGAATATTGAGAGATGCTGATATATATAGATTTTTAGACTTAATATTGGTGTTTCCCCCTACTGTTAGGCTTTATGCTAAGAAGATATGGGATTCTAAGTTACTTGAAGAACTCGAGTATTGAGTAGGCTACTTGTGAATTATAATTGCTCATGGTGTGCTGCTCATCAGTACTTCAAATCCCAGTTCTGAATAAAATAACAACATAATAATGTAACTGAGGGTTGTTATCCTTGTAAATATGAAGAAAACACTAGCACAGATCTCTTTAGTATTAACAAGACCATCTAAGTTTTATTTAGCCAATGTCATCAGCTCAACAAAAAACCAGGCCATGCTAGACAAAATCGCTAACTGTAACATATGACTTCATGAAAAATCTGGTCAAAGTAAAAGTCACTTTATTGAGTTGCTGCCCTTTCCTGATACATATGCTCAACTGTCATAGCTGTTTTTAGCAGTGAAGGTTGCTCCTATTGGCTTGCTGGAACCTTCTCCTTCCACAAAGCTAAATGTTAGCACATTTACAGTCATCCATTTCATTATTATCAGGCTAATCTTGTCCACTCTCACATCTCACATCACAAATGACGTGCCAGCCGATGCTTACAGGTCTTTTTTGAGTTGTATGACCCTTGAGAGTTTTAGAAGCTTTCGATAAGTAGTTGTTGTTCCAGTAATCTGGCTCAAAGCCAGAGCCATGGCTGGAGAAGTCATACCTCTGTGTATTTTCTTATGTCTTAATACTCCTATTCAAGCTTTTTCAGTCAGAGGAATCCAGAAAGTTCAGGTACGCATCATAACACTAACCTTGCAAAGCAGATGGATCCTTATTTTTCACTGGCGAATCCATCTTGCAAAGCCCGGTTAGAAAGTGACAGGACCAATCAGCAACGAGGGGCAGTACTCTCAGGCACGGTGGAGTCTTGACATATGCAAGCAGCAACAACAGGCCGGTTCAATTATGGCGGAAGAGCTCAGCGTGGATGTTGCTAAAGCACCAGTTTTATCAGAACTTGACGATATTTCTTTGTTAAAAGAAGAACAAAGAACAGTGTTGAGTTGTTTTCTTTTCAAAAACGACAAAAGTCGTGTACTGGCATGTCTCTAGTCGCCATGGTTCGTGTTATTCCTCGGTAGCTGCTCATGCGCGGCTCGATAGTGGCTAAGTCACGTGTTTTGTTACTCTGATTGGACCGTAAAGATGTGACAGACAGAACGTTCATCCAGTCACACTCCGAGTATTTTTCAAATCCTCTGCCCTTTCTCAAATGCTTAGTATTAAAGGTTTACCAGATGAATGTGCGAAACAAATCCAACTGGTATGTCAGGTTATTGTAACACTTTGTCCGTCGAAATATCACAGCTTAAAACAGCGTATATGCGGTACCTGAGTGATGAAACATGATTCAAATAATGACAGCCTGCATTGAGGACTCATATCCGTCCCTAATGCTAAGCTACTAACTTCCTCATGCTCAACATGACAGTAGTATAAATCCAAGAATTATTGGCAAGCTAAATATGAAGCCAGTGCCAGGAATACTTTGGGTCTTGTCTTGCAATTTTCATCAAGAAAGCTTAATGTCAAAGTGTTTCTCCGATATGAGATGTGTATTTTGATTAGTAGCAGTGTTTGATTTAATTTGAAGGCTGCTGTATCAGTTGCAAAACATTATTATGTTATTATTATTAGGGATGTGTGTGGTTAGCCTGCTAAATAGCTAAATTCTGATTTCAAATGAGCCAGTGATTGTCTTGGTTATCTCTTTGTCTTCTTTGTGGATTTTGCAAACCTATGGAATCAGAAAGTATGCTTGAGGACAGAACAATGGTACAAACATGAAAGCAGACCAGCATGGGAGAGGGGACGGTGGGGGGCAGTCATGCTGGTAGGAAACAATCCCACCTAATGTGAAAATGCCTCAAACTTGCATGGATGAAAATTATCTCAATTTAGGAAAATGAAAGCAGGACCAAAAAGTACCCAATCATCACACCCTTCTGAGGGATGTAATCTATCATGGAAAATGCACCACTGACACCAAACAGATGGTAAAACCCTCTGCTCCTCCTCATCCTCCTAGTTGTTCTACTTTTCAAAATGATACACCATGACTACTGTATTCTTACAGAAGACTTTATACCAAACGGAAGCTAGACAAAAGACAGAAGCTGAAACTTTCAGTGCCTTAAATGTTAGTAGTGCATCAATATTGTCCTAAATTAAAAAATATGTTTAATTTAGGCTGCATTTAAATATTATATATAAATATAAATATTAAATAAATAGCTATTGCATAGTTGGTGCAGCCGAGGGATCTCAACCAGGTCTGTATGATTCAAACACATTTTTAGACTTCAGTTTTGATCTGCATCAAATCAGACTGAGCCATCACTTCAGTGCTCCTCTGTAAGATTTTGGGGTTTTCAGATGCCTTAAAATGTACTTACTACCAAAAAAATGACACCAACAAATAAAATCCATAGCTAGAATTCAGTGCATCTGCTGCTTGAGAGAAGGATTGCTTGTATAATGAGGAGTAATTTACAGTGCTATCATGTTGAAGCTCCTTCTCCACAAGTGAGGAAGTGGAGGAGGGAGTGAAGTCGGCAGAGGTCAGAGGGCAGTGCTTGAACGCTTTTGGCTGCTAATTGGCTTAATGGGAACACAGAATATGCAAAGTTAGTAGATTGTTTGGACATATCTGTTAAAAATGTATTGGATTTAAATCAAATTATACCTTAATGCAAGTTGAAGGACTGGAATAAGCATTATGGTTATACCAGTGTGTCCCATGGACAGAGGCTGTTGTTCAGGCGGTTCAGTTCTGACCTGTGGCTCCTTTCCCTCATGTCTCCCTAATGTTGTACTCTTCTGCCTGTCCTTAGCTGAGTAAAGGCCTAAAATGCATCTATATTGATATTGAAATAGAAAAGTAAGAAGGCTGAAAAGCAGAACTTTTCTGTCTTCTATCATTGAGAAGTTTGACCTGACCTAGACTGTGTTGCTGTTCATGATGAAATGTATGCTTATTGCAGACTCCACCTTTCAAGATAGAATGGAAAACTTCTGGAGATCAACAAAAACAAGATCTTTTTGGTTGCTTAGTTAGCCATCAATGCAAAAAAAAAACACTCAACAATTTGAAAGGTCACCTGCTTGGATCTTTTTCTGTCATCTCAAATGGGTCAAGTTTACTGTGCCTCAGAATATCTCCCATTTAGCCCCTGGATGAAGCATGTTTTAGAGCATATTTTTCCTCCGTCTGTACATAATGACTCTTATTCTTTTCCAATATTTGCAGCTGCGATTGCTCGTATTTTATGTAACTACTTATACTGTATATTTCTCCTCATATTTGCTTGCTCTTCACACAGCCCTTTCGAGCTTCTGAACACTTTAGGTTTGATGCTAGTCCATATCTTGGCCTTGCACTTGTGCAATGTCAGTCTAATCAAACTCTCTTTAACTTCGTCATTTGTTAATAGGATCTCTTGAATCATAAAGATGACAAAAACGAACAACAGTACCAAATGTGTATGAACAAGGAGAATGTCATTATGATTAAACTTTGCACAAATCCCCTCCCTTGCTCACTCTTCTGATTAATTTCTTGCATCATAGCTGACATATGCAGCACCATATGATTGCTAATTAATTTAACAACTCTTTTCAGGATCATTTATTTAAAGCATCTTGTACATAAAAACAAAAAAACTGCATTTTATAGACTAATAAATGCAAAGAACATGAAGTAAAGATCCTAAATCAATGCTGTTAAAAAACGATTAATGAATCATAATGTTGGGATGTTATCATAAAGCCCAGATCAGACCAAAGATTCATATGAGATAAGTTAATGTTCTGAAAGCCTGTCAGTTCGCACCACTGCAAAAGTAAGGGACAATAGCTGCATTTCCATTACCCTTAGAAAGGCACAAAATCTATATAGAAGTTTCTATATAGAAGTATATTGCAAAAGTGCAGCAGAAACACTTTCTGCATTTACACTTCACAGGACGTAACGTACGGTGTCGCCTGTTCACTAAGACAACATGGCACAGTACGTGTGGACAAAAATGGAGACCAAGACTTTGCTTAATATCGTACTTATACCCTTATAAGGCTTTTGCCGTACATACGGATTTTGCCTCTAAACTATCATCCACTGACTTTGTTTTTTGGTCAAAATTATCAAAGCAACCGCTGTGGATGTAATCATAACCGTACCAACACGCAACATTTTTTGAACATCCAGCTTCCTTGCAGCAGAGTCTGAGATGAGATTTTACAAGAATTGCGAGGCTCATGCCCAAAACTCCCTTCAATGGAAACACACTCAAAGCACAATTGTACTTAGAAATATTGCTTTTATTTTGTGAAAAACTGTATTGGAAAAGCAGCTTGAGCCTCCTTTCCACAGTAATGGTTCTCTATGCTTCATCTTCATTTTTACTCTTCAGGCCACTTTAATGCTGTGTCTCACCTGTTGAACAGTGTACAGTGTAGAGCAGGGGTTCTTGAAGTTTTGATAGCTGAGGGCCAATTTAGGAACCCAACATTGGACTGAGGGCTGCCAAAGGAAAAAAAAATTGGGGTAAAATAACAGAAAAAAAATCCCATTTGTAATCATTTTAATGACCAGGTTGCATCTCTACAGTTTACATTTATTGGTCGGCATCCAGTAATGTGCAATAAACACATTTTAATAAATAAATGAGGCTGAACCTGGCAAAACTTGAGAAAAACCTTGAGAAACATTGTAATGCACTCAAAATACCTGGGATTTTCTGCCCTCTTCAGTCAAATTTGGGAAATAACAGTCCTGTGTGCAGTCCATTTCAGAATATATGTAAAAACTTATTTAGAACAAACAGTCAGTCTCAGTGTGCCTTGCTTTCTGTCCTAACAATTGCGGGCCACGAGAAATATTTCTGCAGGCCGCCATTGGCTCGCAGGCCGCCATTGGCTCGCAGGCCACACTTTGAGAACCTATGGTGTAGAGGATAGCGATAATGTTAGAATGTCCTGGTCTGTATCTTAACTTAATTTACTGTTACTTAAATACTGTAAAAAAAAAAAAAACTCATTCTGGTAAAATGTCTCACACATTTGCACTAATTCATGCAAATTGTTTAAATCTACCACATTAATGCATATTTTTTATGTACTTTTTGGTCATGTCTATCATACAACATAGAATCAGTACTGTGCAGAACTGTTAGCTATGTTTGGGCCGAAAACTAAGGCTCCAGTAAGGCGTAGATGTGGGAGGTAAGCCACCATCGGGCAGGAAGGAGGATTGACACAACCTTGGTCTTGCTCTGGATTTCTTTGCATATCACTAGAGGCATGGAGAAAAAATCTGTTGAAAAAATTAGTCCACACCTTAATGGTGGAGCAATGTGTGGATGTGGTGAACAAGCACTGCCCAGGATACTGTCTGGGTGGGTAGTAGGGTTGCCACGAGTCCCTGGTCATGCTTTGGATGTCTCAAGGGCTGGAAAACCACTGGTGCTCTCCTGGCATTTTATCAGGGGTGTAAAGGCCCACACAAAAGAGAGGCCAATGAGCTTGACCCTGACCTTGGCTGCTGAGCAACACACACCCATGTCAAGCTTAAATCTTAGCTGCTTACAGCTACCATGGCAGTAGCCATTGTATACATTGATACACCAACCTATAACCATCACAAACTGATCACAAAGCAGGCCAGGAGAAGAGCAAAAAACATCTTCTCTGTCATCACAAGCAGGGGTGTCTCAATCCCGATCGTATGTATTGGATTGGAGCCGATATATGGATTTTTAATTGATAGGCAATTTTATCCGATCAGCCTAGCAGATCATTTATGTCAGCTGTTGTAAAAGGAGCTTAATTTACAGCAGGCCATAAATGCACCAGTAACACAACATAGCAACATTAGCATCCCTGTGTTTAACATGTCAGCATTGTGGAAAAACTTCAAATGTGAGTGTGAAAACAGTCCAGTGGCCAGTTTCACGAGGTGGTAGCAGCAGAGCTGTGTTAAACACAACGAATCTGGTCCATCATTTCCCTACTAAACATGCAGCAGAATATGGTGATTGGAGGTCACTGGAGGTCAGAGGCCAAAAATGCTGAACTGGACAACTTTAATGACAAGCTTTGAGTGTTGTTTTTGCTCTTCATATCATACAGAAACGTGGTCCAGTTCGTACATAACAGCCCCTTTACTTGGCTACATTCGAGCTAACTGCTGCACTGGCGGCAGCCATTGCTATCGGCATTCAGTATGACTAAACCCCACCTGTAGCTACCGCCTCATTCTCCTCAAATAATGCCGACTGGTCCAAACCATTTTCAGTTCCTCACAAACTTTGTTGGTTGAACTTTTCAAGGTGAATTTGCCTGATGACAGACTGGCAAATCCATCTGCTTTGCAAGGTTAGCTGTCCCCCTCCATGCAAGCTCACATCACCCATCATGCCAACAAGGAGACATTCATTACCTTATCTACCTTGCTACATGGCCATCTAAGACAGCAGTACCATCTTCAACAGACCCAAGCAAACTAAAACTCTTCCAGTCATTCATGTAGCAATTGGGTCTTTTAGAGGAATTGGTGTTGCCTCCGAGAAGCAGAGCCAACATGCAACTACTGAGACTGTTTTTCACATTTCAGACTTTTTCAATGCCGTGTTACTTGGCGAAAGGTGATCCATAACCTCAACTTTGTATTTGGTGTGACCTGTTGAAACAACCTCCTTTATGTTAAACTTAAACTTGCTCTTGGTGACTTGACAAGTTGAGTTGAGCTGCACCGTCTCAGTTCGCTTAGCTGCAACTGCCTCCTACAACATTTTAGAACAGTCTCGGCCACAAAACTTTGTTCTGACCCGGCTTATTGGTGTACTCTCTCTCCTTTTAGTCTCATTATATAAAGTATTTACAGCACTATATCCTACCGAAATGTCACAGACAATTTGTACACTCAGATAAAGTGTTGCACAATAAATAAATAAAGCCCAGCAAACAGAAGTTCGATAAAGATCACTTGTTTATACCAGCTGCATTTTCATTCTTTGTTGTTATGACAGTAATTTGACAGGTGAGGTTTATTTCTCCAGATTTGGATGGACACTTTTCTCTCTCTCTCTCTCTTTCATAATGGATTGAAATCTTAATTGGCATGCACCTGGCTGTCTTTCCAAAAGCTTGAGTAACATTTCAACACAGTGAGAGTCACAATGAGCAACTAGAACAATGTTATTTCAGCACATGGGTGATTTATTAAACAGCTAAACATAAGAGACAAGCACGTCTACCTGCAGCCTGACCCCAGCCTGCCTGAACCCCATGTGACATGCTTTTTCGAGCCTTTCATGCCTTTACATCATCTGGCAATAGGAAGTTACATAATTAAATTTCAGATAAGAGCAGCGAGCGAATGAAAACAAATATCTTCACACTTTGAGTTAGCACATCATGCCAGTCATCAGCAGTGATCCCAAAGCTAATGAAGCTTTAAAATGATTGACTGAGATCTATTGAGAGTGTTTGTGGCTGAGTTAACACCTCCTTTTTTCTGTTTATGTGGGTTTGTGTGTGCAAATCCAGATTGTGTTTATTGTAGGTAAAATATTGTGTACAGCAGCCGAATGTGTGCACAAATACTCAAGCACCGTCTCCCTTTAGAGCTTCGTTGTAAAGTATATTTGAAACTGAAATGCAAGGTACTTCAGAGGAAAAAAAAAAACGTCTCCATAGCAACGAAACACAGAGCCTGTGTTGGGATCAAAAAGAGAGCGAGAAATAGATTTAAATGGACCGATCAAGGCTTTTCGTTCCAGACCTTTTGTTAACACTTTAATAAAGGAAAAAGCTTAATGGATTTCGATTAATTTAGACGGCACCCGAAGTGAGAATGCACCGGTTTAAACAAAGGACAAAAAGAACAATGACCAGGACATTTCTGCAGGTTTTAATGTTCTTTCTCTGACTCCACCCTCTTCAAACTCCCTCATATAAAGGCTCTGCATCGGATGAGTTCATACACCGACTCTGAATGAGTCTCTGCACACGCTCACACCCACTTTCCTCCCTCTCTGTGCATTTAAAGCGTAAAAAGAAGCAGGTATGGTTTATTATGCTGAAAGGGGGATTTTTTTTTTTTGCTCTGCATTTAGCTTGAAGAGTATCATTTTCCAAAATATGAAATGCGCTCAAGACGCCTGCTCTTCCCAAATAATAGTTAATGCAGCATGTGGAACGACTCCAGGTGGATGTTCAAAGGTAATCTAAACCTGAGTGACTGCTTTATAATGGGTTCAAATCCTGTCCAAGGTTTTTTTGCAAGTCACCCTGCTTTATACTCATGTTTAAAGGCAAGGAGTGAACATACTCTTAAAAGTTAAGGAAGCTACCTTAATGCTCAGGTTAAACTTTGTACCTTAGATCCTCGGTAAAGCCAGGAGTCTAAAAAGGATTTTATCAAATTTGGTAGCTTTTTACTAGCTTACTGCTAGCTTATTCTGGTTTGCCTTAGGCTCTGATCCCTCCATTAAAAAACAATTTTTATTTATTCATTTGTGTGTTTGTAATTTAGCAACAAATGCTACTTTTTCATCTCTCTGTTTTTGCAGCAAAGATAGCTAGAAACATTGTTTTTTTTGAGTTGTCCATCCCCTTATGTATATAAACAGTACTGTGCAGAACTTTTACTTTTTAGGCCAAAAATGCAGGCTCATGTAAGGTAAAAATGTGGCAAGTAAGCCTTCTGAGGGGACCATCAGGCAGGAGGATTGACACAACCCTGGTCTTGCTCTGAATGTCTTTGCATATTGTATGAGTTGCCATGAGGGGCATGATCTGTTGAATTTTTTTCTAAAAAGCCCATACTTGAGGGCAAAGTAAGGGATGGATTTTGCGAGTTAGCACCGCCTAGGGTACTAGTCCCCAATCTTTTTTTCTTTGAGCCTCCTCTACTTGTATCTAAGACAGTTTGAGGCAACCCCAGGACTGAAAGAAAAACAAAATAGTGATACACTGTGGTCAAAATAAACATCAATTTGTTTTTCTTTTGTTTGTTTAAATCCAAACAAAAGTCCTAAACACAAATGTTCGTGCCCCCAAACTTTCAAATGAATTATTTAGAAGTGTTATTATATCAAGATTTTAGTTATTACATGCAAATCTAATTTTGACAACCTCAGTAGGCTGTGACTGGCGCCCCTCAGGGGGGTCCCAGACCCCAGGTTGGAAACCAAGGGCCAAGGATACTGCATGGCCAGGTACTGGGGTTGGCACAAGCCCCTGGTTGTGCTGTGGAAGTCCCAAGAGCCCAGAAAAGCCACAGGCGGTCTCCAGGTGTATTACCAGTGGTGAAAACACAGAGATAAAAGAGATGCCGTTGAGCTTGACCTTGGCTGCCGAGTTGACGTGTCAGGCTTGACTCTGGCCGCCCTCCCCCTCCTCTCCAGCCCCCGGTCGTAGCACATCAGGCCCATGATGACTCTTTAGCACCCACAGTACTGTACATCAATGCATTTGGGCCATTCTTGTCCATGTGATATCTCAGAAACACGTTCACAAATTTCCACTCTGCCCGAAAGATGAGCTGATAACATTGTGGAGGTAGCAGGTCGAAGATTATGGTCATTGCCCCTCATTTTTATTGCTTGGATTTTGGATGTTGATCAAAGGTCAAGACTATTTGCTCTTATATTCATCCCTTGCTTTTGGACATAATATCTTGAGAATACTTGACAGATTTCTTTCAAACTTTTCACAAATATCCTGTCCGACTCAGGCATTTGTGATAATATTTACAAAGTTTGTCAAGGGAATTCAGCCTTCGTTTATCCCTTGCCTGTGAAGTCAATACCTGAAGGATTATGTTTTTTTAACGAAAGTTTTCACAAACAGCCACTCTGACACAAGGTTGGCTTCTTAGACTTTGGTGGGGTTTTTTTTTGTTTTGTTTTTTTTTTTATTTATCATCATGAATGTTTTTCTTCACCAAATCAGGTCCTAACAAACACTTCAGATATGACCTGAAGTTATACTAAGTCTTTGTAATTCAGCGTCAGGTCCCAGACACTTTATTGGATCCAAACTGAGAAGAACCCTTGATGTCTGACCTGATGGTTTTATTGTGGTTGAAGCAGTTTTTTTCCCCTGATGTA
Organism: Cheilinus undulatus; assembly: GCF_018320785.1. NCBI lineage: Eukaryota > Metazoa > Chordata > Actinopteri > Labriformes > Labridae > Cheilinus > Cheilinus undulatus. Next base: position 42,613,894 of record NC_054872.1, on the reverse strand, counting down.
TCTTTTATCTGAATAGTGGATGTTTCAGCAGGTGAAGAGTGAGAGCTGGCAGCAAATCCACCTGTTAAGGAAAGCAGCTCACATACAGGCTCAGATCATGACACTGACATGAAACATGTAGGTAAGGCTGAAAGAACCAGGAGCTCTATGGAAGTAGAAGGGCACTATAGGAGCACAGACCTCTGCCAAGGCCAGTAAACAAAACTGCTATGTATGTCTGGATGTACTGTACTTTCAACAGTTCACTTTGGTTCGTTATTTTTTTTTTCAGTTGTACTGTCAGGACCTGCTTCAAACTATTTATTTTTCTAGGCCATCGCTACAACCTCCCACCAAGTTTCATTAAAATCAGACCTGTAGTTCTTTTTATAATCCTGCTTTGATGCGGACAAACAATTGGCACTGAAAACATGACCTTCCTTGCAGAGATAGGTTTTAAAAATCATGCTCAGTGAATTTGAATGACTCAAAATCCACAACTAAGGCTGCTTGTTATGTCTGATGGTTACTGGTGCAAATTTTATATGAATATATGAGCTTCTGCTCATATAATCTGTGGATTTGTATTTTCAAATTATTGAATTAATTATTCAAAGAGATCAATTTTGCATTTGGCAGTTTTAGAATCTACCTAACCAAATGATCTCTTTGTCTTCCTTTTTTTAGATTTATTTCTGATTCTTTGCATTTATGAGAGGGTTGTTGTAGACCAGTACTGTGAGGCGCTGCCTCTGTTAGAATGGAATGGCAGCAACATAATTTGCCTGTGCAACATTTTAGGAGGGTTTTTTTATTCCATTTGATCAATCAACAAAGTCTGACAGTTTTCTTCATGAAATAAGCACATTGCAAACATAACAGCCTAAGAAACATTTCCTAAATAAAATAGAAAAAAGCCTGATGTCTAATCCAGGGTTAGATTATGTACAGATCCATTTTAGAAAAAGTTACCCAAACAGTGACTGACTTTGGCTTCAGCAGCTTTAGCTGGAGCTGACACAGTAACGTAGTTAATGGTACTACGTAAGCTAATGTAGCTACTGGTCTAACTTTGGCAAACATAGCATCATCTGTCGTAGCTAAGGTAGCTTTGTTTGCTTTAGCTTTAGCTATGTTAGTTATGCAGCTGCATTATCTATGTAACTTATATAGCTAATGTAGTTGTGTTAGCTTGAGCTACATTAGTTATATAGCTACATTATCAGTGTCACTTATGTAGCTAATGTAGCTTTGTTTTCTTTAGCTTTAGTTACATTAGTTATGTTACTACATTATCTATGTAAAAAGTAGCTAGTGTAGCTGTGTTAGAGTTAGTTATGTTAGATAATAGCTACTTTTCTATGTAGCTAACTACGCTTTGTTAGCTTTAGCCTCAGCTACATTAGCTGCTCTAGAATGTTTTCATGGAGGATACGTTTTTTCCTGTAATTAAACTGTTTACTCGGCTTTATCAAATGTTATCAAATGCTTACTTTAACCAGAAGTTAAATTTTATTTTTTATTTTGAAAGTTTTGGATTTTCTATTCTGGCAGATGCAACATCTCAACATTGTGGTCTGCAAGGGGAGGAGTCTGAGATGACTGAGATGATGTGCAGGCAGACCGTCTTAATTTATCTAGATAGGATCGTGGATAGAGATAAAGATCAGGAAGAGAGAGGGCAGTGACATGATGGAAAGAAGCCACAGGTCAGACTTGAACCCATGCCAACTACTTCAAGGACTATAGCCTCAGTGAGGCGTGTAAACCATAAGCCATCTGTGCCTCAGTGAGGCGTGTAAACCATCAGCCATCCGTGCCCAATAAATCGTGCTCAGGTTGAATTTGTTAAAAGAAAAACTCATATAGCACCAGTTCACCTCAGGTGGTAAAGCAGGTAGAATCAAACCCTGATTCTAATGCTGTTTGGTGCATGTCTTCTCCCACTCCGTCAATCATTCAATCTTCAGTCGTATAGCAGCAATTCATAAAATTATGGTGGTTAAAGATGAGGAGCTCTTAGCATTTTAACACTTAAGATAATTTTTACAGATGTGAGGCTAATGTTGATAGTTGAAGCAGTTGAAGATGGACAGGTTAACTGCAGTAGGCCGTTAATGTCCATGATTTTGGTATCATTGTGTTTGGTATTTGCTGGAACAACTATGATTCCCATATTAGCATTAGCAACAATATTGACAATAAAAATGGCAAGTCATAGTAGGAATTCAAGTCAAGAAGTTCTTAAGTCCCTTTATCTTTTTTTAGATTTTACACTGGATAGAGGTGGAAACCATGGTGAGAGTTGGGAGTTACATGTGGGATAGGAGACACAGGTCAGACCCAAACACAGGCCGACTGCTTCAAGGACATCAGTCTCTTCACACTGAGCATGCAAACAAAATCAGACCACCTGCCCCCTTTAAATCCACTTAAACATTGTAGTAATGATAATAATAGAAATAGACATCAGGCTGATGATAATTGTTGTAGTGTTGGAGTTGGGCAGCTCCACTCTCTCTCTCCAAACTTCCTGTCTCACCTCTGCTGTCCTATCAAAGTAAAAGCCCAACAAACTACAATTAAATAAAATTTGAAAGTCCTCTGTTATTGTTCTGCCTCTTTACGCTCCTTCAGTAATTACTTAAACTGATAATGCAGATTTTTTTTTTCTCGTTACTTAGGTATGCAGCACAGATTCTCATTCATTGTGTAATGACTGCATGGGTATGAGAAAGCATGACTCAACAGGACCTCCCCATACACATACAGTATAGTTGGACATGCATGTGCTTCCCGGCTGTACTTATCCTGTTCTCCTTTCTTTAACACCTCTGTTCCTACCTCTGGAGCCAGCATGGAAGAGTAATTATTTCTTCCCCAGTTATGTCTCTGCAGTGTTAATAGTGAAGTCAAAATGTCACAGAGGCGTAAATATTACCCCTTGGTAGTGGCACTGTGAACAAGCCTTTTACCACAGTCAGCCTCCCCCCCGTGCGTGAATACATACCAATGAATCAGGATTAAATTAGACAGTTTGTTTACACTGGAGAAGTCTATGAAAATCATGTTTTTGGATTTTAAAGTGCACGTTAATCCCAGCACTGCTTCAAAGTCTCTTCAGAGATTAAGAAAGTAAAAGCTTACACAGAGCACAGATTCTGGCTCAGCAACTTGTTCATGCAATGTAAAATGAATACAAACTGTTGCAAAAAATCTCTACATAATGCTTACAAAGAGAGTTTATCGCTTGTATACAGTAATTATCTTGAAGTTTTACTGTCTCATTTAATGACATGCTGTAGCTCCCTCCTAGGAAAGCATCACATCATTTTATCAGTGGAGGTTTACTCCACATGACACCCTTTAAATCATCTATCTGAGAATCTAAGAATGATTTATTGATTCACCTGCTCTGCTTCTCATAACATGGCTGTATCTGGTGAGAATTTGACTCTGTTAGAGTTTTTGAAATTTACATTTTTCTCCACGTTTCTGTGAAAAACTTGTTATTATGCATGGCCCTGTAGTTTCACTCTATTCCAGCACACCTGCAGAGCAGCCGCTCCGCACTACACAGCTAAAACAACTTATATATCAACTGTTAAAAAACCTGTCCAGGCAGTAATTTGAATCCTAAAAGCTTATTTTTGTCACCAAAATTACATATTTACAGAGTTTTTAAAAAAATCCCACCTCAAAAAGTTTGAGTTTCAATCTTTCCTTTATTTAGTCTTTACGTTCTCACCTCTGAATGTCAATCAGTGCCTGCAGCAGGAGTTCAGATGATGGATCACACTTGTGACGTATTTAATGTACCCTTCTCTGCATGTAGACATAACAATAATACATAATATGAGCTCTTAGCTCTGTTATGAAACACTTAATAATGTGTTGCTAGTGTTAGATAAACCTTGATCAGCTAAATTAGTACTCAAGAGAAGCCTCTTATCTCGTGCACCTTTTTCTGCTTAGACTCAAGCCTGCCATTTACTGGCAGCACTTTCTTACATGACTGATGTATGATTGCAGCTCTCCAATCCATCATGCTTACATAGAGTGATTGATCACAGCTCCATATCATGCATCACAGCTTGATAAATGCAGCATGTAGATGACAACAAGGTTAGAAACAAAGCACATCTATTAATCTGTCAGTCGTTAATTATGGATATTGAGTTTTTTTGAATACATTTTTAAAATGAATGTTTTTGGAAAAATGAGTGTCTAAACCTTTAACTCTGTTTAAATTCTGTTCCCTTTGAAATGATTTTTGAATGAGTGCACTGGTTTTCCGATATTCTGTTTGTTTACCTTAGAAACCATCTATTACTAGAAGGACTATAGACAACCTGAGCACTAGTGTATAATCTCCTGGACTTTATAGAGCTTATAACCTTGCAAAGTAGATTAATTTGCCAGACTGTCATGGGGCAAATCCATCTTAAAAACAGTATATATAGTTCTGAGGCAGTTTTATCAAAACTGGAACAATCTTTGTTAAATCAAAGGCCACACTAAAAGATTTCATGACAGAAAAGATGTTTTGCTCTTCTCCAAACCTGCTGGGTGGGGTTGAGTTGAACTTTAAGCCACTGTATACAACGGCTACCGCTACAGCAGCAGTAAGCTTGGATGTAGCTGCAGTTTAATCATACCTCAAAATATACCTTTATTTAAATAAGACCAAAGAGCCACACTGAAAGCAGAAAAAATGTTTTGCATGACTCCTAATAGGCTCCAACATATATTTTAGCCACCAACAAGCTCTTTTGCTCAAACACTTAGCCTGTGTAGCTCAGGTTAGCGTCTACTTCCTCATTTTGTCTTGTCATTCTGATTGGCCTGTCATGAATGTCACAGACAGAACATTTGTCCAATCACCTTCCAAGATTGTGAAAAGTCCTGCCCTTCCCAAACGTTTTGTATATGAGGTTAGACTTTTTTTTATAAATCCATGCAGCGTATATAAGAAACTATCTATTTGGCATGTCAGATTAGAGAGCTTATTGAATGACCAGCCAGAACTGTACATCTCTACCCCAGGCACCTTTATTGTGAAATGCTGCTTGATCTACTTACTTTTGTTGCACCAAGAGTAGATACTGGTATATATGGAATAAGTTACAATTTGCTGAAATGTATTTGAGTGACAGCCCCAGAAAATGAACCATCATTTCATAAATATACACAAGTGGCATAACCATAAAGACATTACAAAACATAACAAGACAAACAACACAGAAAACATTAAATGTTTTCTAACATAACCACTCTCTCTCCTGCTGTCTCACCTAGAAATGCAAATACACATTCAGCAATTGTATTCAGCAGGCATAGAGATCCTCATACCCATAATAACAGTGGTTCCCAAAGTGGGGGTCAGGACCCCTTGGGGGGGCAACAAGACACTAAGGAGGGGTTGTGAGGTGCTTGCCAAAAATACAGAGAAATGTAGAGTGATTTAAAGTGGTATATTTGACTTATTATTGTAAGAAATATTCTTAGTTTAATTTAAAATAGAACCATAGCTATTAAGTAAGCTCTGGGCTGATAATGCATACAGAAAACAACATTACTAAAAGATGCTTGTGCAGCATCATATTCTTTAACCACTTTCAGGGACAGTGAGGGTCCCAGATATCTGGCACTGTTATTTTTGGGGGTCACGGGCTGAAAAGTTTGGGAACCACTTAATTATAATGTATATATAATGTAAAATTATAATGTATAATGATACATACATTTACAAAGGGTCTATTTGTAGATTTCCTTCCATCCATTTTCTTTACCACCTATCCCATTTGGGGTTGCGGGGGTGGGGCTTGAGCCTATCCCAGCTGTCATTGGGCGAGAGGCAGGGTACGCCCTGGACTGGTCACCAGTCAATCACAGGGCTGACTTATAGAGTTAAACAACCAGGCACGCTCACATTCACACCTACAGCCAATTTAGAGTCACCACTTAACCTAACTAGCATGTTTTTTGGTGGTGGGAGGAAGCCGGAGTACTTGGAGAGAACCCACGCATGCATGGGGAGAACATTGCAAACTCCACACCGGGAAAGCAAACAAGGGACCTTCTTGCAGTGAGGCAATTTGTAGATTTGAAACAATCAGTTGATCTTTGTGGATTTACTTTGTTTAGAAGAAATTTTTTACTGGATTTAGATCACTGGGACTCTTTCTTATGCAACAGATTGTTTTATGGTGAGGAGAGTAGCCTACTGTAGAGTAGTGCTGCACGGTGAATCCAGTCACATTTGCAATTGCAATGTCAGGCTGTGCAATTGCACAATGACCTAAAAGGCTGCTATTATTTATTATTTTATTATTAGTTACAGCAGAGCTTCAAATGGTAAATTAAATGGTGCTACAGATCATCGTTTATTAGTGATGACAGATGCATAGATGGTAGCTGCTGCGTTGATTGGATCTTGAAGTGGTTTTTATGGTCAGAATCAAAAGAATTTTATCTTTCTAGTGATGTATGTTAAGAGTAATACTTGGCACTATTTCAGGATCAGAATCAACTTTGCAGGCAAAGTATGCTTGCACAAACAAGGAATTAGACTCCAGTCAGCTTTGCTCTCAATGTGCCAGATTCCAACATTGAATACAGAAAATAAAATTTACACTGAATATGTACAAGCCTGAATGGAACAATAATGATACTTTACACAGCTGTGTATATAATTGAGATAATTTGAAGAAACCCCCCCCAACAGGACAGACAGTTGGATTTTCAGCAGGTTTTAATATTAACCTTCAATTCATTACATGAATTACTTTTATCAAGGTTAGCATCAATGTTAACAGATTATTCGAAAAGTTACATTTTTGCTTGACTGTGCCCACCTCTTAGTAAAAACTTGATTTTTTGGTGGTCTTCAAAATTCAGGTTTCATTGTCAGATATTGGATCTTTGGACTGTAGTAGAGGAAGTTTTGTAACAGAGTAGCTGACTTCGCTGACATTTATACTTAAGTAAGGAGCATTTTAGTCATCTGGCCGTCCATGTCCCTCCTTTTTTTTTCTCAGTTTACTAAGATGAGACTCTTGTAAAAGTATCTTACCTGCTATGCTGATATTTTGCGCTGCTTTTAGTAAGGTGTACAGCAATCCATCAACAAAATGAAAAATGACTCGATGTTTTTTTAATGAATGATTTGAGTAATCTATATTAGAAAGGACTCACTGTGCTTCATGCTTTCCAGTACAGAGTAACATTATTTTCACTGCACACAGTGTGCTCTTTTAGGTAGAAACAGCAGCCTCTTCTACCTGGAGCAAACAAAAAGTTGGTTATTTTCCAAAAATATCAAGAGTCCACTAACCTCAATGAAACCCTCCATTTGAGGATGTAATAAAACATGTGCTCTCTCTCAGCTGTACGACTCTAAATTGGCATCAAAAGCACCAAATGCTTCCCCTCCGAGGGTTTGGATGGCACGAAAACTCACAGACTGCTTGTTTTTTTCTGATCTCACTGTCTATAACTAAAACCACAGAGACGGATCAAACTTTATTTTATTTTACAGTACGACTGATGCCAGTTAAGTCTTAAATCACCATTCTCTCCGAGGCACAATCTGCTCCTGCAGGAGAAAGTAATTAGTTTGAGAAACAATATATTCAGAAGTGATCTTGATGTTATTATTCGGAGGCCTTTTAATTGAGATGGCTGCAGTTATGATGCAGACATAATGATGGCACAACCTCCAGCTGTACAGGGCATCACCCAGGAGGATTGCTGGTGATTAACACTTCTGGTAGTGTTACAAACTCTGGAGAAATCCGAGTACTACTGTGAGAGAGATGTGATGGCCTGGAAAGATGAATGAAGAACATTTGCTGAGAAACTTCAAAGACGTTCAAGGATTAAGAAATTATCTTCAAATTAAAGGGAAAAAGCTGATTACTTGCTTTAAATTCTTCTTAATAAACCACAGATTCTATCAACCCTGGACATAGGCTCCCTGATATCACTCATTGGTTGAAGCAGCATTTTTAAGCCCAATAATGGATGTCCACATTTGGGGTGAAACAATTCACTGACCAGCTGAACCCAGTTCTACATTATGAAAATTTTTTACCTAAAATGACCTTAAAGAACTGGCGGCAGGCACCAGCTCTTTAATTTAGTTCACAGTGTCTGTGCCATAATTAACTTTAAAGTAGGCCATAAAAAAGAAATACTATATGTTCCTGTATTTCTGCATGTTAAATTGTAACATTTCTAAAGAATACCTGCAATGGATTATTGTTAGGGGTTTGAATCTCTCCTTCTCAAGACGATTCGATTTGAATCTTGATTCACAGACTACGATTCGATTCATTGACGGTTCATTAAAATGCAGAATGATTCGGTTTGATTTGATCCAGTACAATCAGATTATAGAATCAAAATAACTTTTTACTTTAACAAAAATGAGCAAAAAAGGTGAAAACAAGATAATTTTATAATAATCTAAGTTTATTTGATCTTATTTATAGAACAGACTAAATGCCAGGCCTCGTGTGCTAACATTCTGAAATTATGTGTTAGAAAGTTTTCATCATTCATCCTCCCTTCGTATAAAGTCCACATGACTTTTTCCTGAGGTGCAGAACTGTAACTGAAATACGTTTAAGCGACGACTGGTGAAACACATCCAGCTACCTAGCGAGCACCTTAGGCAAACAGAACGCTCGTTTAAAAGTAAAAGGTCACCGCGGGTCGTGCGAGATAACAGATGCTGAGCCAGAGCATGGTGGAACGTTCTATGAAGACGAGCAGAAGAGCCTCAGTGAATCGATCTCTAACGTTAAAACCGGTCTAAAGACCCATTCGTGCTGCATTTTTAGCGATCCAGGCCTCAGCGGACCCATTGTACAACAGCACCAGAGCTACGCATGCTGACTACCATAGTTTGTCTTGTCGCTCTGATTGGTCCATAATGAATGTGATGTTCGTCCAATTAAAGTCCTGCCCTTCCCATTCAGTTTGTATGGGTTTTTGTATGGGTTGTATGGGTTTCTCAGATGATGTGAAATATGTCTATGCAATGGATGTATGAAACAGTGCATCTAGTGTGTCAGGTTAACAAAAATCAGTGATGGTTGGTTTTAATTTGTTCCTGGCTTTAAACATTTATTCCCTCTATTTAAATGGTTATTCTAATAAAGGACCTGGTGGGAATTTCTTGGATTTGGAGGCAGCTTCAACTGGGCACTCGAGGAACTGCGGGTTTTGCCTTTCTGCGCTGACTTCTTTTTGTAACACCTGCAGTTTATGCATAAAATGCCTCCCTACCTAGTAATTATTGTAATTTGACATATTAGGTTTAAAATTGTGAAAATGACAGATTTCTAATCTGGAACTAATGTCAACTGTAATTTTGAGCAAAATGAGTTTGCTTTTCATACAATTTTAGTAATTGTCAAAGCAGCGTTGAGTGCTTTTACTGGAGCTTGTTTTTGAGTTTTCCTCCCCTCTCCTGTCATCTGACAGTCGCCTTTTCATGTAAGATCTCCGCTCTCTTGAATTTAATTTAGAAAGACTCCTCCACCAGTCAGTCACCCAGCCCACAGAGTTTGATTTGGTAGTGTGGAAGCTGTGGGCAAAGAGACCCTGGCATAGTGTGATGTCTGGGCAACAAACACCTTCATGGTCATCCGTTTCCCTGCCTGCGTGGGTTGGAGAAAATGTTAGGATTGCAGGCAGGCTAGTGGCAAAAAAAAAAATGCCATTTGGACAGGTAAATGAAAGAGAGTGAGAAAGGGATGGGCAGATGGGAAAGAAAGAGGGGCACAGATAAAGGTAATATGGAGAAAATCGAGGGTTCAAGATGCCACACATCTGAAGTAGAGGAAGATATGAAAACAAGAAAAGGGAGCAGGAAGGAGAAAGAAAATGAGAGAGAGAGGAACGATATCAGCGGCTGAAGAGCGGTAGAGGGATAAATGCACTATTTGAATTATGTAAAGTAGCTGCGTGGGAGAGGAGAGGCGTGTGTGTGTGTCTGAGTATTAGTGTGACAGAGGAGGCTGAGAGGGAGAGAGAGCAGAGACAGACAGCATGATCAACGCAGCCGAGTCAGGCTGAAGAAATGGATGAGAAATAAGAACAAACAAGAGGATGCACCCAACTTATTTTTGCATGAAGGTTATCGTGCAGCAAATGTTTTTTTGATGGAACTATGCTGGGAAAATGGTGGAGAAAAGACCAGAAAAGACTTGATATGAAAAGAATGATAGGCCAAAATGTGCAAAGATATATATCAGGCTTTTATGTTTTCTCTGAGATTATAAAAATGATCAACAGCTGGCCATCTAAAGAGGCGGTCATTTAAGCTTTACTGCTTTAGGGGTAATTTTTTTGTCTTCATGAGGTGGAAAATTGCAACAAGCTGTAATGTGGTTTGTAACTATAGCTATTGGACTGGTGTTTTGCCATGAAATTTCATGCAAACTGTCATGGCCCAGAGTAACCTTGTAAAGCTGGATTGGCCAGTTTCCCTGTCTGTCTTCAGGCAGATCCATCTTTCAAAGCTTCAAGCTGAACACTTGGCCCCAGTCTGAGAATGACCGAACCAGTCTGGATTATTTGAGGAGACAGAGGCAGTAGCTACGAGTGTAGCTGAAGTGCAATGAAGGCTGGTGACAACATTAGCGGCAGTCTTATCAGAACAGGACTTAGTTTTTTTTTTCTAAAATAAGAGCACCTAAAGCTTTTCTGAGTGGAAATGATGTTTGATTTACTAGCTGGCTTCACTGATAGTGAGGAATCATATAAGCATGTCAAAGGCTGGCTGTCCAGCTTACATCATGTCCAGTGGTTCTTGGCTGGTCGGGCCTCAGAACCAACCGTCAGCTTCTCGATAAGAAAATAGAGCCTAAATTTCTGATATTTCTGATATTTCCAATTAGTCATCTTCAATTAATGAAGAACAGTGCAATTTGGGCTTTAAACAGTTCAAAACATGATAGATTGAAGAGACATGTCCAAAAATTCAAGTTTTAGAAGACTTTAATTTACTTTTTGGTGCTATTTTTTGCAATATTTTGTTTCATTTTGGGAGGGAGGGGTTTCACATCATTAAAATGCCTCTATGAGGCTAGTCCTCTTTGTGGATGGGCCATGCTGAAAACCCACCTGCTGTGGCTCCTTTCCCCTGTTACTCTTCTCTTTCTCCTCTTGATGTCTGACATTATTCACCTTCTGAGCCAGATAAAGGCATTAAAAAGCAATGGCTAATCTAAAATTCAAGAATAAATGGCACATTATTGAAGAAATGTGTAGCAAAATGTTCAATAAATGTGATTAATTTTGAATTTTCTCAGTTCGGGGCGACTATGGGAAGGTAGAATCGGTCATCTCTCAATCAGAACATCAAGAGTTAAATCTTCAGCTCCTACTTTCACATGTCAATGTCAAACACTTAATCCCAAATAGCTCTGACTGCTGCGTCAGTGATATGTGATTGTGTTCGATCACGTATGAATGGCCAGTACAATATTAGTTAACACAGTGCAATTGAATGAGTGTGAATGGGTAAGCGTGATCTGTGGTGTACAAAGCGCTTTGAATAGTCATATGACTAGAAAAGGGCTATTCAGAGCTTTTTCCCACTTAACCAGTGTGGAGGCCTGGAGGGTGTAGAACAGTGGCAACTACTGTTGAACACTGTGGTGCTGATTCTTTATCTCTTTGAAATTATTATAAATTATGCGCTGGTAGTCGAGTGGTTAAGGCACGCGCCACGTACGCGGGCGGCCGGGGTTCGAATCCGGCCTGTGGCACCATTTCCCGCATGTCTTTCCCCGCTCTCTTCCCTGTTTCCGAGTCTATCCACTGTCCTCATCTATCTAATAAAGGCACCAAAAGGCCAAAAAAAAATCTTTAAAAAAAAAAAAATATATATATATATATATATATATATATAAATATAGAGACATGTTTAATCCCCTGACAACTGCAGAAAATCAGAGATTTTAATGTAAATCTGAAGTTTTTGTTACTTTGGACTCTTATGCAGCATCCAGAATATGATTCAAATCACTAAAACAAGAAAAGTCAGAGCCAAAGCTTTAATTTCGTGACGTTTACCTACCGGTGTGTCTACAGAAGCACTAATTGGATAACAGTAGCAGTTCATGTTACTTGACTGTTGCATCAGGATCACTGTCAGCTGTCAGCCAGTGTTCTGCTGCTGTAATGTTCGTTAAAAGACAGATATATTTTGATCAAGCTTATATTTCATGTCAGGATTAGAAGAAGTCTGGTGCTACTGTCTGCTGTAACCTTCTGAGACAGTGGAGTGTCAACCAGCATTAATCCACTATTTCCTCCTCTGGGTTTTCTTTCTCTGATGGCTTTCTGTAGAAGTATAACCCAGGATTGTCTTCTCATCAGCTCAGTCAGGACCACTTTGTCAAGAATCACATGACTTGCAGTTCTAAATGTTTTTTTATGTCGTCAGTCTTTAATTTGCTCTTATTGCTGTTAGCTATAATTGGCAGTGTGGCTGTATTGGGATCTCCCTGCACAAGACTATGATGCAGTGTTAATTTTGGCAGCTAATTTTTATTTTAGTCTTAGTCTTAAGATAAAATGTCTTTTAGTTTTAGTCGCATTTTAGTCATTTTCCCCTTTTTTAGTTTTAGTCTAGTTTTAGTTGACGAAAACTCAAAACATTTTAGTCTAGTTTTATTCTAGTTTTAGTAGACGAAAACTCAAACCATTTTAGTCTAGTTTTATTCTAGTTTTAGTAGACGAAAACTCAAACCATTTTAGTCTAGTTTTATTCTAGTTTTAGTAGACGAAAACTAAAACCATTTTAGTCTAATTTTATTCTAGTTTTATTCCAGTTTTAGTCTAGTTTTGGTTGACGAAAACGCAAACCATTTTAGTCTAGTTTTATTCTAGTTTTAGTAGATGAAAACTCAAAACATTTTCGTCTAGTTTTAGTCTAGTTTTAGTAGACGAAAACTCAAAACATTTTAGTCTAGTTTTAGTAGACGAAAACTCAAAACATTTTAGTCTAGTTTTAGTCTAGTTTAGGCTAGTTTTAGTAAACGAAAACTCAAAACATTTTAGTTTAGTATTAGTCTAGTTTTAGTCTAGTTTTAGTCCATGAAAAGTCCTCACATTTTAGTCTTTACTTTTAGTCCAGGCATTTATTTTCTTGCCTAAATCTGGTACCAAATTATGGTACTGTGTTCTATACACCCTGCCAAACCTTTTTTGACAGATCTACCCACAGTGGAGAAATATCAGGGAGTTTGAATGTCTGATGAAAACTACATTACATTTCAGTCTAGTTTTAGTCATCTTGACAAGAACTAAACTTTTTTTTTTTGTCAATTTCAGTCATCACGATCCATTTTTGTTAGTCTTAGTCTAGTTTTTTGTCAATGTGCATTTTTAGTCATAGTCTTAGTCGACGAAATCAACACTGCTATTATGAAAGCATCATGCAGGAACAGAACATGTTCTGATGCAGCCTGAGGCGGGAGAGAAGCAGAAAAAAAACCCCAGAGCAAAGCCGGCATCAGAAAAAAGACATTAATTAATTCAGAAGCAGAATAAAAGAGGAGCTGGGGTGGAGGAGGGCTGCAAAAAGTGTCTTGCAGAGGAAGCAGCTAAGTGTAGCCAAACTAGAGCAGCTTAGATATGGTAGCATGAGTGTGATTAGCCAATAGCGTGCTTAGAGCAAATCAGGTGTCAGCGGATAAGGGCGAGATCAGCTGATCTCATCTATATGGCAGCGCTTGACTCCATGGCCTGTATGAACTAACTCTATATGCGCCATATTAAAGCTATGAATACACGCTCAAGCCCAAAACTAGATATTTATAGAAATTTTAAGGTTACTTTGTCAAAAAAATAGTCACATTCACAATGAAAACATAAATTTTAGAGACCCTGGAGAAAAATTTGGGTTTTAAATCTGCCTAGTCATGTGGTTTGCTTCTAAAGTGAGAATACTGGTAATGTATGTTCTTAAAGCAAGTGGAGATGAAGTTTTCACGAAACCATTAACAGTTTGATTGACACATAGTTTGTTTTTCATTTAACTTCCTGAGTCACAAGGACTGCTTGTTGCTGTCGATACCTAGACCGTATATTTTATGCAGCATTCTCACTGTTTTTTAATTAAATCTGTCAGTGGATAAACAGGGCAGCCAGGTCAAGCCAGCCTCTTGTGTTTTGTTTCCTGTGTTCTCTGGTTCTACATTCGGACTCTCTCCATCATCCATCAAGTTTAAGACAGCAGTTTATTCCCTCTCTGACCGGTTCAGTGTATCAGGCAGCGACTCACTGACAGAAGTCAATAAATGCTTTATTTGTTTAATGCTCAGTCCCCTCCATCTATGCATCCTCCGGCCCCTCCCCTCTCTACTCCTCTCATCATACACACTGTTAACATTCACCTCATCTGATGTCCAGACAGAAAAATCTATCCCTCAAATAGTCTCTCGCCCACTTCCTCAACCTCATCTCCGCCACAGATGAAGGTGTATTTGAGCTTGTGCTGGTGGATGGGTGTGACCCTGAATGGTTTTATTTCTGCCTGGCTCACCTTTGACTTCTATCTAGCGCTCATATTCTCTGCTGCCCTCTTTCAATCCTCCAGGCCGACTGTCAATAACGGCGGCTGTTTATTTCCACAAAGAGCTCCATCTTTCTCTCTCGCTCTTCCTACATCTCAGCTTTGTAATTTCTTGTCCCGTCTTCATTGTATGTGATGTTTCCTTTTCACTGATGTGTATTAGAGTCTCACCTGTCGACCTCCCCTTTCTCTATCTCTTAGATCATCGCGCTCGGCGGAAGAGCATAGCCACCGGGAAGCAGCCCAGCATGGAGGTCCCTCCCACTGCCCCCCTTCAACCCTTCCGACAATCCGTGAGTAACCCTCCCTATCCCCGGCCTCGCTCGCTGCCTCCGTCCCTCTCGCTGTCCCTCCACCCTTCTCCCGCCCTGGGCCCGCCGCACACCTGCGGCCGCCGGGCCAGCGGCACCCCGCCTAACCCTTTCCCCCTGTCCCTGGCCGTCTCCCCCTCCCTCGCCCTGTGCCAGCAGCAGCAGCCGCAGCAGCAGCAAAAGGGCTCCAAGAAAATGCCCGGCACTCCCCCAATGCCCCGCTCGCTGCCGCTCTCCCCCACCCTGTCCTTCACCCTGCCCCACTCGCCTGCCGCCTCCTACTCCTCCCCCCCCTTCTTGTACTGGGGCGGAGATTGGAGGGCTGCCGGTTCGAGTCCAGTGGCGGGAGGAACGTATATTTCACCACTGCCCCCTGTTGAGGTATGTGACACAAACATGGCTGAAGCAGAGACACTGGTGAGGTTCACATGTGTGTTTAATGGTCTAATAACTGGGTGATTCACATTTGGCTTCAAACATCCTAAACCTTTGTCTTCACAGAAATATTCAAACTGTACCGGGCCGTACCAGTGGCTTTGCAATTTAAGCTTCATCAATACACATTGATTAATTTCAAATGCATGCTTTGTTTTATTTTCTAACCCTCAAGACATCCATTGATCTCCATTAATTTCCCAACAGCATGAAACATTCTTGAATTTGTATTAAGGTGCAAAAGGGATTTCATCAATGCAGCTTATTTATGTTGCTCTGAAGATTGCCAATTTAACTCTTTGCAATGCTCAAACATCATCAACCAGGTAATAAAGTAGGGGATGTTCAGAAATAAACGAATTTTATTTTCCAAATAAAAAAAAGCCCTGTATAGTGTTTTTGAGAAAAATGTAATTAGTTTGTTGGTTTCCCAATTTATTTCTTTAAAATGTCATAGAGCTTAAGTTTGTTTTTGTTATTTTTCCTGTCTGAAATGTAAAAAAAAAAACACTTTTTTATGGCGAAGCCTAAAGTTGTTATTTAAAGGGTTACCTTGAAGTATACAGGTGCATCTTAGAAAATTTGAATATCAGGTAAAAGTATTTTTTTTTCCATGATTAACTTAGAAAATTTAAACTTCCATTAATTCTAGATTCATCTCATACAAAGTGAAATATTTTTTTTAAGTTTTAATCTTTGTGATTCTGGTTTACAGCTCACAAAAATTCACTGTCTCAAAACATTTGAATATTTTGGAAAAATCCAGTTTGCAAAGTTTTCGTGAGCCTTTATTCTCTGACTGTGGTTTAGTACACACAACCTCAATCATGGGGAAGACTGCTGACTTGACTGTTGTCCAGAGGACAACCATAAACACCCTCCACAAGGAGGGTAAGCCACAGAAGGTCGCTGCTGAAAGGGCAGGCTGTCCTCAGAGGCTGTATCAAAGCATTTTTGTGGAAAGTTGACTGGTAAGAATCGGTGCTCAAGCAACAGGGATGAGCTCAGCCTTCTGAAGATTGTCAAACAAAGCAGATTCAAGAACTCAGAGGAGCTTCACAAACATCTGACTGAGGCTAGAATCAGTGGATAAAGAACACAGGTCCAGGAAATGGGTTAAAAGTGTCGTTTTTCTAATGTCAAGCCAAAAAGAGTTGCTCAGTAGGGATGGGTATTGTTTGGGTTTCTTCTGATACCGGTGCTAAATCGAGACTTTTTTATACAGTGCCAGTGCTTAAACAAAGCCTGGATCAATACTTTGAGAGTAAAAAAGTGTTAAAAGTCATATGGAGACTAAAAGCTGTCTGAGTATTGTAAATAATTCAGAGATATCTTTATGAGATGCCTGTTGAATAAGCAAAGGAAACTGGTAAAATCACACAAGTAGATATCTGTTTTGTAATTTGGTCTGGAAGGTATCTGGTGCGTTGGTACTGCTAACATGTCAGTACCAGTTTCTGACACTCATCCTTATTGCTCAGAGGTCCAAGTCCTGTTTTCAGATGACAGTAAATTTTAAATTTCATTTGGAAATCAAGGACCTAGAGTCTGGAGAAAGATCAGTGAGGCACAGAATCAAAGGTGATTGAAGTCAAGTTTTCTCACTTTCCACAGTCAGTGATGGTTTGGGGTGCCATGTCATCCACTGCTGTTGATCCTCTGTGCTTTATCAAGTCCAGAGTCAGCACTGTCAGCCGTCTACAAGGAGATTTTAGGGCACTTCATGCATCAGTCTGGCGAGAAGCTTTATGGAGATACTGATTTCCTTTTCCAGCAGGACTTGGCGTCTGCCCACAGGGAAGCCAAAACTACCAGAAACTGGTTTGCTGACCATGATATGTGTGTTTGATTGTCCATCCAACTGTTCTGACCTAAATCCCATAAAGAATCTCTGGGTAAATGGCAATAGGAAGATGAGAGACACCAGACTCAACGATCCAGACAAGCTGAAGGCTGCTATCAGAGCAACCTGGGCTTTATAACACCCCAGCAGTGCCACGGACTGATTGGCTCCATGCCACTTGAGTTTGATTTTTGTGAGCTATAAACAACAATCATATCATTTGAAATTTTTTTGAGATGCACCTGTAAGTCCATCTAGGAGATAGGTATAATGAGCTAAAGGTAAATCAAAATTTGAATCACATCTATGTCTGAGACAAATGATAAGGGGCATGTCTGTCAGTTGGCACTAAATATAAAACTTAGGGTAATTATTCCAAGATTTTATTTCTTTTAAACAATATGGTTTCAAAGAGTTTTTATTTCCTTTGAGAAAACATTTACAAGATTGATTTCATTTTCAAATTTTAGTTTTTGTCATTTTGTTGGTTTGCAGGAGCAGTATAATATATATTTTAAAAGTAATATATGAGTATATTGCACAGATATAGGACTATGGTGCCCTACTGATATATAATGTTATACACAGTTAGAAATTAATTATTTCTTTAAGTAGTGTGAATATGAGAGGGGGATTACGTGTGATTAAAAAGTTTAAGAAGGAAAAACATAATTAAAGACAAAATGTGATGAAGCTTTATTAGATAACATGAGTAGAGACAGACTTTATGTTCACCATAATGAAATACATGATCAATTCAAGCTTTAAAGTCTGCTAATACAGTCTGATCTCTTTTGTAGATTAATAAAAGCAACAGCATCTCAAATTTTACTCCCAAATTTAATCAGTTAGCAACATTAACAGACAAAGAAGAAACAAAATGAGAGGCAAAAGAATCCCATAATAAAGTGGAGAAAGGGGTTATTTCAGTTCCTTCTTTCAAAGTCCACAAATAGACTTTTGTCTTTTTTCTAAAGCGAATAAAGCTCAATGGCTGCCTGGTTAGCAGATGGTTAACTGTGCTGTAAAGTAAACGTGACTTGTAGTAAATGGATTTAAAAACCTGAAATGACTCCTTAAAGCCAACAAAAGAGAAGTGGTATGAAAAAGGTAGTGCTGTCACAGTTACTCCTGGGATCATCATGAATCTTTTTTACACTTCAGACGGCTTCAATCAAAGAGCAGAGTAGAGCTGGCAGCCCAACACGCTCTGTGTCTGAGGACAAAAATAATCTGTTTATTGTTTTATTCATGGCAACAGAAACTCAATCAGAAGGTATCAAACGTGCACATAAAAGGCCTTAAAGGAGAGATTGGTGCCTTTATGAGATCTGTGCCCATGCTCTGTGTTGCTCATCTCTTTTCTACTATTTCTGCTGCTGTTTGCAGACTGTCACTGAAACTGGAAACAACAGCACTGGTTTTTCGTCTTTCACTGAAATCTGTGAGCTGATAATTCTCTGTCACAGAATGAGAAAAACAACTTTAATAGAGTTCAAAATTACACAACTAAAAAGTCCACTTTGGTAGATGAAATGCCTCACTTTAGCTTACATTCATCGCTGTTTGTTATCAGCTGTGAAGAGAGTTTCATAACGATACTTCAGCTTCTCTGATTGAAATAAGTCTGAGAGACCGAGGGTGAGTCACAAGCTGACGTTTAGATGCAGACAAAACTTATAAACTCCGACAACTTCCTGATTGTCTCCGATGTAATCTAGTCTAAATCAGCAGAAGTTTACAGCAGTGTTGATTTTGTTGACTAAAACCATGACTAAAAATGTTTGACAGCCTATTTTTCCTTGATAAAAACTAGACTAAGCCTAACAAAAATAGATGTATGATGACTAAAACTGACAAAAACTACGTTTAGTTTTCGTCAAGATGAATAAAACTAGACTAAAATGTAATGTAGTTTTTGTTGGACATTCAAAATCCATGATATTTCTCCACTGTGGGTAGATCTGTCCGCTCCTCAGCTGTAGAAAGCAGGGACCCTAGGTTTTGCCGGATGCAGAGAACACACTACCATGATTTGGTACCAGATTCAGGCAAGAAAATAAATGCTTGGACTAAAATTAACGACTAAAATATGAAGACTTTTCATGGACTAAAACTAGACAAAAATTTAAAAGGCTAGAAATGACTAAAATATGGCTAAAACTAAAATGCATTTCATGGAAAGACTAAAACTAAGACTAAAATTAAAAATAGCTGCCAAAATTAACACTGGTTATAGGTTGAAATAGAAGGACCATCTAAAGCTGACATTTTTGCACTGGTGTTGCTCATTTTCAGTTTTAAAAGTTCAACTTCTGTAACAACACCATGCTTATTATTGTGACTTCTTCCTCACTGACCAATCAAAATCAAGAATGGGTGGGTCAGGGAACAGTTTTCAAGTATAGAGCTCCTGCTAATGCCAGGGCAGTTTTCCTTCATGATACCTAAACAAATAAAGGAAAAAAGTAAGTGCAATAGGCTATTTAAAACAGACTGTATGGACACTACCTCGGGAGGCAGAAAGCAGACAGCAATTTTTGCAACCTGCCCCCAAAATCCCACTCTTTTTTTTTGTCTGCTATGAATGTCTTATTTTAGCTTTTCATCAAGAGTGGACAAATGAGTCTTTATCCTGCAGCATATTTTCTAGTAATAGCTGACAGGTGAATTCTTATAAAAAAGGATCAAATATTAAGTCATTCTTGATAAAATTGTTTCAGTCTCAATTATTTTTGGTGTTGCTTTAATCACTGTAGGGCATGGATCACCCACTACCAGCCTGGTGGTCACGTCAGGCCCCTCACAACTACCCATTCGGCCCCCAAAAAGATAACCAAATTCCGAGAAAGGGGGAGGACAAGATGTTATGATGTTTAGGGGGGGCCTTTTTCAGTCAATCCCTGCAGCTGTAAAACAACCCCTAAAACAACTGAGATTTAAAAACATACCAGCAGTGACTTAAAAGTTGATTGAATTGTGGAAATCTACCAGTCAGCCAGTAATATGTAAATGTAATGCATAATAAACACATACCCATTAGTTCATTCTTGACTAAACCAGTGATTTTCTGCATCAGCTTCCTGATTCAGGATATTTGAAGGGGTAATATTACCTGCCTAAGAATAAAAGCAAAAAACTGTTTCCTTTAAGTGTTCTTCACCACATAGCATATTAGTATTAAATGCGGTAATGGAGATAATAATAGTGCATGAAATATGTGGTCTAACTATCACAATCGCCACCTTGTAGCTGGTTGTAGTATTAGCTGATCTCAGTGGTAAAGGAAAAAGTCTTATGCACATTTGAAAGAAAATGTAAATATTTAACTAAAATATGTTAATTAGACCAAAATTTCAGTTTTATCACAAATCTGGCTCCCAAAGTGTCTCTCAAGGGGAAAAGCTGGCCCGCGTATGGATGCATATACCATCACTTTAACCCTGAATTTATAAGCATACATGCGGTTAGTCATACATGAAGAGTGCATAGGTTTAAAAGGCCTATTTTTACATAATGTTACAGTATAATCTATAACTTTGAATGTAGAGCTAATACTGTAGAATAGAAAAGTCAATCATACTTCAGTAAAACAAGGAGAATTACAAATAGTCGTGTAAATTAGATATGCCTGATTAAAGTTATTTTGCACTGTGCCAGAGATAAAAGATTCATTCAGTATCTTATGTTTTAAAGATTAACACATGGTAACAGACTGCTGCCTTTTGTGGATGAATTTGAATGAACACCACAGATACTCTTCAACCTGTGTACTTTTCACCTGAAATGAACCCACAGGTGAACTGCAGCAGCAGAGCAAACAGAGTGGAGAATAAGGATGACGCTGGCCCCTCCCTCGCTGTTTTCTCTCTCTGTTGTCATTCATTGAGATTCAGGCTCTGTGTCCCTCTGCATGTATAGAATACTTTAACTTTGTGTGACTTAAAGTGTCAGACGGAGCGGCTAATCAAATCAGATTTAGTCATGCAGGCTATTAGCAGGGAACCAGCAGATGGAGCCAAGTCTTTAGTCACATCCTCCAGACAGGCTTCAAAGCCATTTCACTGCTGCCAGATGACGAGGTGTCATTTCCTCCAGTCTGCCCCCCACCGTGTAATGCTGCCCTGCTATAGGTACACAAACACTGTCCGCATAATGCTGCCATCTCATGGGTGAACAAATATTATTACTGTGTCTTAAAGCTGACTGTTAAAGTCTTCACACCTCAGTAGAAAAACAGCACAGTGATATTTCATGCATGTTTGAGCTCCAAAGTTACCTTCACAGTTAACATTTAAGGAACAGAGAGTGGAAACAGTGTTGAAATTTGACACTTTTAGCCTTTAAAACCTTAATATTGTCATGGTAAAGTTTATTTTTATGATCAAATGTTTTTATTTATTTTCAGAGTGAGGTTTAGATCACATAACAACACAAATTAACAGACACATTTGCTCGCTTTAGACCCCCCCACACACACACACATACACACACACATTTTTACACATTTAATGCAGATGTACATGAAACAAAATTAAAACTAAACAAACAAAACAAAAATAAATAAATAATTCTTCATTTTTACAATAAATGCATACAGATATTACTGTTATATCTGTGAGTACAGAGCTTTAGTGTTTTCCAGAGCCCGGGACAGGGTATCTATTAGGTCGTCCCTAGCACTGTTAAATCGAGCAGTTGAGAGCTCCAAGAAAATCATGTCCAACATTAGGAAAGCCCAGTGCTTTATCTTAAGCTCATGTGGAGGTTTCAGCAGCAGTCAGACCTAAAAGAATCATTCTTCTCTCGGATTTGTCAAACTCAATGCAGAATCATCATTCAGGAGTAACAAGTTGGCTGAAAAAAGAACATTAGTCCCACTAATATTGGTAAAGGTTTTAATGTTAGTTTGGGGGCAGAAAATAAAAATTATGGAGGAAATTTCAGATTGTTTTAAACAAGTTGTGCTTTTTTACAAGTAAGAAGTTACATTGTTATAAGAAATATTTAATACTGATCAAAAAACAAAGGAATCCCTCAGCTTTTTTGCTTCCATACAAATGTCTCGTTTCATTTGATCCGCCTTCAAATAAACCCATTTATATCTTTTAACCAGAGTCACCCTGTTAATTGTAAGAGCTAAAGTGAACTGTTCGTGTCACATTATTTGCTAATGGCCAGGCAGTGCTAAAATCAGCTGATGTTAAACCAGTGCATCAGTGGGAGTAGAAAGCCCGGTGCCCTCATTTATCAGCGGTACATATACAAACAGATATATGAGTTATGAGTGCATAAAAACATTTCTATGGGGTATTTATAACCTTGTATTTTTACTGAGAATGGTGGCAAACTTAAGCAAAGCTCTGGCCACGCTTATGCACAAAATCTTGAGGTAGAAATTACAAATTGAATGCATTACAAGAAACACAGCATGCAATAATCACTGTTATTATTCATGAATATTATGCTTTCTTTGAAAAACAAAACATGCCATTAGTAATTCTGTCCTGTTTTAAACAGCCACTTTGCCAAGTTGATGTCAAAACCTTTAACTATAGCTGTGTGACGAGTTTGAAGTCATGCCTCCTTTCCCTTTATATGAAGATTTGGTAAAACATTCATTCCATAGGCGGTGCATTTTTACAACACGGGTCTGGCTGCAGACCATATGCACTCTCAGTTCTCCTGAGACGCCGCCTCTGTCAGAACAGAAATATATACTAAAGCTTACAAAATTAAATTTGAATAAACTTCAGTGAGGGTTAGGGCACCCGAGACAGCGTCTCAGATGAATGGTCTATGAGAGTGGCCATCAAAGATGAATGGTCTGCAGCCAGACTGTCCTGATTTCAACAGAGGATTCTGTTAGAATCTTGGAAGAGTTTCACTGTTTCGCAGAGAGAGCTGTATCCCCAGTCATGCTTAAAATGCCGTGTCCATGAGTACGCATTGTGAGAGTTTCTACATTATTATCCTTTAAATATCTTTTAAAGATATCTTCTAAGTCTTATAATAATTGGTGCATTGAATTATTTTTAATCGTATTAATCCCTTTCAGCACACTTTGGTCAAGCCACTGTAACATCGGCAGCCACAGGGAATGTCTCATTTCATTTGAAAAAACTCACAGAGGCTCAGTGGAGAAGTCAAATGTCACCTGAACCCTGTTATCAAACATATTCCTTTTTACTGTTCCCTTATTTTCCTTTTCAATCCATACTAAATTCCTTTTTCTGTTGTTAAGTCCACATCTTACTCTTTGAGCTACCTGACATTTCTTATTTTCTTTCAAAATAAAAGGTCCAAATAGGAAGTCATTTACCCTTAGTTTAAGACAGTAAAAAATTGAAAGTGAAACAAAATAGTTTAAATGCAAAATGGCAGAATATCAAAATGTGAGAAAAAGGAGATAAATAATTTGAAATGTAATCATTTGACAACCCTTGTAATTTATTCAACCTAATCCTACTGCGACATTGACTTAAATAAAGCTAATTTTCTTTTTTTCTTTGTCATTTTTCAGACAGGTAAAACATGAATGTGGTTTTTAAACCACCATGTACCATGTATGGTTTATTGGGGGTGTTTCTGAATACAGATGTCCCTGGGCCTGCTGGTTAAGAGTTTAGGATTTCAGAAACCTGGTAATCTACTGATATGCATATGACTTGCATGCATATGTTTGATAAATACCAGGGCAGTAAATTGATGACAGTTATTTAATGTGATTAATGTCAGAGCTTCTGTAGTAAAATGCATATATTCCTTTATGTGACACTTTAAAATTCCACAGTTATGCATTTAAAAGTTTTTGTTTCATTGTGGATTTTTGTATTGTCTTAAAATAAGGGTACTTGACTTTAGGTATGGATTTGGATCTGCTTTTATTTTGAAAGAACTTTGGGTAGATTGTAGATCATGAGATGAACTTAACCCCAGAAAAAGGAGCTTGATGTGGACTGAAAGAAAAAACTAGGGGAACAGAAAAAAACTTAATGTTTGAGAACACAGGTGACTTTTGACTTGTCCACTAAGCCATCTGTGAGTGTTTTTTTAACCTGAAATGAGACACAAAGGAGCATCCATCCACTTTCTACACTGCTTATCCTGTTTGGGGTCACAGGAGCCTGGAGCCTATTCCAGCTGTCAGGGGAGAGAGGCAGAGTACAGAGACAAAAAAAACAAGCATGCTCACACTTACAGCCAATTTAGAGTCATCAATTAACCTAACGAGCATATCTTCGGTGGTGGGTGGAAGCCTGAGAGAACCTAATTATACAGGGGGGGAGAACATGCAAACTCGGCACGGACAGGCCCTGGCTGGGAAGCAAATCATGAACTTTCTAGCTGTGAGTTAACACTGCCAACCCTGGTGCTAACATGCAGCTCCACATTAAGGAGCAGTGGACTTATTTTACATCACTGTGGCTGCGAGGAGACTCTGCAGCGGCTTCTCAAAAGTGTGCTTAAAGAGACAATAAAACATACGATTAATTGCAGTTAAGAAAGATTAATGCAATAATGCTGACAGTCCTAATAAATAAAGTTTTTTTTACTTGAGCACAGCAGTGCAGGCGTTAACACTGTTGCCTCACAGCTAGAAGGTTCATGGTTAGAATCCCCATTGCACTTTTACGTGTGGAGTTCACATGTTCTCCCCTGTGTGAGGTGACTCTAAATTGCCCGTAGGTGTGAGTGTGAGTGTGAGTCTGCCTGCTTATTTGTCTCTATATGCCAGCCCTGAGATTGGCTGGTGTAACTACAGGGGGTGCCCCACCCCTTACCCACTGTCATCTGGGATTGACTCCAGCACCTTCACCCCAAGTGGCATAAGAGGTGTAGATAATAAACGGATGGATGTTCTAAATTTTAGTTGGAAGACAGGATCATGATTTCTATGCACTGCTGACAAATAAGGGCCCTGAACCACGTTCTTGATAACTCAGCTTTAATGGCCGTTTGAATTAAACTGGAATGCCATGCATAATGTCATACTTTCAAAAGACACATTACGAAAAAATTTGGATATATTTTCCCTTCTTTACTTTCTCTGTTTTTTATGTTCTGGTTAAGAGGTGTTCAGTTAACTTTAAAAGCTTTCTGTATTTCTTGTTTATGTGGAAATCACATATAAAACACACATTCAAACACTTAAATACTTTCAAATACATAAAGAATGGGTTACTGGGTAAACCCCAGGTCTTATTCTCCTAATTGAATGACAAAGTTCCAGTTTCAGTGTCTTAGATTGTGTGAAGGAGGCTCATGCAGGACAAACTGCCCCATGGTGCTGCTGAGCTCATTGCTGGACTGTGTAGCTCACCACTGCCCACCACAGGATCTGATACCACACTGCATCCCTCTGTGCAAGTGGACATGTGTGGGTGTTTGAGTTCTTGTTATAATAAAATGTACCTTGTGCTCTCCCTCCTCACGTGCATCATGTGTCACATTTGTGTGTCTCCATCTGATTCACACGTCTGACACAAACCACACCGACTCCCCGGGAATCATCTGTTTTTATTCCATCGCGCTCTCTCCTACCTTCTCTTTTTCCTTCAATCCTGCTCTGACATATGACACACTTCTCTGTTCGCCCTCGTTCAGAGTTTCCTCGGTAGAAGGCTGAAGGGCTCAATCAAGAGGGCCAAGAGTCAGCCCAAACTGGACCGAACCAGCAGTTTCCGCCACATGATCCTCCCCCGCTTCCGCAGTGCCGACCAAGACAGGTCAGTGAGCCGTTGTGAGAGGAACATGAGGATAAATGTGCAGTGTGAGAGAGGCTGTGTTAATCTCTGTGTGGTTGAATGAATGAATGATATCTGTTTCTATCAAATGTTGAAGACATCATGCTTTTTACTTGTCAAACATGCTTCTGGAATCTATAACATCTTTTCTGATTGATAAAGGAGGATTTGACGGGGCTTAAAACAGGAAATGGTCAATTAAAAGTTAAATTCATCTCTTTTTTCCAGGCAAAATTGTTGTTTTATGCTCTGAGGTTTGACATAAATTTGTTATGATATTATTGTGTTATCATATTTTAATTGGTTTGATATTACATTTCAAAGTTTATTTACTGTACATATCTTGAATGTGCTATTTCCACTGAACACTGAGAGGAAATAATCATCTCACACAGCATGTATTCAGCTTTTTGTTTTATTTATATGTTTTGTTGGAGAAAGTTCATATTGTATCAAACAAAATTAAAATATAGATATTGCTGTTTTTAAATGGGAAGATAAACCCCTATGTATCCCTGCTTATTAACAGTTATTAAGAGTTACCTAGTGTTAACCAACAGTATCAGTAGGATGGATAGAGAACTCGCATTTAAGATAAGATGATAACCATATTAAAATTGTATGTATTGCAGTAAAACTTCATTAGCTGCCCAGAAGCAAAGGACAGGATAAAAGAGAGCACGGCATCTATACCAAAATACAACCTGCTGATTGGTCTACATCTTTCCTCTGTAGCCCAGTGCATACTTGATAGTCATTATAGTCTTACAGTCTATGGATCTACTAATCAGGAAATCTATTGCATGATCATTGCATTGTTTTGTCCATCCATGAGAATCAGCTTTACTGCAGAGTATGTTTGCACATGCAGGGAAACTGACTCAGTATATTCTGTCAGGAAAGTGGGAAAAACATAAATCCGATGGGGGTTGTAACCCTGACGTTAAGAGCTCTGTGTATTCTTAACCAAACGACGACAACAACAGCAGCAGCAACATTAAGGCAAAGAAAACAAAACATGTTGCACTAACACACACTGATGTGGCCATCTCTGCATCTCTCATGTCTCCGCTGTCTACAGTTTTAGCATGGAGAGGGGGTGCTTTATTCATTAAAGAAGTAGTAAACACTTTCACATTTCTTTTTCAGCTGAATGTGAGGTATCTGACTGAACTAAGATAAAACACATCAATGCTGGTGTTATATCTGACATTTGCACCAAACTGATAAAAATCAGCATTTTCCAACTTTTAATTAGCTCAGACATCTGCTTTGAAAAATATTTTCAGAAAAGGCAGGGCTTTTGTGACGTAGAAACCTACCATCGGTGGGTTTCTATGTCACAAACTCTATATAAACGGTAGAATGTTACCGCCTCTAACTGACTTTACCATTCAGAGACCCCTCCCATCCTCTCCTGCTCCTGCACTGCCTCTCTGAGAGCTCTGGCTTTAGTAACGCCGGTGCTTGAGCCAACGGCCCGAACAGGTCGTGCTCAGGCCCACCACGGTCCACCACTACACTACAGCCTGCTTCAGGGGGACTCTGGAGGGGAAAAATCCTCCACCTCAAAAGATCGCTCTGAGGCAGCAGTGCTGTCTCACTGACACTTACACTTTAAGCTGACAGTTGAACTATATTTGAAAGAATGTACAATAGTTTTAGTGGTTTTATCTTTGGATCTGTCTTTAGTAGTCATTTCTCCCTTTGTGTTGTTATATGACAGCCACAGTGGTACCTTTAAGTCATCTTCTGTATGACAGATCTGTGTATTGTTTTATTGCTCCATCTACCTGCCATTGATCAGTGTTCTATGGTTCTGTTTTGTCTTTGTTTTAACATCATTTTTTTATCCTTTTTCTTCCTGTTTTTATTCTCTCCCTACAGTCTATCATATTGTTTATAGGGGTGTGCACAATATTACTGTTATGATATTGGTATTGGCAGATACAAGCTTAAGAAGTAAATCATCAGTATTAGCAGATAATTACAGCTAATATTTTGACTGTAAAAATCTGCCGTTATCAGCTGTAAATATTGGCTGTACATTTAAGTTTTAATTTAGAGTTTCAGGCTGGGCCAACAGGCCTGCTTCAGCTGAAGTATTTTTCTTTATTCATTATTATTTCTGACACTTTAATGTGTGTTTTATGGACTGGAATATGCTCATCATCAATTTTAAATAGTGTGCTTTAAGGACTTTGGTTTTAGGTCTGAACGACATTTGAATATCAATATCAGGTTAAGTTAATGTGTAAGTATTATCATATCAGATATCTACAAAAGTCCAGTATTGTGCTTCTGTAACTATTTTTTTGTCATTTTGTTGATCAATTACTCTTTCATTGTATCAGATGTAGCTCTACTGTTCTCTCCTCTGTGTAATCCTTATATACTACTTGTATGTAATTCTGTTGTTACTCTCTCGCCTACACTTTATTATATTCATTGTTCTTTAAAATCAGTCTACCTTTCTATATGTGACACCAGGGATGCACGATGTTGGGTTTTTGCAGATATCCTATATGCTGATATTCACAAATTAATTTAATGAATGATGATGATGATAAATGAGTAAAAGGATTCAGCTGAAGTCGGAGTGTTGGTCCGGCTGATTAAACTCAGTTTCAGTCAGTCATTTCACGTTTGTAATTTTTCAAATTATTATGGTAGCATAGCATAGCATAGTTTGGCATCAGGCTCTGACTTCATCACTCTTCACTGATTTATCTTATCAGCAAAATTGAGGAGAGATGAGATAACATCTTAAACCCCCAGTCAGAGCTAGCAGGTGGATGCTGGGGTGGAGGTGGGTTGAAGCAAGGGCGCAGTGCTGATCCAGGGCAGCAGGCAATTGCAGAGCAGAGGAAGAGACCGGAAATCTTGCAGCTTCAATAGACCACTGAATTAGGAGGATGGGAGTCATGTGATTTGCATGTCAGGAATGAATTATTGTGTTCCAATATTCACAGCTGATAACGGCAAGTTTTTATTGCCAAAATATTGGTTTCTAAATATTGGCAGAAACTTTTATGTCTCCTGATACCAATGATTCACTTTTAAGCTGTTATCTGCCGATACCAATATCATGTGATAATATCATGCATCCCTATGTTACACCATCGTTTTATCCCTTTATTGTTGTTTTCTTTAGTTCCGGGATGGGAAATTGAGTTATCAAGTCTTGTAGGATAAGATTGTTTTGTTTGTATCATTATGGTTTGTGTTGATTTGAGGGGAAAAATTTGATACCAGGTCTTAGGTTCAGTTTAAAGACAATTTACTGTAAAAAGTATTCACAAAAATAGGATTTTTTGGCCACAAGAGGTCTATTTGAATGTAAATCATGATTTTTTTAAGGAGCATATTCATTTAAAACAGCTAGTTTAGTATAAATGGGATTTTTCTTGTATATGTTTTGACATTGTGCAGCTGGCTGCCAATAGAGGTACCTATTTAGCATTCAGCCTACGCTGATTTGGCTTAAAACTGACAATTCATATATATATATATATATATATATATACATATATATATATATATATATATATATATATATATATATATATATAATTATTATTATTATTATTATTATTATTATTATTATTTTATTTATTTATTTTTTTAAATCCATATCACCCAGCTCTTAGTTCTATAGTGTTTCTACTATCAATCTTTTTTTTCATTCACCCAAGATCCACATCTCTCCATCTCCTCTATGTTTGTGTTATTGAATTTCCAGTAGGTCTGCTGTGGGTCATAAAGTCTTACTGTATTTAAGTCTGTCCTTTTGTTTGCCAATCTGTAATTATGTTTATCATTACACCTTTATCTATCCATCTAGCTACAGAGCTGTTTATTTACAGTAGAGCCATCAGAGCTTGTAGGACAGTCGGCCTGTGTCTTCATCTCTATTTTTATGGTTGAATCATTCCTGTTTCTGATATCCTATCTGTTTTTTTTCTCTGTTTGTCAGTCATCATCAGTCTCTGTCTCCCTCCATCACTGATATAAATTATTGTTTGTTTTTCTCTCTCATGACCCACCGCGATGTCACTTAAAATTAAAGCACTCGGCTCCAACGCTGTTTCTCTGCCGCCCCCCCTCTCTCCATGGCAACCAGCAGACAGCCATATGGCTGCTGTACAGACCATAATGAGTCAGTGGGAGATTTGTTTAATTATACTTTCTCTCTATCATGTACTGTACACTGTTAAACACCACCGCTCCAGCCTGCACAACACAAGAGGTTCACTGCAAAGGCTGATGGGAAAGAAGGCGTTTTTCTGGTTCATCCAGAGTTTTAACAGAACAGTTTGAAAAAGTCAAAACATGTAAGTGTTTAAAGTTTCCAGTTTCAGTTTCAGTAATGTTGTTCAGCTGATAAAGAACT
The DNA here is from genome assembly GCF_018320785.1 of Cheilinus undulatus. Lineage (NCBI taxonomy): Eukaryota > Metazoa > Chordata > Actinopteri > Labriformes > Labridae > Cheilinus > Cheilinus undulatus. Next base: position 42,583,590 of record NC_054872.1, on the reverse strand, counting down.
TTCAAGACTACTTTGGGGCTTTGCCCCATTCCTAATTTCTTTTTCTTTTGTAAAAAAATAAATAAATAAATAAATCTTACTATAAGACAAAGATAACCCAAGTTAATACAGAGTGCAGTTTTTAAATTATTATTTCATTTATTTAGGGAAAATGCCACCCTACCTTGCCCTGTGTGGAGTAAGTAATTACCTCCCTTGTTTAATCACAAATTAACTGTGATTTACCACATTTGGAAAGCTGAGTTCAATTTCATGAGCCATATCCGGGCTTGGTTACTGCTAGACCCGCTGAATCAAATAATACCTTAAATAGAATCTTTCTGGCAAAGTGAGGTAGGCTAACACATCTTTAACACATCATGACGTGATCTAAACAAACTCAAGAACAGATGAGAAACAAAGCCATTGACATCTATCAGCCTGGGAGGGATTACAAAGCCATTTCTAAGGTTCTGAGATTCCAGCAAATCTTTGTGAGAGCTATTATTTACAAATAGAGAAAACTTGGAACATTGGTGAACCACAGAGGAGTGGCAGGCCTACCAAAATAACTCCCAAGAGTGGATTAACAACCCATCCAGGAGGTCAGAAAGAACCCAGAACAACATCTAAACACCTGCAGGTCTCATTTGACTCTGTCAAGGTCAGTGTTCATGATTCAACAATAAAGCATCCATGGGAGAGTTCCAAGGCCAAAACCACTGCTGACAAAAAGAACACAAAGCCTATGGTTAGGTTAATGTCCCCAGAGATTTCTTGGAAAATAGTCTGTGGACAGAAGAATCAGAAATTGAGGTTTTTTTAAGGTGTGCGTCCAGTTACACCTGGTGTAAAATAGCATTTCATCCAGAGAACATCATACCAACAGTCAAACATGGTGGTAGTGATGGTCTGGGGCTGCTTTGCTGCTTTAGGACCTGGACAACTTGCTTTGAAAGATGAAACCATGAATTCTGATCCCTACCAGAAAATCCTGATGGAGAATGTCTGGCCATCAGTTTGTGACCTCAAGCTCAAGTAGACTTAGGCACAAGCAGGCATGAAAATGCACCAGCAACTCCATCTCTGAGTAGCTTAGAAAAAAGAAGGTTTTGGAGTCAAAGACCAGACTTAAAAACCTTCCAGTGTGGCTTTATATAATAATTCCACAAAGAAGAGTGGGCCAAAATTCCTCCACAGCTGGCAGTTGTTGCTACCACTTTTTCACATAGGACCAGGTAGGTTTGGATGGCTTTTCCCTTGATACATGAAGTCGTCATTTAAGGACTGCTCTTGTATTTACTGGGGTTTTCTTTGTCTTTGAAAGCAGATTTGTTTAAAGATCTGAAATATTTAAGTGTGACATATATGCAAAAGAAAATTAGAAAGGGGGCAAATACTTTTTCAAAGCACTTTATGTATGAGCACTTTCTTGACTCAGAGACCAACAGTATAAAACCGCCTGGGTGCTTTCTTTTTTTTTAAATTTGTCAATATTTGGCTGTAAAGGAAGTAAAACATTGGAGAGACAATAGCTGTTATGATGTTTACCAAAAACGAAGCCAGCCTTACCAGAATTGCTTTTTTTTCCAGATAAAACCATAAAATATTTATTTTTTAAATAATGGAAAAAGCAGAAGGTCATCATAACAGGCAAGGTAGCTGAAGAGGATGTTTGTTAGTTGTCTGAAGACTTGCTTTAGCTGTAAATATGCTGTTGAAATAATTACCAATTGATTAATTCGCTATTAAGAGATCAGCTAACCAGCTTTAAGTTCTCATATTTACTTTTATCTGTTTGGTGAATTTATAGGCTCCCACTTCAGACAAGGCAAACTTAAACTTCCGATGTGAACAAGGTCATGTTGATAATATAAACAGCGGGCGAAAGTGCACTCAGGAGAGTACTAAAACCTTTTCTGAGTCAGGTGTCTGCCAAGCTGCTCTTCCACATGATTTATTCATTTGGGAAGGTTGCAGATGTCTATAATCCCCGGCTGCTCCAAGGAGGCACAAAACAGACACAAAAGTCAAGTACCTTCTGAAGAAGTTTCAGCTAGTTTCACAGATTCTGTTCAAATCTGCATGTTTTCTCTCAGAGATTTTAAAGAAACATCTGCGGCGATGTTCTTTATTATTCCCTTTTTGTGTCTTTATTTATCCACAGAGTTAGCTCAGAACACATGGCCTTCTTCAGCAGATTCATGCAGCTATAAACGTGCCTCCGACCTCCCAAACTGGCTCTAAAACTTACAGTGACAAATGTTTGTGCAACTCTTTATTTTGACTTATTGTTCATGCAAATGCCTAATGAGTCCCTGAGCTTCCTTCACTTACAACACTGTAGGTCACCCTGTCATATAATGTTGCTCCTAACTGTTACATTAACATATTATTCATCATCCTCGCCTCTTTTTTTTTTTAGCAGTTTGATTGTCCTGAGATGACCCAAATGCAAATTAGAGCATTTTTTGTCCCAGAAAGTTCTCTGCATATATTCATTAGCTGCTTTTTATATTATATGCATATTCATTTTTGGCCCATTATCTCACTAAAAAAGTGGGATAAAGACTTGTCATGGAAGTTCACAACTATGGATCAGTCAAAGACTAATCAGGAATATAAGAATGCCCAGTGATACAATCTCAGAACCTATTGTCATCATCAGATGGACCTCTGTGAATGGAGGTGGATTTTTCTTGCATTCCAGTCAAGCCAGTTGTCAGTTTCAACATTTTTGAGGCAAGGTTTCCTTTTCCATGTGGTAGTTACGTCTTTTGTCTCACAAACAGGATGTGTCTAAACACAGACGTCCTGCATGATTATTACAAATTACCAGGGGTCCCTAGGTAATAATGTGCCTGTGCTAAAAAGGCTTAAGGCAGGAGATATACTTGCTCTTTCACCTTGTGTTGAGCATTCTTTATTTAAGCAGGGGACCCTCCTTGTAGATAAATAAAAGGCTTATTCTAAGTTAATAAAAATTTAACATTTTTATGTATTCAGTTGATCAGACACTTATCCAAACATAGGTTTGTTCAGCTAAATGCTACTAAGCTAAATACTACGCATTTTACCTTTAAAACCTCATTTTGCAATAACTGCTTTAATTCATTTTTTTTTTTTTTTACTGATTTCACTTCATTTTATTTACTCTGCAGGACTTTGGTAAACTTTAAGGGGACATATGCAAAAATTAGTTTTCAGGCTTTTCTAACAAAAATATGTGCCCCTGGCCTGTCCACAATCCCCCTAAGTACTAGAAAAATCAATCTCTCCCCCCCCCCCCCCCTTTCTCCACCTTTCAGAAAATGTGTGCTGAAACAAGCCATTCTCTGATTTTCCCCTCATAATGTCATGTAGATTAGCCCCACCCCCAAGTTTGGTTGGCCCACACTTGGAAAAAAGTTACGCCCTCCTCTCCTGATCTTCTTCTCAGCTGTCAGCTGAGATGCTGGATAGTTCAGTGGGTTACCCTGCTGACTTTGGTCTAGGAGCTTAATGGTTTAAATCCCAGTCAGGTCCTTAACTTTAAGCATCTGTAATCTTGTAACATCAGGTGTGCAACATTCATTTCCTGAGAGGGGTGTGGTCAGGGGTGGAGTCAGACAGTTTATTAACATTTAAAGCCACAAACACAGAAACCGAGGGGTTTTTAGACATACAAAAATCCTATACCATAGTGTTTTTTTAGCAACAATGTTTTGGGGACCTCTGAGACCAATATAAACTAGTCTTGAAAGAGTAAAATATGCCACCTTAAAAGAAAGCGGCTGGACTTGAACTGCTGCATATTTTCTTCATGTTTTCAACACGAAGCTTTTTGAAAAATCTGTCACAAGAGACACTAAAAGGCATCTAAAAGCTCTCTTAGATGTACGCTGCTTTGACAAAAGCTTCTGTGAAAGAATGTACTTTTAAAGCTATCCGTGATGTTTTCAGAGTCCTGCCTTGTCATAGTTGTTACCATTGATAACAAAGGGAGAGAGTGGCCTATCCTCGTCTTTTTGAGGGGGTTTTTGTGAAGTCTTTACCTTTTTCCTTGATTAAATGACTTCAAAAATGTTGCACATTAATTTTCTGCTGAATGGGCAATCGTTTCAGCTCTGCTATTTCAGATTGTTTCATATGGAGTCATTATATACAAAGCTCAAGAGCACATATCAACGTTTTGATTTTGATTACAATATTATCATTAAAAATGGAAACACTACACAAGGGTTTTTTTAAATGGCTGTGGGTGATGGTAAATTTTACTTCAAGAACCAGAGCCACCAAAACACTGGGCAGGAACTGCTGAGCGTACAACGTATGATGAAAGTGCACAAAAAAGTTTTGTTTGCACGCAGAGAAAGCTTCGTACCACATAGAAAAGTCTTGAGCCAGCACAGAGAAAGCTTTAGCAGGGTCAGATAGAAGTTTTGTACCTACGTAGAAAAGTTGAGCAAGTGCAGAGAAAGTTTCATATGCACTTAGTAAAGTTTTATGCAACCACAGATAAAGTTTGTGTGCAGATATGCACATTGAAAAATTTTAAGCAAGTGCGGCATAAGTTTAAGTACATGCAGAGAAAGTTTTGTACACAGGTATAAAAGTTGAGCAAGCACTGACAAAGTTTGAGGACGTGCAGAGAAACTTTTGTACGCACACAGAGTAAAAGTGACAGTTTCACAAGCAAGCAGAAGCGGTCTGAAAATAGGTCAAAGGTTTGAGCACTAGCGTAGGTAATCTGAACAAGCAATTGCAGATTTGAGAGCAAGGGGACATTCTGAGCACAACCACCGAAAAATCTAAACACGAGAAGGTGTTCAGCACAATGGCAGGTTTTAATGGAAATTTTAAGGGAAAATCTGATCCTAAAATGAGCAAGTCATGCTCTCAAAATTTAAAATGCATGCTTGAGTTTTGCAAAAATAATGACTCCATAGAGTTCTTTCTGTAGTCATGGTTATTGGACTAGTCCCACTTTTTGAATCATAGTAAATAAGGCTTGTAAGGTGTGTTTTGTGCGTGAATGTGTTGTCATCGTGTTTGACACTTTGTGCTCTTTTAGCTCCCCTATGACACCTTCTTTAAGCTCCAGCACTCAATCCCTCTCTGCACCCCGACCCTCTCTCTGTTTAATCCCCGCTCTCGCTGTCCTCCTCTTTAAAGGATCCACCGTTTACATAATCAGCGTGATTTCCTCTGAGAGCTCCTCTCCATCACCCCTCACCCCGTCTTCTGTCAGTCTTCCCTTCTCCCTTCACATCATCCTCTCATGACCTCCCCCACTCTTTTTTTCTCTCTGTTTCCTTCAATCTGACTCATTCCTCTGGGTCTGTTTCTCTCTCTTTCTCTCCTCTCTCTCTCTCTCTCTCTCTCTCTCTCTCCCCCCACGGTCCCCCCACATGTAATCAGCGCTCTGTTGATGAACGTTATGATTGAACAGAGACAAAAGCAGTGCGAGCGCAGCAGCAGGAGAGACGGAGAGTCGGACAGCAGCACTGAGGATATATATTTTCATTTCTTTCTTTCTTTTTTCCTCATTTCATCCTCATTTTCTTCAGAGTGGGGCTTCGTCACACCTGACCGTCCCCCCCTTGGCTCTCTGGTTAGACTTATTGTGCCATCAGACGCCTGTGTAGTGACTGTGTGACGAGCTGATCTGTGATTTTATGTGTTTGTGTGTAGCTGAGCATGATGGATGGGCCCTTACTTGCCCTTTGCATACGTCTCAGGATAAATGTGCTTATTCAGAATCATGTTTACTGTTTTAAAAACTTTAAAATATTTTTCTCTGAAGGTTTGAGACTGATTGTAACTGCACTGACAGTTATGAAAATACACCTTAACAGAAATTATTGGAAATAATTCGTGTAGTTGGTAAGATAATACAGTCATTGATGTTTCAACAAGACTATGGAAGCATTTTTGTGCTTTTTATTTAAATTTTGCAATCAGCAATGTGACATTTTAAACTATATCAGTCAGCCAGTCCACTTTTTAATGCAGCAGGGCTCTAAAATGTCAGTTATTTCTGCTCTAAAGTGGTTTTATTCTTTTACTTTCTTTGGTTTTAAGCGGTGAAAAATTAGCTTTGAACTGCTAATAATATGTACTGCTAATTGGGAAAAAAGCTAAACTATTAAAGAAATTAGAAAATAGATTCTATACAAGGTTCCCATTCACATGCATTTTTGCCTTTATATTGAGAAGCTTAAAGGTAAGTAATAAGTCATTAAAATTATGTATGAATGTCTTATTTTGCCTTCAATAAGCTTCTTTATAGTACGCAAGAAAACAGTTGAATTAAGATGGTATTTTACTCAACTTGGTGCTTTTTTACTTCCTTCCTGTAAGGTTCTCACTGTGCAAAGTTCAATAGTATGGTAATTCATGTACAACCCTGTTATGACTTTGCATAAGCAGCACGGCAAAGGTCAGGATGCAGCCCCAAAAAACAAGCAAGAATGCTTAAAGTGGTTCAGTTTTTTGGTGCAGACTTAGTTTCTTCGTTTTGTAGTTTACTCTAGATTTATTCAGTCCTTCCCTTTTTGGCAGCTTGACTCACAAATTTACTGGAAGTAATGTCATCTAGCAAACACTTCGCTAGGCTAATAAATGAACAGATTGTTGCAGTACTTTCTAATATTAGGCAAGTTTAGGTATGCCACAGAAATTCAGACAACACTGAATTATCATTACAACCTTAATTCAACTAAAGATTCTGCAACATGTTGAAGAGGCTGTTTTGCATGGATATGAATACGGTTTATCTTGAGATTTTTGCTTGATTTTAGGGAGGGACGTTCTGGTACCATTTTTTCCTTTCTGGTACAATTCCAATACCAAGGTGTTGGGTATCAGCAGATACTGAGTGCTGCTCTGATACCAGTGTGAACTTTCTGGACTGACTGTGCAGACAAGCAAATTATTTTAGACCTATATTTGAATAAACAATAATACAGGGGGCTGCATCATAGGCTCTCTCTGTCTCTCTCTCCATTATGCTCTATCCAGGCAACATGACATGATTATGGAACAGCCTGCCATTGGCTGACAGACCCTCACAAAGGATAAACAATATGGCAGTTAGCATTCGAGTTAGCATTTGAGCTAGCGGTAATACATGATTGAAGGTCGATTAAAATTAATAAAAAGATGTTCACTATTGGGTTTACTGGTGTGGATTTGATCATTAAAGTCCCCAAAAGTAACATGAGTTTCAGACTCACTGAAAATGCTGCCGCAAGGGATTCAAAGGCATCAATAGCATCAATGGGAAGGCACAACAGCTAGCTTCGAGAGGAAAAACAAGAGGCAACGATTTATGGTTCAAAAGTTATTTAACTTTTGATAAACTGTGTCACTTCTTGTGGTGTACGACAGCGCTGGTCTAAAATGCATTTTAACAATCACATGAAGAGAAAAACTGTCATGCGGACGCCATTCTTTGTTGCTGCAGTGGGTCCTTTGGTTCTTCTTCACTGCTCTAAAAAAAGTAGCCTGTGCATGCAGTGCTTTCAGGCAGTGAAGAAGAATTGATTTCCGGTTTATAGTGCTAACATTTAACATGGCTAAACAAAGCAAAATATAAAGCTAAACCAAACAGTTTTGGATCGATGCATAAACTCGTGTACTCACTAATATCAATACCTGCATTTCAAGCAGTATTGGGTGTATTTTCGATACTGGTATCAGAATCGGAACAACCCTAATTTAAGGTGGGATCAAGGTGTGTGTAATTGCAGAAACCAGTGCGTGATTGGAGCATTTGTTTCTTTGACTCACTGTTGATGTCAATTGTGTGTCCAAAATTAAAAATCCAAAATATTTGCAACATGCATTGCAGCTTTTGCTAACCTGACAGCCTGGTGTACTGTTTTAAATATCTGTTGCGTAGATATATTTCACATTCATCTGGGAAAGCTCACATACAATTGTCAATTGTTTTTTCTGCCTCACTGTTAAGCACTTTTAAGTGCCAATAACTATTTAAGTGCCGATAACAATAAAATAACGATTGATTGAGTATTGATGGAAAAATCTTGTGTAGTTGCAGAATAAAAACTTGAAGATCATTGCAATTATAGTGCAGATATGCCACTCTACTGCATAGCAATAACCAGCCACTTTATGACGAATAAAGCAACTTTATTATAAAATGTGATACAGGCAATTTTATCTGTAAGATCTACATGTTGCTATGAATCTAATACTTGAATGTATGTTTTGGATACATATCTGTTCTTCTAAGACTGTTTTCCATGTTGCAGAATGAGCTGTGGAAGAGTGTATTGTTGTATTGGACATTTTTGGGAAGTTTGTTACATAATGCTTACACCTGACTATCTCTTCTTGGCACGGCATGTTCATCACAGACATCAGGGACATGTTGATAGCTTTTTTATTCCTTACTGTGATGTTTCTACACACAGATAAAAATCAAAAGAAACTTGTCTGGCTCATTCATCACGGTGATAAACACTAATTTCCTGTAGTTTCTTGGATGCAGAACTGAAACCACCTCCTGCCACCTTTAATAAACGAGCCTCCCCTCTCCACATCTAACCGCAGCTCTCTCTCCTCCCAGGACCCGTTTGATGCAGAGCTTCAAAGAGTCCCACTCCCATGAGTCCCTGCTGTCTCCCAGCAGCGCTGCCGAAGCGCTGGACCTCACTCTGGATGAGGACGCCATCATCAAACCTGTGCACTCGAGCATCCTGGGACAGGAGTACTGCTTTGAGGTGAGAGCTGAGGCCAGCGTGGTGGGAACAAACAATAATACACTAACATAAATGCAGAACATAGCCACTCTAACATGTTGTTCCTTCTGACAAGTGACACTAATGTGAAAGAGACTCATCAGAATTGTTTTTATTTCATGTACAAGAAAAAAAAGCAATAAGGACACTGAAATGAGTCCTAGTTCCTTCACATTTGCTGCAGGAGACTGTCAGCTTTTTCCATTTGCACAACATGACAGAGGTTGAGAGTGAATGCAAGACATTGTTTTGGCGCCTCACTTGCAGTCTCCATGGTAACTAATGGCTGTGGTTGTTGAATTTACCATTGGCTATAACCTCAGGTGACTACGGCATCGGGAACCAAGTGCTTTGCGTGTCGCTCAGCTGCAGAGAGAGACAAATGGATCGAGAACCTGCAGAGAGCTGTCAAGCCCAACAAGGTGAGGGGAGAGAAAGGGATGCGAACAAAGGCTGATCCCTCTGTCTGTGTGTCTCTCTCTCTCCTCCCCGTCTCCCGTTGTTGTCTGTTTTGAATACGAGCGCACCGCTTCATTTCTCTGTGTGAACTCCATCCTCGTGTCTGTGTGTGTCTGTGTTGTACAATGTAGCCGCTTCTCAGAGTTAATATTAAAGCTGCACGAGGTAACGCTGCATACGGAGGGTCCACGCTGCTGCTTAGGAAAGCTCTGAGCACCACAGATGAGATAATGTGATGTTCACAGCTGGATCATGTTTGCAACTCAACATATATGGGATAAGATAGTGAAGGATAAAGATCCTACAGGAGATGATGTCAGGGCTTTTCCAACCTCGCATGCCCCTAAAGAAATATTGACACTGAGGGTGTTTGTGGCAGCATACATAAATGAAAATTAAAAATACTACATGTTTATATTTTGCTACTTTTTTATATATTTTTGAATAAAGATCAGAGCTGATCAAAACTATCAAATATTGGTTTTTTTTTTTTAGGAATTTAACCCTTTAAATGGCAGTTTAAGTGCAAAAACCCTGATGTTTTCAATATCAAAAGCACAAAAAAAATATAAATATTGTTCACAGACTACATATTTCCCTGAAGGTGATTATCACAGTTTTGAATACATTAATATTAGCAACATTTTTAAGACAGTTTGGCTGCAGGCCATACATCTCTGATGGCCCCTCCCACAGACCTGTTTGAGATTTTTTTTTTTATCAAACTTTATTCATAAACAAAGGCTGGCAGTTACATTCACGAAATAACCACATTTCCATCAGTGCAGACTAAGAAACATTTCATACATAAAACAGAGAAAAAGTCAGATTTTTAATCTGGGATTAAATTATGTGTAGACCTGTTTGGCTTGCTTTTACTTTTTTAGCTTTAGCCAAAGATAACTTTGCTAGACTAGCTATGTAATTAATGTTACCCTAACTCTGAACAGAAGTTACATCAGATTTCATTTTAAAAGGTCTAGTGTGTATTTCCCTTCTGACAGAGATGTTATCTCAGATATGATCCGTGAGAGTGGTCTTGAAAGATGTACGGTTTGTGGCCAGACCCCTCTGAACACCTTTTTTTATGCATAATTATTTATTTAAATAAATAATACTCCCCCTATAGGAAAACAGGGAAAAACATGCATTTTCCCCTCATGCCAAATGTGGGAAATTGGCTAAAATTTGGTGACAAACAGGAAAAACTTCAAATTTGAAGAAATGACTCTGCAATGTTTGTTTTTAATCTGTGATGGCTGGGGGATCAAAAAATGCTGTTTTAATGGCTTTCACCCTCAGTATGTACAAAAAAGTGTACAGAGCTTGCAGGTTCTGATATGAAAAATTTCAACTGAATAAAACTTGCCCTGCAAAATTTTTTTTTTTTTTTGTTAGATATAAGCACAGTCAAAATAATAAAAATTGTAAAAAAAAAAAGTCATAAAAATGCCTCAACACCCTCTGAGGGTTTGAAATGCAATAATAATTTATAATATTAATCATTTTATTTATATAGCACCTTTCAAAACACTGTTACAAGGTGCTTTACATCATAAAATCAAACGCACACCGATTAAAAAACAACATAATAAGGTCAAATTAAAAAAAGAACATTAAAATTGAAGCACAGGTGCACAGTTTTAGTGCCGTGAGATTAAATCTGTTAGGTTATACAGGCAAAAGGAAAATAAACAGGAAACTATAAATCAGTGACAGATTCTAAACAGATAAACAAATAAAACTATTAGCATAATGGGGGGGAGCTATTAAAACCGTTTTACTATAACAAAGCCTGTCTGTAAAAGTAGGTTTTAAGGAGTGATTTAAAAGAGAGTAAGGAATTAGCCAGCCTCAGTTCCTCAGGTAGGGAGTTCCATAGTTGTGGAGCTCTTACAGAAAATGCTCTATCACCCTTAGTTACAAGGCGAGTTGGCGGAACACAAAGGAGGCTGCCACCTGAGGAACGAAGACAGCGGCTAGGCTCATAGGGTGTTAGTAAATCTGTGATGTATGTTGGGGCGAGTCCGTGCAATGCTTTAAAGGTAATAAGTAAAAGTTTAAAATCAATCCTATACTTGACTGGTAGCCAGTGGAGAGAAGCGTGTATGGGGTGATATTGTCTTGTCTCAAAAGACCTGGCCAGATTCCATGTCTGCCATCCGGCGGATCTATCATGCAAAGCTTTAAGCTGAAACATTTTTCCCAGTCAGAAAAGACAGGACCAATCAGCTTCATTTGAAGAAGAATAGGCGGTAGCTATAAGTATGGTTTAGTCATACTTTAAGCTTGTAAATAACAGCAGCTGGTCAACAGAATTACTGGGATGCAGCTTTAGCAGCAGTTTTATTGGAGCTGGACAACACTTCTTTGTTAAAAGAAGAGCAAAAACACACTGGAAAGCTTTCCGTGGTGGAAAAGGGGTTTTTGCTCTTCTCCTGACTGGCTTTGGCAAGAGTTTAATTTCCAAACTGGCTCCACTGATAGTGGAAAATCATGTAGTGGCATGATAGCACCTGCCTGTTGAGCTTGTGTTGTATATTTTACTCCTTTGCGGTGGCACATGCTTACTCTGTCATATATGTCGTCACTCTGATTGGCCCGTATTGAATGTGATGGACAGAACATTTCCTTAAATTCACTGGAGTTATACTACCAGTTAAAACATCTATCAGAAATTTAAATTTTATGATTGCTTTGGCAACCCCTGTAAACAAAATGACATGTTTTATTTACACACTGGTCATGTGTAAGCAGTGTTACATGATCAGTCACATCCTTCTTAACCCTTTTAATTAAATTTAGGTAGTGTAGGTTTTTCTCTTGTCAATTCCTTTTGAAAATCTCATATATCAGTTACAGACAGGAGGCAAAAGACACACTACAGAGTGGCTCACACATCACATTGCAGGCTGCTGTAATAAACTCTTCACTCCACTCTGTTCTCTACTCTTTGGTGAATATTTTTATGAGTGAAACTTTCCTCCAAACAGAGCTGAACAGGCAGCTTTTAGAGTATGCTAATGATCTAATCTCATGAACAAGCACATCCTCATGAACCAGGGGAACTCATCAGGCTGAAACAAGGGATTCACAGCCAGTTTGTTTAGTTTAAAGATTGAAGTTGTTCTGAATACTTATCCACGCCGTATGTTCTTGCATGAGGCCCAGTGTCAGTGTGTTGTAAATCTGAGAATAGTGCTGATTTTTGCAGCACCACTGTTTGATTCAAGCTGATATGGTGGTGTTTCTAGCATTAAATCTTCCCTAGTGCAGCTTTAAACCACTGTGACTCTGTCTTCATCTTCCCAGCTTAAACAAAATAACAAATCTCAGCCCTTCATATCGACTGAGAGTTAAACTAATATCCTAATTTTGACCCAGATTTAGTGGCCGTGTAAAACCATCCCATATCTCTCCTCTCTCTGTTATTAGAAAGGGTGAACAGGCATGCGAGATACGCAGCTTTGAAGGCGACCAGGGACTAGCAGCAGTTATTAAGCCAGGCTGAGATGAAACATCACCCGAGCTGAATGCCTCGTCCAGATGCTCGGGCCACAGGGGTCCTGGCTGAGTCATGGAGCTCCAAGGACTCCACACGGGGGCTGTCTCCAAAATCATCCCCCTCCTACCCCAAAACAACACGCTCTGTGCTCCTCAGACCAGATGCAACGACAGAGATAAGACTCGCTGCAGAGACGAGGATTATCGTTACGCTTCTTAACTTTCGGGAACGTTTTAATTCTCTCTTTGATTTTTTTCAAAAGGAGAGCAGCCACTTCACCCAGCTTTGGTGTTTTACCCGGTTTTTGGTAGTGAAACGGAGATGTGACAGAAAGTAGAGTAGATATAACACGACATCAAGATGGGGAGCTGGAGCCCATGCTGGTGCTGCTTCACTGTGTGTGCATTAGCAAACTGAGCGAGCAGATGCCCATCACATTCAAACGCAGGGGTTTGGAATTAATTATAGCTCGTGTTTGGGGCTGCTTATCAAAGAGCATACAAATGGAGAACTTAAGAAAAGTGGATCTAGCTGATACTCACGCACACAGGCGTCTAAATGAAGACTTAAATAGTCTGATGCAAACAGGGGACTAACAACAATGGCATTTGAGCTCGATTGAAATGAGTCAGCCCCCGTTCGCTGAAGCATCACTGTGCAATCAACGCGGCTTCCTCTCCCCCCATGGGGGATGTCAAATATAGCTGAGGCTTTGTGATCATGATTAGGAAGTGTAGCTGTCTTCAGAAACATTAGCGTCATTGTTTGTCACTCGTCTTTGAAGCACATGTGCTTTGTGTCATTTGTGTCTTTGTACGTTTAAGTGGCGTATTTTTTTATCCAGTGAGTCCAGTCTCCCACTTGACATTTTTCTTATCTTTTCATTTCTGTGTCGCTGTCGTGCTGTCTTCTGTCTTCTGTCTCTGTATTCATGTTCAGAGTTGAGAGTAATTCATCAAACTCTGCCACAGAAGCTCGCCCGACATGTCGTCAGCCATTTCTTTCCTGTCACTTACTTTGTTCTCCTGCAGACTGACCTGCTGTCGCCCTTCATCCACACACTCACTGCCTCTGTTTCCGTATCTCTGAACGTCTTTCTTTGTTGTTTGTCATGTTTTGATGCTTCTGCATGGTTTCATCTTCTCTCGTGCATCTTTTGATGGTCTCTTTTTTTAAGATGCACGTCACCTTATTTGACCTGACTCCATCTCCATGCAGGACAACAGCCGGAGGGTGGACAATGTGCTCAAACTTTGGATCATCGAGGCCCGGGAGCTTCCAGCCAAGAAACGCTACTACTGCGAACTTTGTCTGGATGACATGCTGTACGCACGCACCACCAGCAAGCCCCGTACCGACACCGTCTTCTGGGGCGAGCACTTTGAATTCAACAACCTGCCTGCTGTCCGCAACCTACGCCTTCACCTGTACAAGGAGACAGACAAAAAGAGACGCAAGGTACCACAAAGACCTGCAGGGTCAGAAAGCAGTCAAGAATAGTCAGGTTGTGGAAAAGAGATTATTGTTAGTGATGAACCAGCACAGAGTTATCACCTCAATCTGTGGCTCCACCAGGGTGTTAGGCCAGAGCAGCCTTCCAGCTCAAGAGTAGCACATGAGTACAACGCCATTTTGTTTGGTCACTCTGATTGGTCCGTCCTGAATGTGAAAGACAAACTTTACTCCAATTATCTTGCGTTAATTTTTTTTAAGTCCTGCCCTTCCCAAACATTTACTATGGCAGATGAGTGAGAAATACATCCATGTAATGGAGATATGAAACAGTCGATCTGGCGTGTCAGGTTTTAGGGTGATAGGAAAGAAATAGAATAGCCAACAATAAAATGGGGTCTCTTCTGTTGTGGCTCTGCTTTGATTATGAATTATTTGGTTTACTGGCTTTATAACAAAACACTTGTAGTTTAACCATGTCTATATTTTGGTTGAAGCGAAAGAGGAGAGTCTTTATACTATAGTGATTATATTCAGACTGCTCAATTAAGAAAAGCCTGAAATAATCAAAACTGATGAATTAATCATTGAATCACTGCCTCAGATCAGCGACCCTATCAGCCCCCTGCAGATTCATTAAATATGTAGACCATTTTCTGTTTTCAGCAGTAAAGATTGTTTTGTATGCTCTTCCTAGGTTTTGTCATTAAAAATTGTATTAAGCAAAAGAAAGAAAAAGTAAGTCACAATTTCATTCCCTATTCCAGGTTTAGTTTGAGAGTAGAGCCATTACAGAAAAACCGTCATTTGTAGCTTCAAAAGAGACTCCAGGGATCCTGTGTTAGATTCTCATAACTTATTCAGCGCTAAATCTTTAAATGAACTTTTTCTGACATTTGAGATTATTTTAATGAAATCCTTACAGCACAGATTTATAGGAGACATCATCTTCATGTTCTTTGTTTCCCCTAAGGAAAAGAGCACATACTTAGGACTTGTAAGCATCCCCATCTCCAGCATCACTGGTCGTCAGTTTGTGGAGCAGTGGTACCCAGTCATCCAGCCCAGCGTCCTCACCAAGGGAGCCGGTGTCGGGGGAGGGAAGATCATCAATGCATCCTTACGTCTTAAATCCCGCTTCCAGACCATGAACATCCTGCCCATGGAGCTGTACAAGGAGTTTGCAGAATATGTCACCAATAACTACCGCACCCTGTGTGCCGTGCTGGAGCCCGTGCTGAGTGTGAAGAGCAAAGAGGAAGTGGCGTGTGCACTGGTGCATATACTGCAGAGCACAGGCAAAGCTAAGGTGAGGGCACCTCTGTCTTACTTAGTGCTAGATAGAAAAATATGCAGATCTCTAGATATTTCTCACATACGAAAAGCAATGCAGGCCTTTTTGTTTTTTATATCTTGAAAATAAGATGTTTGTCTGGACTTGCTCGGAATACATTTCTGAAAGTAACTGTAATGATTTACAGTGCTTATAAAATGTATTAACTGCCTTGGATGTTTTACCCTTTTGTTTTTTTTATGAATCAGTCATGCTCAATACAGTGTGGCTTTTTAAAAATTACAAAATGTTAATGTTAAAGTGAAAACAGTTTTCTTCAACGTAATTTTAATGAAACAAAAATATGCAAATTAAAATAAGTAACTGCATTAACATTCACCCCCCTTTAAAGTGACTAATTCAACAGACGCCCAGCCAACTGGTGCTAGTACTCTCACAATAAGTGAAATGGGGACAACCTGAGTGCAGTGAAGACACCTGTCTTTGGAAGGTCCAGTCACTGGTTAATCAGAATTCATGGCTACCATTGTACCGTGAAGAAAAAAGAACACTCCAGGCAATTCAGAGAAAATGTTATGGAACAGTATAAGTCAGGGGTTGGTCACAATAAAATTTCCAAAGCAATGAATTTCCACCGGAGTTAAGTTAAATCCATCACCGAGTGATGGAAGGAATATGGCACATCTGTAAATCTGACTAGATCAGGCCATCCTCACAAACTGAGTGACAGTGCAAGAAGAGACTAGTGAGAGAGGCCACCAAGACACCTATGACTATTCTCAAGGAGTTACAAGCTTCAGCAGCTGAGATGGGAGAAACTCTGCATACAGCAAATGCTGGCCGGGTTCTTCACCAGTCAAAGCTTTATGGGCCTGTGGGAGATTCCATGGTCAAGTGGAAGAAAGGTCTTTGGTCTGATGAGACCAAATTGGTGGTTTTATGGCCATCAGACTAGTTGCTATGTGTAGAGGACACCAAGCACACCATCCCAGCCATAATGCAGGGTGGTGGCAGCATCATGCCGTGGGGATTGTTATTGGCACATGGCCCTGGAAGGCTCAAAACAGTAGGAGAACTACTATGAAATGGTTTAAAGACAACAAGGTGAATGTTCTGGAGTGGCTGAGTCAAAGCCCAGACTTCAGTCCAATGGAGAATTTGTGGCTGGACTTGAGAAGGGCTGTTCTCAACTAATTATTGTGCAACCTGAGACAGCTTGGGCAGTTTTGCAAAGAATGGAGTAAAATTTCAGTGTCCAGATGTGCAAGCCTGATTGCAGTTGAAGGTGCATCTACTAAATATTGACTTGAAGGGGGGTGAATATTTATGCTGTCATTTATTTTGACATTATATATTCTGTTTAATTGGTTTTACTTTGTAGAAATCTGTTTGTATGTTTACATTACTTTTTAAGCCAATTTTATGTTGACAATGATTGATTTATAAAATCAGCGAAAGGGTACAACATTGAATGTGGTGAATTATTTTTATAGGCACTGTAATTCTACCTAGAAGATAGATAAATACTCATGCTTAGATATAAGTTTTTGTTGTTATTACCAGAGAGTCTTTCATTTCTTTCTGCTCTAAATTGTGTGTATATTAAAGTCACAGTAAATTCTTCTTTTCTCCAGGACTTTCTTTCAGATATGGCAATGTGTGAGGTAGACAGATTCATCGACCGAGAACACCTTATTTTCAGAGAGAACACTCTGGCCACCAAAGCCATAGAAGAGTACCTCAAACTGATCGGACATAAGTACCTCAAGGACGCTATAGGTGAGTCACAACAGTAGGCACTTGACGTTTGAGCATGTAGCAACTGTAGAAAATTCAAGCTTATGAGAAAGTTATTTTATATTCAGGAGAGTGACTTCTGGAAATTTTGAAATTACACAACTTTTAATTGAAGTGTAAATCCTCACCTAGTTTCTCACAGTCTGTCTCATTGTTTTTGTATGATGGTGTTTGCTTTACTGGTGTGATTATTTCACACTGAACCCAGAGTCACACTTTTATAGACTTTTGTTACAGTTCTGTGTAAAGTCATTGTCTCTTAAAAGTATTGAAATACAAGGAAAGGAAGGGCATATAATTCATGTACTTATTGACCTAGTTCCATTTATGAGCGTTGTTTCAGCTACTTTAAAATCTGGTGAAAAGAGGTGGATGGAAGCATGACAGTGTTATTTGCAGTACAAATGAAAAGTAGAAAACTGCTGACTAGACTTGTCCCTTTCTTGAATTAGAGTGACAGGAATTCTATCAGCAAAACCTTTTTAATATCAGTGATCCATAATTTAAAAGCTAGATAGAAAAAATGCTAGATATCTAGATCTAGACAGTTTCAAGTATTTCAGGACACTTTGACCCCATTTATACCTTCCATTAGCATCCGTTTTGGGCATTCAGATACCAAGTGGTGGTCCCCAATGCAAGGTGTGAATGTACCTCAATGCATACTGATAACAGAGTGGATAACAGAGAGCTCAGACTGCATATAGAGGTGGTCTGGAATGCCTTAATACGGGTTGGTGTGGTAGTGTGGATGAAACCAAACTGACACTGATGCTGGCACACATTAAAGGCCGCTAACCTTGCAAAGAAGATGGATTTGCCAGCCGCCATGTCTGTCATCAGGCAAGTTCATCATGCAAAGCTCCAATCTAAAATGTTTTTGCCAGACCAAAAACACCTCAGACCAACTAACCAGCTGTAGCATGAATGTATCCGTCACACACTACAGCAGTAGAGCTCAGACTACTACCAGAGCTGTGCATGCCTACTACCTCATTTTGTCTTGTTGTTTTGATTGGCTTGCAATGAATGTGACAGACAGAACGTTTATCCAATCACCTTTTAGAGTATTTTTTGAAAAGTCCTGCCCTTCCTAAATGCTTTGTATGGGAGGTTTCCTAGATGAATGTGAAATATATCCATGTAATGTATATATGAATCAGTCTATCTGATATGTCAGGTAAAAATGCCGTTAACTGACATATTGGGTGGTAGTTCACCACTAAGCAAAGCTCAGCTTTATTTATATCCATCCAGCCTCACTTGCAGTGATATGAATCACAGTTCTTTTTAGAGATCTGTATATTTTGGCTCTGCTCTGTAAAAGGAGTCAGTCTTTTGGTTTCCAAACAACCCTTCATTTGGTAATGTTTTGGCATTTATTATGTCTATCCAAAGACAACAACATGAAGGACACATCACGACTTAGTTGTCACTTGAATTCAGTCTTCGGTTATCTCTCCCAGCTTCCCTACAAGGTTTCCTTGCTAAATAGAATGACGTCATTTCCTTTAAAAGTATTTTTATGATAAAATGATGGAGAAAGGCTGTTAAAGAGGCACATCTTATCTTGTGGCTAATTCACCCTCATTTCAACCAGGACAGACTTAAATTAGAATAATTAATTTTACAAATTTTATGGAAAGAAAAATGCAATGTCTTTGGCGAGTAGACTCCGTCATGATGATTCCATCTTATTGAAGGTGTAGTTAGGGAAACAGAGAGAATAGAACACCTCCCTATGGAGTCTAGACACTGTTGATGGTGTTGATGAGGGATACATGATCAGATTTTGAGTGGACTTCTGAGGAGCTTGACTGGGACACCGCTGAGGCGGCTTGAAGAAAGAGACTGAGGTATGCAGGATGAGATGACCTGGTGAGAATCTGGTCTGGATGCTGATGAACTGAATAGAGGTGGCTGGGGTGGAGGAGGGTTGCAGCACACTGAAATTACAGGCTGACTGCAAGGATGGGAGGACAGATTTAGAAATATGACCAGTGCATGATGATTGGTAGAACAAGGCTGTGGCAGAATCTGATAACTTCGTTACAAGAGAATGAACGCCCATAATCAGCTGATCACCGGAGTGGGGAAGAGAGAAAGAATGGAAGAAAGAAGATATGAACGAGTTGTGACAAATGAATACATAAAGAAAAGTCTGCTTGAACGTCCACTGAGCGCTATTTCCTCTAATTGCCAGCGGCAAATAAACAACTGTAACAGTGTATCAATGCAAGCAAGTGCCAGCACCTAAATCAACTTTATTGCACTGATTCCTGTTGTAGTATCCTGAAAGCATGCAAACAATGGAGCATGAAACAGTAAAATCTGGTGCATATTTTCCTCCATTGCCCTGTTCCTATTTTCCACTTTTGCTTGTGTTAAGATTGGTGAGGAACAAGGAAAGAGAGAGATGATGAGGAATCAGGAGTGTCGGTCAGGAATATTTACTTGATTTTTTTTTATACTTATCTCAATCAAAAGAGTGTCAGCTTGTTTTACAAAGTGGACATAACCATGGATTGGTAATATCCATATGTGTTTGAAATGTCACGCTCTGACTTGTGTTAACATGGAGGCTAACAATTCGACTCGAAGCTGTCAAAGGCTCTTCAGTTGCAAATTGCACTCTTCAGTTTCTCACAGTTAAAATTAAAGTGTGTGATGCCATGCTATTTACTAGGGGAGCCATAAATTTAAAGGGGTAGAGAGTCTAGTTTTTGCAGTGTGGACAGTGGGTAATGTTGGGCGATGTTGGTGACTTGCATGCTGTTAGGCCCCAGTGCAAGCCTTGCAGTCACAGAGCTGATGTATGGGCCGTTATTTGCATTAAAGTTAGTCAAGTGAGCTCTGATATCAGGTCATCACTGACAATGGATTGCTAACACACAGTGTGACCGCCAAGGTCTAGTCACCTTAAAACTGCATGCCGAAAACAGGCATTTAATGCAACGGATAAACAACCCCTTTGAATGTTAACTTTTTAGGTCCACTGTAAGGAAAAATCTTCCTTTCTTCATCAATAACAAAACTGTTGGTAAATTTAATGGTGTTTATTCTGCTGCTGTGTAAAAGTTTAAGCAGTGAATGAAGAGAGGGTTTGTGTTAAACATACAGATTGAAGCTAATAAATAAGATGATTATAAAATCAATGCTTTTTTCACTCGTCTGTATTTGTCAAATCAATTCGTCAGATTATTTTGGGTGTAGATTAGTCTACAAAAGAGACAATTAAAGCATGAAGCAATTTCTTTCTATCATGAAGATCAAGATATGGTCTTATTCAAACAATATTACCCTGATTGAAAAAAATCTATCTTACAGAGGCAGTCAAAATGCTGCTAAAGAATATAAATAAAAGCCAGGCTTGGGATATGTTTTGAGTCTGGAGCATTTCTTTAGAAAAATGCCCCGTTTGTCCAAATTTACCTTAAAATAGTTGTTCTAGTCAATCTCCAACATTTTAACTATTGTCTAAATTCTGAATAGTATTCTCTAATGACAGAACTACTGTAAATATTAAAGAAGTTAATGAGTGGTTGTTAAAAAATCCCAAACTGCAAACTGAGTTGGCTCAATAGTCTTCTGCTTAGGTTTGATTGTCTTATTTCAGGCTGCTGCATCCCTTTCAGCATCACTACGTTTGTTCTATTAAATTTTCTGCTGATGTAAACAGCTTCGGAAAACCGTCTAGGTCTTATTTTTGTTTTGTTCGATTGGTTTTGGTTGTCGTTGCTTTCTGTACAAACTACCTGATCTGACAGCCTGTACCATTTTGCTGTAACTTAATGAAATGTCATTTTCAGGGGAGTTCATAAGGGCCTTGTACGAGTCAGAGGAAAATTGTGAAGTGGATCCCATGAGAACCCCACCCTCTGTGCTCCCAGACCACCAAGCCAATCTCCGAATGTGCTGTGAACTGGCACTCTGTAAGATTGTCAACTCCCATTGGTGAGTAGTTAGCAAAATCACTCCTTTGTATTCTGTGTTTTTTTATCCCTCTCTGCTCTTTTAAAAACGCATCAGACTGCAGATTACCAGAGTCTCTGTCTTGTTTTCCTCCAGTGTTTTTCCTCGAGAGCTAAAGGAAGTTTTTGCCTCCTGGAGGGTGCGCTGTGCCGAGAGAGGTCGAGAAGACATTGCCGACCGTCTCATCAGTGGTTCCCTCTTCCTGCGCTTCCTTTGTCCCGCCATCATGTCTCCATCGCTCTTCAATCTCACCCAGGAATATCCCGACGAGCAGACATCACGCACGCTCACCCTCATCGCAAAAGTAGTGCAAAACCTGGCCAACTTCTCCAAGTCAGTTTGATTTTTTTCCTACACAATGTTTATAATTTAATCACAATCAATTATGTTTTCACCACTTTATGTTAGACTTTTCATATTAAGCTTAAGCAGAAACTGCTGAGTAAAAGATCTTTAATTAATCAAATATTCAATAAAAGAAGCAAATAAACTTTTATTCATGAATTTTATATGCATATTACCAGTACATAACTAATGATGTCTCATGACAAAGAGCAGTTTTAAATGTTGTTCTTTGTAACATTTGTAATCTTATCTTAGTTTGTAAGAAGGCACACCATCCATTGAACATAGACCTCAACATTCTTACTCTTGTCAGTGTTTGGCCTTTCTTCTCTGCAGTGCCACTTAGTCTTATAATAATAATTATAATAAAAAAGAGATGGGGTACCAGCCCCTCATATGTCATCCAAGGCAAATTGGTCCTTGAGGAGGATCTTGACTAAGAACAATTCAGAAATGGAGTAAAGTCACCTCCACAGCAAGTGTTTGGTGGCTCCCCATGGGGCCCAGTCAGGCTCAGTCCAAATAAACAGCATGTGAGCCCACTACCTGCAGAGATAGGCAAAAGGGTTGGGTGCAAAGCAACATACGTGGCAGCAAAGATGGGGCCTGTGCATTTTGACCCTCAATGGCAAAGTCTGATCTACTCTTTGAGACCATCGTGGTGAAAAAAGAGCTAAGTGAGAAAGCAAAGCTTTAAATTCACTGGTCTATTTTTGTTCCAGTACTCACCTATGGCCATGAGCTTTAGGGAGACACTGAAAGAATGAGATTGCATATACAAGTGTCAAACGAGTTTTCTCAGGAGGATGGCTGGGCTCAGCCTTAGAGACGGGGTAAGAAGCTCAGCCATCTTGGGGGAGCTCAGAGTAGTCACTGCTCCTCCACAATGAAAGGAGTCAGTTGAGGTATTTAAGACATGATTAGGGAGCCTCATGGGCTCCCAGGTACGCCCAACTGGGATGAGACCTTGCGGCAGACCCAGAACTTGCTGAAGGGAACACCTGGGAATGCCTCAAGACCCCCCAGGAGGAGGTGGAAAACATCGCTGGGTAGAGGGATGTCTGGGTTGACTCACTTAGACTGCTGATACCGCAGTTCTACCCAGATAAGCTGAAGAAAAGTGTTTGGATAATTAATACAACATCATTTTATGTGTAAAGCACATTTAGAAAATATTTTAAAAAATAACAACATATACCAACAAATTAACAAACATGGTATGATTACACCAAGGCCTGAAGTAGCAACATATATGCAGTACTTAAAATGTACAGTTCTATCATACAATAGAAGTTTGTTTAATACATAATTTCAATGATAAAAAGAGGAATTGTAATTAAATATGAGTATTATTTTGGATTACAAAAACAAAAAAAAACTTTGTTACCTGCAATAAAACTTTATACTTTTTACTTTATATTTTTTGAGAAGAATAGCATAAAAAGCAATAGCTTTAATAGAATTCCAACCTAAACATTGGTTAGTAGAATAAATGACAATATCATCTGCACATTGGAAAAACTGAAAATCTGGAGTTATTGTACAGAAGTATGTTGATGTTAAGGCTAGCAGACCAAGAACTGAACCCTGTGGAACACCTGCAGACATGTTCCTTACTATTTAAATGCTAGTTTTCCCTTTCCATCTACACCCATGAGATATTACATGCTTGTTGACAATTTCATAAAACCTAAACCCTTTCTGCATGAACTGGAAAAAGGCAAATGTGACTCATATTGCAAAGTATTTGACTTTAAAGTCGCCCCACATTTATGGTTTCATAACAAATGGTCTACAGTTTGATGAGATGGCTGTGCAGGAAAATAGTTTTTAAGAGATATAACCTCAATTTATGAGTCACTTTATATGGTGGCTTGAGTTGACATTCAATTTCACCCTTACTCTTGTTGTTCTGTTGTCTCATTTCACATCTTTCTCTGTCTTCCTCCCCATTTACCTTCCCTCCTGTCCTCCTCCTGTAGGTTTGGAAACAAAGAGGAGTACATGTGTTTTATGAATGAGTTTTTAGAGATGGAGTGGGGCTCCATGCAACAGTTCCTGTATGAGATCTCTAACTTGGACAGTGTCAGCAATGCAGGTGGCTTTGAGGGATACATCGACCTTGGCAGGGAGCTGTCCATACTGCACAGTCTCCTCTGGGAGGTCATGGCTCAGCTCAGCAAGGTGAACGCAACACATCATCACATGTAAAAATTTACTACTTTTTATGATAGAAATTATTTCTTAACCAAAATGTGGAATAAGTTCAAGAATGTGCTTGCTATGTTAGTGTCAAAAGTCTTTCAGGGCATCTTATTTTTATCCTATCACATCAAAATTCTACTCAATTTTATTTTGTTCCTAAATATGATTCTTACACAGTACCTATCTTTGGACATTTTTGACAACCTGGGTTTCTTGTCAATTGTTTTAACCATTTTCCATAGATTGTTTAAAGATAATAATTGACATAATGCATTTCAGTGCCATACAAGATGTATTAAATCTGAAATTATATAAAAGATGTTAGTTGAAGAGCAAACACCTATGACCTCCATGTTGTCACATAACAAAAACACCACATTATAGAGGTTGTTTTGTTAGTTTTCCCACCTCTTACACAAAAGAAGAGTTTTTATTTTGACGTGGAATCACACTGAACCAATTCAGACTAGATTTATTATTTCAGGGATAAATTTGTATGTTCTGTCTTGAATAATGGCCCACTATACTATGGCTTTTCTGCTTAATGAGTCTGTAAGTCATTAATTAGTCTTTTTCTGTCAGTAATTGATGGTTCCAGGTGAGTGGAAGTGAACAATTAGCATTTAATGAAAAAGAAAATAAAAGAGTACATTCTAATCCATATTTCCCTTTAACAACAGGATGCCATCATCAAACTGGGTCCTTTGCCCCGCCTCCTGAATGACATCAGTATGGCCTTGCGTAACCCTCACCTCCAGAGGCAGCCAAGCCATCAGACAGACAGGGTGCAGGAGAGACAGGCAGACAGGCTGCTGTCACGGCCGAGCTTCAACAGAGGCATCTCATCCGAGTTTCAGAATCTAATGATGAGGGATCTTAATAGGTAGGTAATTTCATTACAGCTCCTCTTAAGTCTAGATCTCATCAACAGCTGTTTACATCTTCAAGAACATCACTGTCAAATTCAAGAGCTTTGCTTTCGCTGATGCTTTTTAGGAGGCATACATAATATAAGGGAAGTTGTTTGTTGTGATTTTGTAATCTGTTGTGGAACTGTGCTGAAAAACGTACATTACTTGCAAATTGTTGGAAAAGGTGCTTTAAATGTTTCAGCTCTAATTCATGACTAATGTTTTCTTAAAAAAAACTTTACACAAAGAGCAGCTTTAGACCATACTATTTATTTTGTAATTTACAGAGACCTACAAAGTAACAATGTCTGTGAAAAACTTCCTTTTAACAGGCAGAAACCTTGAGCAGCACAAGTTATGCTTGATATTATTCTAATTAGGCATTGCCAGTGCTTTTTTCAGAAATAAAAACTAACTCAATAATGTAATCAAGATTGTTTAAAACCTTTATTTTTACTGAAAAAATTAAAAACTAAAATGTACTTCAGTTTATTTGCATGTCAAAGTCACGACAATGGTGCATTTCCCCCAGCAGTCTGGTTTGGTTCAGTACAGTTTGACACAGTCTGGTTCAGTAAACCCTGATCTCACTTGCATTTCCACAGCTGCCCAGCTCTGAGTAATGGGAATCTCAGGTGTTTTTAGAGATCAGGATCATTTGGCTGAGCTTAGTAATAAGAGCCCATATTCTGGTTCCCAATCTCTCCCTTTGGTACCATTTTAGCTTTTTATGTCTTTAAAGGTGCACTGTGTAATATTTAGCCTAGTAGCATTTAGCAGAACAACTTTGGTAAGAATGAAATGTAATATCTATACCAAAAGGTCTTTCTAAATTAGTGTTTAATAACCTGACCAAGCTTTTAATTCATACAAAGGGACTTAAAGGCCACTGCATGGACTCTGCCATCTTGGATTTTCTGCATCTTCTATGTTTCTACAGTACCACCGAAGGGACCAAACGTCAGAAACCCATTTTTAAGATTTCCACTGGTTTCCACAGTTAACAGCAGAAGTGAGCACCATAGTTTAGAATCTGACAGTTAGATAACAAAAATGATAACGTCAAAAATAAATAAATCATCTCCTGTTTAGATAAAATTGCTAGCTCTCAAGTCATTCGCATATGAAAAAAACACTACCAAGGTTATTACAGTTAACTAAAACTAACTAGATAACTAAAACTAAAATGTTAAAATCATTTTAGTTAACTGAAACTAGATGAAAACTAAGCTTTAAAAAAAACAAACTAATCTTAAATCTGTGCTTAGAAAAACTAACTAAAATAAAACAAAATTGAATTCACTGAAGATGATCACACAGTGATTAATTTTATGTCTTTACTTGCATTTAAATATCAAACTTGGGTAAATAATATCAAAAGTTAAAAGCAGTATGTTTAAATGTGTGTGTGCATTATTTTAAATTATATGCTGTTTACTTTTTAAGGCCTTTTTGGCTCTCGCTCCCAAACATGTATCCTGCATTATTAAAAAAAAACAACAACAAAAAAACCCCCACAAAAAAACCCACTTAAACTTATAAAAAATAAACTAAAACAAAACGTTTTTACAAAATTAAAAGTAAACTGAACATTTAACAAAAAAGTATAAACTAAATAAAAATGAAACGAATAAAAATCCCAAACTGTTTGCTCCATAGTATATATCGTTTTTTTGCAGTAGTACTACTGTAGTAGTAGGGTGTTTATTTAAAAAGGGGAAAGTCTGCTCAGCTGAGTACCAAACATGGCATGCTTGGTATCCATTTTTAGTGCTGTTGCACAGAAAGTATAAGATAAGTATAAGAAGATTATTTCAACCAATCAAAAGGTCTGCAGTGTGTCTAGCCCCCTTTAGTAGGCCAGAATGATACACTTGATTCCCTGACAAAAGGATGCCATAGAAGTAGGACAGTACAGGCTGGATATTTTTGTACCTTTTCCAACTTTCTATAGCAGAAACACACATTATGTCATACCATACCAAACAGAACTGGACCAAAGTCCATCATAGAAGTGGCACATATCCTTTATTGTTTGTCTTTTGTGTATTGTAGTCCAGTCAGAGTATGATGTTAGCCTTTTTGTATTGCACACCCCTTTTTCTTGTCCTTTTTGCCTTTAAGTATGACAAAATTTAAAACTGTCTAATACAGTTGCTAAAAACTAAACAAAATCTGATTATTTCCATGAAAAATAAATCAAACCAAACTTACAAACCAACATTAGAACCAATCCAAACTAATCTGAAATTAAAGGCAGAACGTAAAAATAATGAGGCATGGTTAACTGACATGGACTCAAATTTAAAACTGTTGAAGATGGCCCTTTACTAGGCCTTATTTACCAAGTAATGATTGGATTTCCAATACTGACTGGATGTAAAAAAAAATTCTGGTAATCATTTATAGTGTAAACTTAGACCATGAAGTAGCTAAATTATGGTATTGAGAATAAAACTTCTAGAATGCAGTGTATACTGTTATATTTGTCTCCTCTTTTGTATACTGGTGCCCAAAAGAAGAAGTATTGCAAAAGATCAGTGAAATAAGGAATCATTTATATTTGAAAAGCTGTCAGTAGAATGATATATAACAAAATATTGGCTTTAAAATGTTGATGTGGATGCTGGAAGATCAATTTATTGATCAGTCAGGAAGTCATTGCAAATTGAAGATCTTTTTTGACCATACTCACTGCTCCTCTCCAGCTCTATAGATATCACTCGCTTGCCTTCCCCTACGTCCACCGGAGGGGTCATACCATCCCGCTCCCAGATGAGTTTTCAGGACCGTGACCACCCCCATCGAGCATCCTCCAAAGACATGTTTTACGTCTCACGCCCTCCTCTAGCCCGGTCCAGCCCTGCCTACTGCACAAGCAGCTCGGATATCACAGAACCAGACCCTAAGGTGAGTCTTAACACACTTACCCCGGGAATAATCATCCCATCCACTAGTTTGATCTCTATCTGCGTGAGGTTAGTATGACGTGCATGTTAGTCATACTTAATAAATCCGCCATTGTGTGATCGAGGCTGTAGTATATCATGACATCTGCTTTTTTTCCACTGAATCACCTCGCAACTCATCCTAGCGGTATTTCCTGGGAAATACTTTGAGGCATTCCGATATCCAGGCCTCGCGGTAAAAACACCCGCACCACCCTCACCCATACCATCCGTGGCCACCTAACATACATAATAACAGGGGGGGCACTAGCCCTTCATATCCCTTATGATTTAGGTGCTCAGTGTCAATAAAAGCGTATCTATGATGGACCTCCAGGATTCCCGAATGAACAGCGTGTCTAACCTGCAGTCGGTGGACATGCTCAACTCCTCCCAGGCCTCCATCGCCGGCATGGGCAGCTTCGGAGGGCTGAGCAGCGGAGGCGGTGGCGGCCTGGGGTCGGGCCTGAGCAGCCAGCTGCGGGCCGGTGGGAGGTTGTCAGCTGGCTCTGGCGGCTCCAGCATGTCCGGTGGCCTCCGGCTGAGCCAGCTGAGCCAGATGGGCACCACCACCGACTCGCTATCCCAGCAGCAGCAACAGCAGGCCGCCGCCATGCGATACCCGCTTTCCTTCCAGAATCCCCTCTTTCATCTGGCGACCGCTGACGGGCCTCAACAACAGCTCCACCACCAGCACAGCCGCGCCCAGCCCCCAGCGCCCCTGCTCCTCGCCCCAGATGAGCCGTCTCACCAGACCTACTTGCCACAGTTCGCCCATGGGGGGTTCTCTCGCAGTGAGGACCTATCCACCCTCAGGACCAGGGACGGTCACTTGGGACAACCCAGCATCATCCACTCACACAGCTACAGCGACGACTACAGCAGGGCTGAATATGGACGCAGGCAGATGTCCATGCATGTGCAGGTACATGTATGTTCATACTATTCCCATGACATCTTAAAGCCACTATGAAGGGAACATTATGACAAGAAAGTAGAGAGAATCGACTTTTACTAACAGTCAAAGTTGATGTTTTTGGGTTGATTGTTGTTTCTATCTGAGGTCCCTGAAACCAAAAGATGCTCAGGATACAACAATATTTGTACAACTCAAAAAGAGCTGCAGCAGTTCCTCAATTTCAAAAAATGTAGAGTCAATTAAATGCCTTTAACAACTGAAACAATAAGCCAATTATCAGACTCAACCAACTGATTAATCCAAGTATAGACCTCAAAACAGCTCATCAGGGGATAACACCTGAAAAACATGTAGCCTATTTGTTGCATCACAAAATAGTGCCATTTATTGAGGCTGTCTTGCGAAGAAAAAAACTCTTAAATCTTTCTGTATAGCATATGTTTAAGCAGACATTGATTTGACCTCAAATTGGCTAAATCACACAGAGACCATGCACCCATGTGTAGCTTTTTTGATGGTACCCTCAGCTCTCTTTCCTTAAAAAGGCACCATTGACTGATATCTTTTGTGGCTACCATAACCAAGTACCTTATACGACCCATATTCAATAAAACCGAAATATCCCTTTAACTCAAAAGGCTGCCTCACTTGGACAAAGGTCTGTGACTTGGTTTTATCTCTCTCTTGCAAAGTAAACCATGCAAAGCTAATGGACTGGCCAGATTCCATGCCTGCCATCAGGCAGATCCATCTTGCATAGCTTCAAGCTAATTAATTTGATTAAGGACCAATCAGTATCAGAGTCGAGGAGAACAAGGTGGTAGCAGTTGTGGTCC
The DNA here is from genome assembly GCF_018320785.1 of Cheilinus undulatus. Taxonomy (NCBI): domain Eukaryota; kingdom Metazoa; phylum Chordata; class Actinopteri; order Labriformes; family Labridae; genus Cheilinus; species Cheilinus undulatus. The sequence continues at coordinate 42,554,221 of NC_054872.1, read as the reverse complement.
GGTTGTACTACAAGCCTGTAAAGTGAAGAGATTAGCATGGGTAAAACTATAGCAGCAGTTTTGTCTGAACTAGACAACATTTCTTTCAAAGAGCAGAGAACTGTACTGAAAGCATCTTTTACTAAACAACTTCGGCAAGTGTTTGATTTGCCAGCTGGCTCCACTGATGGTGAACAATGATGAAGGCTGCCTGTTGATCTTGGGTTATGTAGGTTACTGGATTTTGTTGTTACTCTGACTGGCCTATAATGAATGTGACAGACAGAACGTTGTCACCCTCTGAGACACTTTTGAAAGGCCCTGCAGTTCCCAAACATTGTCGATGGCATGTTGCCCTGATGGATGTGAAATGTATCCCATGCCATGGATATGTGAAACAGTCTATCTGCTGTGTCAGGTTAACTCGAAAGACCCCTTCAAAAAGTGAAATATTGCTGTCCAATATTGAAACTTCTCAGAGTTTCTAATGATAAAACACCAGACAGAAAAGGCCAGCACACCTGTTGCTAACAAAGAGGTATTTCAAAAGAGTGTTACTGTGGTTTTGGCTTATATAAGCAAATCTAAATTGGTTCCCTCCCACCCCACCTGTGAAATTTGGCTCCTGGACCCTAGTTGCTAGAGAGCGCAGATAATTTTGTGGATTCTTTCAGAATTTTTGCCACCTTCATAGCCTGTCACACCTGATAAACTGTTTTCATTGCATGGATATATTTCACATTCATCTCGGAGAGCTCCCATACAAAGAGTTTGGGAAGGGCAGGACTATTCAAAAAATTCTCTGTGATTGGAGGAACTTTCAAATCTTACCAGCCGTCAGCCAATCAGAGCGGCAAGACAAAATGAGGAAGTAGGCATGTAGAGCTCATGTTGAGCTTGACAAACAGGTGCTGCTGTAGTTTACGGTGGAGCTTGTCGGTGGCAGCAGCCATTGTATATCCCTTGTATATACACAACACATGAAACAATCACAAACCCATGCTGGAGCAGGTCAAGAGAAGAGCAAAAACATCTTTTCCGTCATTAAATGCTTTCATTGCTATTCTTTGCTCTTTATTTAATAAAACATGTGGTCCAGTTTTCATTAAACTGCCCTTATGCTATAGGTACATACCAACCTAATGCCACACTGCTAGCAGCTAATGCTAGTAGCTTCCAATACAAGTAAACCCACCTGTAGTTACTGCCCCGTTCTCCTCAGATGATGCAGATTGGTCAGGTCTGTTGTCCCATCTGGCACACGTTGTTTGGATTGGTGCTTCACAAGATGGCTCTGCCTGATGACAGACATGGAATCCGAACAATCCATTGGCTTTGCAAGGTTACCATTTTATTGCTTTTTTAAAATCCTTTTTGCAGTTATGCCTTCATTTGACAATATTTCAGTAAATATAACTCCTGTCTAATTATCAGTAGGTAACTGATGGTGAGCAAAGATTCCTCTCATAAGCTAAAATCTTCAATAACCTTTAGTTCTATGTTTAGTCAGAAATGTGAGTAAACTGAGTCTCTTTTGGTTCAGGCCTTGATGTCACCTTTGGCTTCAGAAAATCTTGATCCAACACATAGTGGCTTTAACCATTTTCTAAGAATTTGTAACGTGTTGCTAAATAGAAAATGGGTCATGTGCTGTGCCTGTCATTTGACTACAATCTTGCAGTATGATTGTAAAAATCCTTTTAATTCTCTTACACTGTTTACTCATGTAACATGCTTAAACTGGATCACATGGAGTAAAGCTGCATTCAGATCGAAAATTCCTCTTCATTATATTAAACAAGGCCACACCATCGACTTCTCAGGGTAAACTCTGGCAGTAAAAAGTTGAACTTGGCTCAACTTTTGCTGCAACCCAGAACCATGTCATGCAGAAACCTGCTGTGTCGATCATTAAGATATAAGCAAGCACACGCTTCATAGATTATTAAGTAAAAAGAATTATGTACTTAAACTTTATAGCTTGCAATAAGTGCTAAAAGTGCCACACAGTTATCCCTCATAATCACATATATAATATGATAAATTACCTTATGTTTTTGATAAGACTTAAGTCATTGATCAATCAGTGAAACTGGCCTTTTTGGGATTGGGTTTGATTGTGAATAACATCCCCTGCAACCTTAAAGCCTCTTACATTTTTATTGAAGTGAGATCAGTATTCATGGAAGATTTCTGTGCACTGGTGGTCCACGGATGTTTGAGGGGAAGGGGCAAAAATTGAATAAAAGGCGTCTGCATACAGTAGGTGCCTTTGTTGGACACCAGCACATATATAGTTGTAATAAGTCAACTTGATATCAACTTATGGAAACTTATTGCACGTTATTATTTTCCCCACTTTTAGACATGTGTCATAGAGAGCTATTTATGACAATTTGTCCATTTAGACGGCACAGAAGAGGGCTATTCAGCAATTTTGTTCATTCAGAGGATTACTAAAGAGGGCTGTTAGGCGATTTTGTTCATTGGGAGAGCACTATAGAGGGCAAATTGTCAAATTTTTCCATTTAGTTGGCATCAAAGAAGGCAAATTGTCAAATTTTGTTCATTAAGAGGGCACCAGAAAATACAATTCTGCAAATTTTGTCCATTTAGACAGCATTTAAGAAGAATATTTTTCTAATTTTGTAGATTTAGAGGCCTACATAGAGCTATTGTGCAAATTTTCTCTATTAGGGGGCACCAAGGGGGGATATTTGTCTAATTTTGTCCATTTAGAGGGCACCAAGGGGGAATATTTGTCCAGTTTTGTCCATTTAGAGGGCACTATAGGGTTAATCTGCAAATTTTGTCAATGTAGAAGGCACAAAAGAGGGCTTTTTAGCTAATTTTGTCCATTTAGAGGGCACAAAAGAAGAATATTTGTCTAATTTTGTCCATTTAGAGGGCACCAAGGGGGAATATTTGTCAGATTTTCTCAGTTTACATGTCACCATTGGACAAGTTGTCAAACTTGTCTATTTAGAGGGCACTAAATATGTTAAGTTTTTAAATAAGTTTTTCTAATTTGTCGATTAAAAGGCCAATGGTTTAGTTTTTTTTCCAATTAAAGGGCACCTTAGAGGAAAAATCTCCAAATCTTGTTTGATTAGATGGCACCAAGGAGGAATATTTGTCTAATTTTGTCCATTTAGACAGCATTATAGAGGGCAATTTTCCAGCTGGCCATTTAGAGGGCACTGTAGAGTGCATATCTTCAAATTCGCTTATTCAGAGGGCCCCAAAGAGGCATCCAAAAGGGCACTTCTTTCTTTTAAACATTATTACTTTAAGATGGGCGTTTGACCCCCTTGCCCCACTCTGAGTCCATCAGTGTTTCTGTGAAAGCTCTAAGAGAGCATGCAAACAGTTTATTTTATTACGTTTCCTGTGATAACAGCATCAAGGTTGTTTTTGTCATGATCTTCGCTCTTTTTTGTTGTTTTCTTGATATAGATATTTTTTCTGTGGTAACAAGATCATGAGAAAATGACTGAAATTCATCAAAATCTTGAACAAGCAACCAAAACTGTCTTGCTATCACAGGAAAACAGAGTAAAATGATATTCATGGTTGCATATTCTCTCAGAGCTTCAATAAGTTTCAGTCCCACTAATTTCTGAAGAAGCATCCTCTACCCCAAAAACGACTGGAACAAGAATGAAATAATTATTTCTCACATCTTTTTGGTCTAAAGGATAACCTCCAACAACAGCAAATGATGGGCATGGCCTCCCAGACAGGCACCTCCCACTCCTCTCTGGCCACCACGCCCCCCTCTACCGTCCAACCAGTGCGCCAGAGCTCTGTTGCCCCACCTTCCTCCCAGCGAATGAAGTCCCAGACCTCCCATCAGCTATCGGTCAGCGCGGCCGCTGCACCTGCTGCTCCCGCTAAAACACGACCACAGAGCGGAAACCTCCTCCAGTCCCCAGAGTCGGCGTACGGCGGCAGGCAGCATTCCCGGCAGCTGTCGGTCAAAGACAACACGGCCCCGGGCCTGCCACACCAGCAGAGCTCTGTCAGGGAGAGTGGCAGTCCACAAGGAACCACCAGTCAGAGCACCCAGCAGTCACCACAGCAACAGACAAAGCCATCGCAACAACACCTGCTCAAACCCTCCATGGCTAAACAGGTAACGTCTGCATGCACCAAGTCCTCGGTTTAACTTTTTGTTTGTGCAAAAGAAAACACAACATGAACAAAAATGTACAAAATCATGAAATATACCCCAGTGGGAAGAAATATTCCTGTGGGCTTGTAAATAAACAACCAAGTATTCTCTTTATTCTTTATTTTTCCCTTCAGCACTCTGTTGTTGTCTGCTGCAACAATGTCTGTTAGATGTCTAATGCTGTGGAGGGCTTTTAAATGTCTGTATGTGGCGCTCGCTGACTCACACACATCACTAACACTGTGAGGAATAAAGGCCAGAGTCCCACCAGAGTCCAGCCATGCTCGAATTATTTGAACTAATGTAACTCTGAGGCACTTCTGCTTGTTATAAAACTGACTCTCATCTCATTAAGAACTCATGTTCTCATATTCAGTCTGCTGGCCTTTCTCCCTCAGGGCTCCCAGTCTCCATCCACCCTTAATCCCCCGTCGGCCAACGAGCGCACAGTGGCCTGGGTCTCCAACATGCCTCATCTGTCGGCCGACATCGAGAGTTCGCGGATCGACCGTGAGGAGTTTAAACTGAAGGAGTACTCAAAGAGCATGGATGAGTCACGCATGGACAGGGTGGGTATTACTCTAATGTTTAAGATCTGCCCTTTCAATGAAGAACCTCAGGGATATTGACTCATATCGGTTGTTTTTGAGCAGATGGTGTTCAGATTTCTTTAAATTCAAAGGTTTCAAAAAGTGTGGGAAACAGCATTCACCAGCCAAGTGCTAATGGTTATTTTTCAGTGTTTGATTCATCACCATCAGCCTTGGTGAAACAAGCACTCTAATCTGGAGTGTTTGGAGGCAGATTCCTTCTCATCAGTGTGATTTTATATTCATAAACTAAGAAATCAATGCATCTTAACTCTCAACCTGTTGAACCATCAAAAAACAGACATCCTGCAGGTGGCTAAGGGCTCCAGGTAATACTGTTTGAATAGTTTGACTCTGAAAAATAAAACTTCTTTAGCTCCAGCACCGATTTGCAGTCCAAACAAAGCCTGGTTTGAGGTAATTCCAGGATGGAGTTTACTCACAAACTCAAAACTCACACTAAGCTTGTAGTGCATCATTTTGAGGAAGAGCAGGACTTTTTAACAGCTGTTTGGTGTCTGCAGTGTGTTTTTTGTGATTAATTACATTCCTCAGAAGAAAGAATAATGTATTTCACTGATCAGTCACACAAAGTGAAAATGTCATTTCTCCAACAATCTTTTGGTAATCCTAAACTGGGCCTACACTGCGCAAATTTAAGCTGACTCTATAACAGTCAGTCGTAGTCAATGATCATTGCACATCTCTTCTGTGGCCACACTGTATAGTCCAACAGTGGGCCACAGCCTGAGAGCTCACACCGTAGTGTGAGTGGGGAAGGACTGTGACAATGTCAATGGAGTTTCCTTTGAAAGTGTCACAGACAGAGATTGAAGTAAAATCTACTGTCTCTTCAGATAGCTGTAGACAACAACAGAAAGGCCCTTGTGGTCACTCTTTCACAAACACATAAACAGCAGCACCAGCAAACACAACTAGCAGCTAAATAATAACAGTGCCAGCTGGAGGTCTGTGGGTCAGCCTAGCTCCTGCTTTCCTTTATTATACACTGTAAAACCAAACAAGTTGAAAATACTAAAAAAAAATGTTGAAACCGATTATGTCAAAGTTTTTAAGTAGTGGCAATATTTTTTGAGAAATCCTTAGAGTAGGGGTGTCAAACTCAAGGCCCAGGAGCCAAATCTGTCCCGTGGAACAGTTAAACCCATCTCGCAAGATAACATCATATTTCTGTTATAACTGGCCCTTAAGTATGAGGTCTGCAGATTTTCTCAAGTATAAAATGTAAACTTATCCCTGATGATTTAAGATATCCTTGTTAAGTCATAAAATCTGAAAAGGTAAGGAGTAAAAACATTTAGATAACTCAGGAATTTGGGAAAATAAATTAATTTGTGTTATAATTTCATATTTTCAATTTTGCATCTCACAGTTAGGACTCAATCTTAGAATTCTGGCTTTTTATTTCATCCTTTGAGTATTTCAACTCATACTTTTGACTTCTCATATAATATTTTAAGCTTTAAGATTCATAATTCTAAATTTCAAGTCATGTTTTGACCTTTTTAACCAATTATTTTGTATTTTAACTCATATTTTTAACTCCAAACTTTGACTTCATAATCCCATAGTTTGACCTTTTAGACTCACAATTTAAAATGTTGAATCATATTTTGGCTTTTAATTTCATGATAAGAAATTTAATTCATATTTTGACCTTTAAAACTCATGATTTTGACTTTCTTTCAAATATATTTGCCTTTAAAAAAACATTATTTTTCAATTTCAATTTAATGTTTTGACCTTTTTGAACTAATAGATATACTTTCCTCAGATTGTGAACCTTTAATTGTATCTTTTTAACTTTTTAAATGTCAAAATAATTTATTATCAGTGTTAAGTTTTTATTTTATGTTTTACGAAATGAAGTTGACAGTTTATGGTTAAAAAGACCCTCAGGTTAGACCTGCATCCAGAATCTGGCTCCTGCTTTGATTGAGTTTGACACACCTGCCTTAGAGAGTTTATAAAACTGAAAAAAATGTGTTTGTTTAGTAGCGGGTACTTTAAGTTTTATCAACTCTATTTTACATTTATGTGGAGTAAACTTCAACTACACTATGGAAACCAGGAAGTCCTCTTCCATCATGTTCAGTTTACCATCCATCATGTATTCTGGTAGCTCCCCACAGATGGGTCTTGTCTAACTGAGTCAGTAACTTCACTCATGGTGCAAAAGTGACTGATGCCCAAAGGCATTCTGGGAAAACCCTTCAGATTAAAGGATGATTGAAAAATAATTTGAGCACAATGAAAAAAATCTTAGAATGATTGAGCACTTAAAACTAAAAATTTGTTCTATCAACTCAGAAAAATGGAGCTGAAGTATTTGTTTTAAATTTTAAGTGAACACAACTTTGTTTTTTTTTAACAGCCTTTTACTGTTTGGTCTTAGAGTATAGGGAAGTCACATCAACATTTTTGCTGCTTTCATGTTGATTTAAGATGCTTCCGACAGTTTGCAAAGAAAAAGATTACCAGAGTCTTAGATTCTGCTCATGTACACTGCATAACAAATGATGCATGATCATGCTGAAAGTTGGCCCAACCTTGGATGTGAGTTGTGTCATGTGACTGTGTAATCGTAAACCTAGCTATAGTGTAATGATTGACTAGCTTAGATGAACCGTATGTATCTGTGGTGCAACGAAACAATAATATGAGCAGCAAGCCTGGAACTTCATTGACTTTTCAGGGTATTTAAAGAGTAAATCCACGGTGTTAGATCTGATAGTAAATGTTTTTTGTCCATTTTTAATCCATTCTTGATCATGTACTTTGGCTTTCTTCGGTGGGTAGCACCATATTTGGCATAAAGGATGTACAGAGCTTGACTGTGCACCACAGGGTTGATGTTTTACAAGCTTTTTAAGAAAAAAACATCCAGACAAGACATAATGGGGAAAAAAGTAGCTGTGAGCTCTAAGGGTTAACTTTTCTTTTTTGTGAATGACTTTTTAACAAATCATGTTGAGAGAGCATGCATACATATACATAAAATCTTAAATAATTTGGACCAAATTCATTAATAGTGTTTGAACAGAATCATAGCAATGACTGTTACTGAAATGAAAACTAATTCACAAAAAGGTCCGTCAAATACATCCTCACTACACAGCTATCATAACCAGAGGGTTTTGAGGTTTTGATTCATGATTGCATGGAAATATCTGCATTGATTGAGAAAAGTTTATTCATATTTGAATTTTAAAAGCTATCGGTAAAATGATATGACACCCTTGTGTTCAACATCTGAATTCATGAGGAGTGCAACTTTGCTAAATTAGCATCCTCCCGTTTCTGTGCCTCAGGTACGCGAGTACGAGGAGGAGATCAACTCCCTGAAGGAACGCCTTATGATGTCCCACAAAAAGCTGGAGGAGTACGAGCGTAGACTCCTCACGCAGGAGCAGCAGACCAATAAGATCCTACTTCAGTACCAGAATCGACTCGAGGACAGTGAGAGGAGGCTACGGCAACAGCAAGAGGAGAAAGACTCCCAAATTAAAGGAATAATTAGCAGGTAAATGGAGTCTGTTGTTTGGATGGAGGGCAAAAAGACAGCTAAGACGTCATGTGCTCTTTAATAGGGAGGCCTTCGCCTGGCCACAGACTTTACTTTTGTTTATTTTGACGTCTTTGCTGCATAGACTTAATGAGTTTCTTCTTAACTTTGTGGAAAAAGTGGCATATTCCCTCAGATAAAGTTTAATGCATTATTGTACTTGTAAGGAGTAAGTAGAAGGCAGAAATGCAGAAATGACTTTAGCACATGGGATCCTATTTTGAAGCAGTAATGTTTTCTCCTCAGCTACGTATATTGCATACTGGAAAATAAGTCTGTTTACAGGAGTTGTTACCTAACAGAGGATATTGGAGGGTAGGAGGTAGTTTCAGTTTATTAAGTACTGAAGCTCTGAGAGGAAGGCAGAGAGCTAGAGAGTGTAATGAAAACCAAAGCAGCAGACATGTAATGAGTGACAAATTAAATGAGAGACTATTATAAGATACAGATCTATATCATGTTTGATAAGCATGCAGGCCATGTTCACGCCGTGGTTTGTTCTTTGGAACAGCAGGACAAAGAAGTCTGCATTTGTCCTCAGAGCTCTTCTTGTAGAAAATCTGCTCTAATAACCTCACAACACGTTTTTTTTCTAATTCAAGAGCTTCATATTTGTACGACTGCAGAGACCTCCAGCTGAGTCCTAATTTATTGAGTGCTTGTGTGAAAGCGTAATGGTGCAGTTCTCCAGTGCAGTCTTTAGTTTTTATCGATTGACCGTAAAATTAAGTAGTTGATGGGAAAAGAGTGCAATATCGACTGAATCTCAGTTGTATTCAGGAACGGAAAATCCAAATGTTTACTGTGGATTCTTTGAGCATTTTAAAGTCTGACTGCACATTAGCAATGCTGCACGAATCTAGCTTGATTTATTTTGTTATCCTTGAGAAAGAGAAAAGGCTCTGCAAGGAAGACAGGACAATGTTTTCTTGTTGATAGTCTGTGGTCTGCAACTGAAGGGAGGCTATCTGTGACAGAGAATATTGCCACTTCTAATCCACTCCAGGGAAGAAGACATGGAATGAAGACAGAGACAGTTCTGCTCGTCTTTAATGGGAAATCATCTTTATCGGCCTAACCTTGTATATGAAACTACCCTTAAAACCTCCTCCCAGTCTTTGTGCTGAAGCACTTATCTGCTATTTTTATGAACGCAGCTTTTAACTGGATCTGGGGATCGTTTCAGACGATTCTGCTCAGCTTAGTTTCCAATTGACTCTCCTGTGAGATTGCAATGTAAAAGGCACAAGTGGATTGAATATTTAATAACTTCAGGCGCATGTCTGCACTTTCCAAAGCGACACAGAGCAGTGTTTTGGACCTTCAGACGCAGGACTATGGAAGAACATGGTTTAAAAGCAGCTCTTCCATTTGAAATCAAGGGGAACCATGTTTGCTGATGGACTGCTGATGTATCTTTCTACAGAGTGAACATGAGGCCTCTTCCCCTTTTTACCTTATCTTGATGCTTTGGTGTAATATGAAGTGGGGAGAGTAACAGACAATGATGAAGCTCAAGCACACTGGCATAAAGGAAGAATGCCACATTAAAAGGAACTTTTTAAAGCACTTAGAGCCAAACTATTGATTATTTTTCTCTGAGGTAGAAGTTTGACGTGAAAGCTGCAGCCCACACATAGCAAAGTGTGCAGGAAAGTCACATCTCTGAGGCTTATACTGGTTACTTGTGTGTCTTTAATTATCCAAGCACACAAGGATGAAATGAGTAGCAGATCTGGATGCTTCCAAGCCAGTTTAACTCACAATTCACTGAGCCAGATCATGTCATCAAATGCATTGAAGACACATTTTATTTTAGATATTAATGCATGTATGAGCAATGTAATGAGTGCAGAAAGCGGATGCCAAGAAGACACGGCCTCCAGCCGTTGTTTCAGACTAATCAGACTCTAGAATCTGAGTGAAATGGAAGGTTAACCATAGCCTTATGTTATCTTTCAACTTAGATTGACTTTTATGTTAGATTTTCGCATTTAAAGACATTCACTTGATGCAAACAAGCTCAGGGTTCTGCAAAAAAGGAGCCTATTTGATCCTGAGCTCATGGCTCCTGTGTAGGCTTGAAAAATAATGTCTCTTTTATCTGCAGAACTCAAAAACTCAGCAGCATGACTCAAGTGTCAGAGATTTCCTTTCAGAGAAGCCTTAATGCTCTGTGCATAAACTTTGAGCTCAGAGCAAATCTAATATCTGTCATTAGTGCAGGTACACTTTTTTGTTCTCAACAACCTAATTTAAACCAAAGCCAGATGTTGATTTTTAAGGTCATATTCAGTTTAAATCCACTGAAACACTTTACCTGTAGCACTTCTATCTATATTTATTTTCTGTCGGGTTATGATCCCATGAGTTGGCTACAGGCTATCCATTTATTTTTGTCAGAATTTCTTAATTATATTTGGTCATTATGAATATAACCTGTGTATCTTCCCTTAGTTGCAAATGAAAAATGGATTTACACTGCAGAGATGCAGCAAGTTCACTTTAGGAAACAAGAACAGAGTGGTATTTATTGTCATAGTAATAATATATTTTTAACTTTAATCCATAGCCTATTAGAGTATGTGATGCAAGAGCCATAACAATAATGATATATATCTATATATAAATCCTATTGAGAGTGAGAGTATAACTATTTTATCCTGCAATAGCTAACTTTTTAGCAGAGGAAGCGCAATAATAGGACCAATACGTCCACAGCGTGTGCTGTGTGTGCAGATGCACGTGCAGTTTCCTGCTGACATATGTAGTATGCATCTTGTGTACATAAGAAACAGTGACCTCCTGCCAAAAGCTTTTACCAGGTGCCATCCAGAGTATCTAAACAGAAAAATAAAGACCTGGAGTACTGTAAAGTGCAAAGACAACAAGACAACAATGACGTGACTCTTTGACCTTCTATTCTGCAAAGTGTGTTCCTAAGTTCTCGGTTTGTTTTTGGCTTATCTTTATGGTGATTGTGAATTGATCTGCATTTGAAATGAAAGACTGCAATGCATATTATTTATTTATTCATTATTTATTGATTTATTTATCAATACGCAAGTTATTTCTTCTTTCTGTATGATTTTGCTGTATATGCTTGGTATGACTTTTTGAACTACAGTCTGTTATTGGTGGTGTCCGCTGACAAGGTGATCAGAATAGCTGTTAAAGACAGTACTGTCATTAACCTTATGCAGCTACAGTATCATTTAAAGAGGAACTAAACCCCAGAGTTATAGCTGAGGTGCATCTACCGTCGAATTTTCAGAAACAACTTCAGAAGGTCATGGAGAGGGCAGAGGGAGGAGGCACAATTGTGCATTCCAGTTGATTCGGAACTTTGAAATTCCAAGATGCAAGTCAGATATGTCATCAATGCCCCCTAAAGTTGTAATTCTGACATGGAAGCCCATTGGAACTTCAGTACCCCAAGTTCCCAACTCATAGTACCTGGACTGCAATCAACTCAGGTGTGAAGTTTTTTGTAATACGCAATGCAGATATAGTTTTTGTTTTTTTGCAAAGCACAGTTTTTTATTTGGCTTCAGTTAGCTAAAATGATTTTATTTCATTTGTTTTTTAGGTATTTAGTTTGTTTTATTTCACTATAATATTCTTGATCTTGATGAAATGTGTGGAAATAACCAATGACATTTTAGTCTAAAAAAATAAGACTAAGACCAAATTTAAAATAGTTGCAGAAATTACCAATCCTGGGAGAGATGTGGTAAAACTCCATGATGTGCAGAAGCAGACATGCATCAGCATTTCAATTTACTTGATTTCCCATCTTAACAAGTGAATGTGATTGTTTTCTTTGCCAATTTTTATCTCATTAATTTGGGCTAACAAACCATGATGATATGACCTCTAGGAAACAACCTAAATCATATGTTGTCAAAGGATTATTTAGTGGACTAGTTCAGGGCCACACTACAAAAATTTGCATTGAATTAATTTTGAGTCATGATTTCTCAGTAAGTGAGCTGTGGTGGGTCCTGAATCAGATGAGACACACTGATGTAGAAGACACAAACTCCTGTGCTGTCAACCTCGTTTTAAATAAAAACGTGGTTTGTTCACAATGTAGGGTAAGAGAACTTCACTATCCACAATCCTAGAGTGAAACAGTGACGTCGCTAATAGGTGGAGGCCGCTGTTACCCCCAAGTTACAGCTATACATTAAAAATCAATGAAAAGTTGATAATCTCTGTGGTGGCAAAAGCTGGACCTTCATACCTCACCTACAGTGCTTCCAGATCAACCAATAGGAGAATGAAATTGTAGTAGCCAAGTTTCAAGCTGTAGAGTGCAGTAGCTATGCATATTTCTGTCACACATTGTTCTCAAATGTCGAGACATTAACTTATCAACAGCACCACTCACTACTCGTATACGGATAGTTTTCAGCAGAAAAGTAGTCTTGGGGTTTAGTTTCTCTTTAAATATGATATTAAAGAGCATCTACATTATTTATTTTTCCTTTTCAGAGATATAGATAAGATTCTGGTGTCAGTATTTCCGCCTCTCTTTTGTAGCAAAGTATATATTGATAGGCTGTATAGGCAAAACTTCTGTTTTAAATCTTGCAAATGAATCATAGTGGTGATGAGTTTTGGCTTGATGTGTGTGTGATCAATATTGGTCTGATTGACATGGCTTGTAGCAACAGCCAAGGGTTTACAGTCACTTCTATGCAGACCTGTGTCAAAGGGTTGCAAATAATTCTTGGTGTGGGTTCATCAGACGGGCGGGGATCGGCGAGGTCATGCTGAAAGGTAAGTTTTACGTCAAAAGAGGGGTAAAAGTAAATGTTGCATTTTTTTGGCAAAAACTAAAGAAAGTATTTGCAGCTTCTGTTTGATGCAGGTCTGTTGTTTCTTTCTGTTTACTTTGCATCAACTTCTCATACTTGTCCCTTGCCTTTTTTCTCTGTAGCAAAATATTCCGACATTGTGACCTCATGTTGGTAGATACACACATTGTTTGGACTACATGTAAGACTTGACCTCAAAAGCACACTACTTGAAGTACAGCTGAATATTGGAAAAAGCTTAAATTTCTTTGATTTCTTTGTAACATATCACCCACATGAATCATTGTCTGCCTCTTGGAGTCATGTCGAAATCTTAATGCTGTATGCCCATGTTACATTCCATTGTTTTTGGGACAGTGCTTATATTTCTGTCTGTGCTTTGCAGTATGATCGATTCTTTTCTTTTCCCTTTTTTCTCTTTTTTGTAAAAAAGAAATCAACACTGTACATTATTTATGGAATAAAACATCCAAACGCTTCTGTTTGAAACTTCACCTGTGGATTTTCGTTCTTTATTGTCCAACATGTGCCTCTCTGTGTTGAATAAAACAATATAAATGTGCTTAAAATCATCTTGAGTGACACATTAGTATATTTATTCTGCACTAAAACATGGTTGCAATTCAGTGTTTCTGCAAGTGTTTGATTGGCTTAGCCATCCAATGAGAACACAATCTTTTTTGGATATTGAAGCCAGATATATTGACATAAAACTGCAATGCTACTCTGTTTGAGCGGCATTATAAAGGGATTATATTCCAGTATACATATTAAATTGCCAGGATGTTTATCCTGCTGGGAAATCATGAAAGTAATCAAATGAAATCTTTCAATCAAGGGCGACTTGGAGTCTTTTTTGGCTTCATCACCACGGTAACAATAGCCACACTTCAGCCAGTTCAGCCTCTGCAGGATAACCTTGTGTGAAGTATCCTTGAATGACCCTATTTGGAGTAAATCCTCAACCCTTGGATGGATAATGGCGAGAGCTGGGGAACCTGCGCTGTGCTATGCCTCATAAAAACTGCATTAGTAAGCTTGCTCCTATCTGCAAGGGCTGTCTTTGAAATGATTAGTCAAAGGATTTCCAACCGTGCCTTGGTCAGTCCATGTTACATAAGATGGGCAATTCCCTGGGGATGATCGGGGATGTGTTACTGAACCGTTTACTTCACATAGCCCACAGTAATTGTCCATGTTGTGCCGTAATTGCGCCTTGAAAACGGCTCAAATTGGGTAAAAATGCTTTGATGAATCCCGTGGGAGCGAGAAGAAAAAGAAAAGCTCTACCAGTGAAAATTTGCCGCGCCTCAGAGAACATGACTTGGGTAACTGCAGCTGTTAAAGATTAAGCTTCCTATCAGGTTTGGGACACAGGTAACAAACATCTTATCACTGTGTTTCAGTTGGGACTGATGCTAATGAAGCATCTGCTCAACTTCTTAACAAGTATCACCTTGAATTCAATATAATCCTCCCTCTTTTTGTGTCACCCCCCTCCCTTTTCCCCGCTCTCTCCCTCTCTCTGTTTCCAAGACTCATGGCTGTGGAGGATGAGTTAAGGGGAGGACCCATCATTGAGCCAAAAACCAGGATTTTCGCTGATCAGGTCTGTGAGACTGCTTCTCCTCTCGTCGAGTCCGTGCGACGGCCCGAGCTGTCCTCTCTCTCCCCACTCCTCCTCCTCTTCCTCTCTTTTGTTCCTCCCCTGCTACCCTTCTTATTTTGTCTGCTTAGTGTGTGTGGTCCCTCTGATTGTCTTGCCCCGTCCCTGACCCGTCCCCGTGTCTGGGTTTGACTGCCATCTGTCCGCCAACATACCTGGGAGCTTTGAAGATCAGAGAGTGTTGCTGTTTGCATTCCTCAGCTCGCTCGTACGCTCGAGATGTCTGACTCTAGCCGGCTCTGTGAGCATTTCTCTGCTCTGTGGTGGTGATGATGATGTTGCCAGTTTTGCAGTTGTTTCTGTCAAATGTTTCTGTCGAGCATGTCGAGGATGGAAACTGTTTTCATACTTGATGTAGCACCAGACTTACACTCAGGTTATTGAACAGCTGAGACCACAAAACTACGTGATGATGCTGGCACTGCTGCTGTGTCCTCAGGCGCTTCTCTCCTTTTTCTGCTTTTTATTTCATGCTCCCAACTCGCCCCCTTTCTTATATTGAACAAGCCCACCTTCTGTATGAGTCATACTGGAAAGATATACTAGTGAACACACAAACTCATATATGAGAGTGTATTTCTTATCAAACATGGTCAGAATGGAAGAGATAATGACTCAGCCTGCTCATATAAAGAGATTCTGACACATGGCCAGATCTTGTAATTATAACCGAGAAATTTGCATATCAATAATGAAATCATCTCTCTTTTTTTAAAAAATGATTAAGTGGCATTTAGAACTGCACAATACAAATTCATTATATTGTTATCACAGTGCAATCATAAAAAACAAACACACCACAAAAGTATGAATTTATTATTCTAATAAAAAGTTCTTCATTTAAGCAAACAAGTGCATCCAGCAGTGCAGCATACATGTGAGCTGTTAAGTTCAGTCTTGCTGATGGCCACACTTTCACACCATTTCAAGGTTCAAGGTTCTTTTTTAGCACCCAAAAAGCTAAATTTGTTTTGCAGACAGGACTTCAATATTTCAGACAACACTAATGCACTGATTTTGCTGCATTCAGAGAAAAATCACACAAGCTATCAATGAATTTGTGCCAGTTTGGTGACTAAAAAAGCCTCCTGGATCTAGTTTGGATTCAAGAAAAATCATGTCATGACCTTTTGTATATGACGTCACACAATCTCTTCCATTCAATCCAGGTGGACACCCATGTAACTAACTGCTTAGTTTTAAATGAAAACTCTTGTCCACAGATTTCCTTTGATTGTCTGTGTAGTGCACATTTAGTACACGGAAAGTTTGAAAGCTTGAAATGTCAGTATAACATGCCTACAAATCATTTTATGATTTTTTTTTGCACAGCAACGTTTCATTTCATTTTGTAACAGAGGCACTGACTGAGCTAACAGTAACACTTGCAAACACATTGAGCAAAATGAAGACACAGTCATTTAATTTTATTTCGATCCAAGGTAGTTGGGAAACAGTTGGAAGCCTCAAGGTGCTTGGGCACTTTCACCTGCCAGCCATGTAGTAGGACGTTTGCAGGACAAAGTCAATTGTGATATTGATCACCTCCAAAAGCAAAAATCACTTTCCATGAAATGCATGGATCAAACCAAATGTTTTTAGAAGTTTTCTGATGCTGTGTGCAGGTGCATCTGGAGGTTAAGTGTACAAGCCTTCCTTCATTTCAACCATTCCCAACTGGCGTTGTCACTTCCTGCCCTCTGTCTGGCTTTAACAGGACATCCGGATTACATGACTGCAAACAACCAGAAAAAAGTTAACCAGAAAAAGATAAATTACAAGATAAAATAGGAAGGTAAAAGATAAGAGAACAGAGAGCACAAGAGAGAGCTTTTATTGAGAGCTCAAGAAAAATCAATCAAAACCCTGATGGAGTAGGGCACAAACAAGCTCTTATAAGTTTTAAGTTTATAATAACTTTATAATAACTACACACTATTACACATTAATAAAGCATTTATAGAGCATCATTTTACTAATTTAGATTTCATTTATAATCAACACTATGAAGACTTTATTGATGCATTAGTAAAAAATCACTTAATACTTGACTCAGAATTTAAAAAGCAGTATTAACTCATTTATATGTCATTTGGACTTGGTAGCACTTCAGTCAGCTGACTACTCAAAGTGTTTTCACAGCTGTTTTCTCAACATTCATTGATAGCCAGGGCTGCTATGCATAGTAGCCATCAATGTTAATTAATCCTACGCATCCATGCACGTTCACACGCCACTCATGCAGCAGTGGGAGCAGTTTGGGGTGAAGTGTCTTGCCCAAGGACACGTTGAGCTGGGGGCTGAACCCCTGTCATTTCAGTTCATAGATGACCGACTGAACCTACTGCTGCCCCACATAAATTCATGCTTTATTAATGCATTTGTAAGACATCAGAAAAGGGATCTGGTTGTAGGATAAGAATGAATATGAATGCATTACTAATGCTTTAATAATTCATAGCAGTTTAGAAATGTCATATCATTAATGCCAAAAGTGCGTCTTTATTGGAAAGTGTTATCGTATATCTTTACCCATATTAATCTTTTAATCCAAAGACACAAAGGGGTTTTTGCTATGCTTAGAGGTGAGGCCGGTTAATTGGAACTAAATTCAAATTTGCAACCGCCCCACTTAAATGTAGCCACAGCTAAGAGTGCATCCATTATAAGAATAAAAGCATTTATATTTTAGATTCTCTTCAGACTACATCTGATGGATCATTTGTAATACTCTTTAAAACATGAAGGAACTATCAATGCATAATACCAGACAGTTTTTTTTAATGAATAAAATAATACCCGGCTTCAAAGAGCTCATTTCTGTGTCAAAGAGTTCAAACAGTAGCCTTACTACATAGCCTTTCTTCCTGCTTTCATTTGATCCTGTTTGTGAATTATTGTCAATAAATTAATTGCACGGAAAATCAAAGAAACTCCTCACGGTAGATTTCTCATGACCCATCAAAAGGGAAGAGGAATAAAAAATAATCAAACATGCCAAGAGGGAAGAGCTGGCAGAATCTTGAGAACATAATGTGACATTTATATATTCTGAGAATCCCCACAAGGCCATGCATTTAGAGGAATATAATTATACTGTGGGTATTAACAGGGACCAGGCTTCTGTCTTTGTTTATCATGTAGCCTGTGATGTAGGACTGTAATGAAAGTTTATATTATTGATCATTTCTACTTTGATTGATCAACTGTTGGATTCATGGAGCAATGAAGTTGGTACAGTTTCATTGATAAAGGAAGTTTTTGCTAAAGTGTGTCTGAAAAATTAGCTGATGTGACTTTTACTTGCAGTATTCATTGTTATAATATTATAATGCAAAATGTTGGCCAGTGTCTTCCTTTATTAATTAATTTAGCTAACTCACAAATGTGTGAAACAAGGGGGATAAATGCTTTTATTAGATGTTGTGACATACAGCATACATGTAAAACATGTAACTGGGAAGCACTGATAGGATAGCACACTGTTGGATTCAACAGAGCATGTTAAAGGCATTATAATAGTATCTACATCAATTTCACTGAACTGACAAATGCCCTTATCATGGCAGCTCTTCATCCATTCTCCATATCATTGTTTAGTTTGCAAAACATTTCCTACAGGCCCAGCTGGTTACCAGATGGATGAAGTTTGCAGTGTAGGTCGATAAACTGGGTGCCATAAAGTGTGGGCAATTAGGACAAAAATAAGTGGTATCTGATTTAGTGCAGAATATAGCAAAAAATAATAGATTAACACCAAGAGAAACCCACTTTTAGTGTTTAAAATTCAGCACTTTCAAAAGCCAGACTAATCAGGATGAGTATTTTTCACAGTCAGCAAAAAAACAAAAAAAAAAAAGCTTTCCTTCTATTTTTGGAGCATACAGTATTAAAACACTCAGAATTAATACGATTTTTAAAAATATAAACATGCAATTGATATGCACAATAAAATATCACAGAATAAAATTAATACCACACATTTCCACTGCCATTAAAAAAAAGTTTGTGAACACTTTAAAATGATAGTTCTCTCCACTTTAAAACTACAGTTTTTAAATCACTACTTTACATAACCCCTATTTCAAAAAAGTTGGGGCACTATATAAAATGTAAATAAAAACTAAATCGCATAAACCCATTTTTTATCCACAATAGAACTTAAACAACAAATCAGATGTTAAAACTGAGACATTTTACCATTTCATTAAAAACGTGAGCTTTTTTTGAACTTGATGGCAGCAACACATCTCAAAAAAATAGTGACAGAGCACCAGTGGGCTGGGAAATAATCAGTACTAATGAGAACAGCTAGAGGAGTATCTGGCAACTAATTAAGTTCATTGGCAATTGGTCAGTGACATGACTGGGTATTAAAGCAGCATTTTAGAACAGCAGAGTCTCTCAGAAATAAAGATGGGTAGAGGTTCACCAGTCTGAGGAAAAACATGGGTGCTTGTGATTGTGGGGCTTTCAGACAGCACTGCATTAAAAAAAGACATGATTCTGTACTGAAAATCCCTGCATGGGCTCAGGATCACTCCCAGAAATCAATGTCTGTCAACACAGTTGGCCATGGCATTCACAAGTTAAAGCTGCTCCATGCAAAGAAGAAGCCATAGTGAACACAGTCCATATGACCCTGTCTTCTTTGGGCCAGAGCTCATTTAAAATGGCAAAATGGAAAACTGTTCTGTGGTCACATGAATCAAAATTTGAAATACTTTTTGAAACCACAGACACTGTGGCCTGCAGACTAAAGAAGGACTGTCAAGGTTGTTGTATTAAAAAAAAATGCAACCCTCTGGAATATAGGGAATATAGGCACTAATAAAGTTATTAGAGCCTAATAAATGAATAGTTTAGAGCTGTTATAAGCAGCATGAAAGGGTTACTCCAGCATTTTCATCCCTCTTTTCCTCCCTTTTCCCTACCTCAGAAGCAACATATGGCTTTATATCCATCCGTGACAATTCAAACACTGCAACTGCCTCGACAAAAATGTTTATTGGATTACAGAAGAGCACAGAGCGAGCAGAAACCTGCTTAACATTCACACTGAGCTGGAGGTGATCTTCAGTTTGGTGTTTAAAGGAAGAATGTGTTCCTAAATGTCAACACAACAAACCATGGAGAGGGAAATCTTCTTAAAAACTTTAAAGTTTTATCAAAGGATAGGTTACGCTTCCTGTGCTCCAGGGTTGTAAATTCACTTCTTTACTTTACTGAGGGCTTGTGCACCATATGTACTGCATTTTTAAGATGCTTTATGACATGCTTCTAAAGGAAGGGATGTCAATCTATTCAAAAGCACAAACAGATGGAGATTTTTTTAGACACTGCTGTAAGGAAACACCCTAAAAGTTAGAATAAGAGCCAAGACAAGAGTCACAGGGCAACATTTTGGGATTAGAAGATAACTCAAATGTAATGGTCATTGACAAATTTGAATAAAATTAAGCATTGTGGCCTTTGCTGTTAATAGCAATGCTAACACAGATGGCTGTTCAAACCAGAAGGCAGAGACAAAGAATGCCGAGGGGTTAAAACCCATACAAAAACAGAAACGAAACAAGTGATGGCTTTGTCATGTGAATGATAAGAGCAGCTATGTCATGTTCTGCCTTCCAGAGTAACCAGAAGACTCCCTTTTGAATGTGTTACTCACTGGTCATTTGATACCAACTAAAGTTGACTGAAAGGTTTAACCCGAAAAAAGTTGAAAATTAGGTTCAAGCAGTGTTCATTTTGTCAACTAAAACCATGACTGGAAATTTTCATTGACACCCTTTTTTTCCATGATAAAGACTGAATAAGAAAAGCCAAAAATAGAACTTTGATGACTAAAACTGTTTTTGTCAGACTTTCAAAATCAATGATATTTCTCCTCTCTGGGTAAATCAGTCAAAATACAGTTCATCTGTAGCTATTCTGCCTCTCCTGGAACACACTACCAAGAAATGGTACCAGATTTAGGCATGAGAATAAATGTTTGAAATCAAAATTAAGACTAAAATGTGGGGATGTTTTTATGACTGAAACTAGACTAATAACTACAATGCTTAACAAATTTATTAGACCACCTGTCATATTTGTCTCAAAGACCATCCAGCATCATGAAGTGCTTTAATGCGGACTCTTTCATTTTCAGTGAGCTCTCCATGTTTTACCATTTTGAACAGGAATGAGGAATTTCAAACTGAATTCACCCAAATTTGAGCCGGCTCACTGGGCTTCTCTGAGAAGTCAGAAATGAAACAAGCATAACATTCAACCACTAAAACTAGTTTTCTGTTCAGGAATGCAAGTAAATAACTACAAATTGACATATTAATCAAGAAATAATAATGTGCTTTACTATTTTTTCATTTGTTTTGTAAATCAGTAAATTTGAAAATTCATGGATAACAATAATAATTATATTTTAGCATTAAAAATATCATTTGGGTTAAAGAGCTTCTACATATTGGTGTATTAACCATTGCAGAAACATAAAAATGATTTTGGTATTTACCAATGCTGTTAATTTAGGGCAGCTGTGGCATAAACCTTACTTTGGTTAGGGTCAGGGTGGTCTAATACATTTGTTAAGCACTGTATAAAGGGTAGAAATGAGTAAAATGTGACTAAAACTAAAAGACATTTAATCTAAAGACTAAGGCTGAGACTAAAATTAAAAATAGCTGTCAAAATTAACACTGGTTCTATGTTTTATAAAGCAGCTTTTGGAGGCAGATATTTTTGTCCTAAATGGTCCTAATGTGCAGTAAATTTTAAAACAGACATTGTACAAAAAGTAAAAATACATAAAAATCAATGTCTTTGCTCATCATCAACATACTCAAGACTGATCTAACCCCCACTTCAGCGCCCAATCCGTAGTTAAATAAAAAATTATTGTTATTGTAATGTTTTTCCATCTTTTTATTTAAATTAGAAACAACATAACATCATGTAATCAGACTGGCATGTAAAGGTTTAAAATCCTACAAATGTTGAAATATTTTTATTTCAGACCACTAGACATCACATCTGTCAGCATGAAAATACAGGCTAAACCTTTCAAAATATGTCAGATAAACTCTTTAGGTAAGAGTTAGGCTCCCAAAAATTAAAAGTCAACAACCTGACCCCCAAAACCAAATTTAAGAATGTTTAACAAGCCGAGTAAACAGACCGTTTACAGAAAAAAGACCTTGTTCTTCATGAAAACACTCTTACATAGATAACGTAGCTAAGGCTTAAGCTAACAAAGCTGCAAAGCTGCTTTGCTGCATAGATAACATAGCTATGTATGTAGCTAAATCTAAAGCTAATAAAGCTACATTAACTAATGGATTACACAGCTACAAAGGTAAATCCAAAGCTCACAAAACTACGTTAACTATGTGAACTATTTGGGTCATGTCGCTTCATAACATAGCTAATTCTTAAGCAAACAAAGCTTCATTAGCTACGTTAGTTTATGCTACCTTTGCAAAAAGCTAGACCTGTTTTAGAAGTAGTTAAGCAAATGGTTGCTCACTTTGGCTTTGTAAGTTTAGTTCAATATATCGTTGCTACAGTGGCTTTTGTAGTCACGTTAACTACTTGGCTATCGTTGCTATGTTAGCTTTAGCTAAAGCTAAAGGAGCTAAAGCGAACCACCGTTTACGTAAATACTACTAAAACAGGTCTATACATAACTCAATCCCGGTCCGTTTTATTTATGTAATGTGTGTTCTGTTATGTTTGCGGCATGGTTATTTCATGAATGCAACTGGTAGACTTTGTTTATGAATAAAGTTGAATTTAAAAAAAACTTTTAAAACGTTGTACTGGCAAATTACAGCCCTTCTGTTCAGACAGATGTGCTGTATCATAGTAGTGGTCTACAAGAGGGGGGTATCTGAAGGGGTCTGAGGCCAGAACCCTCTAACACTATGAACACTCCCAAAACCAAAGGCTTGTACCAATTATCGTTAAGGGAGGTTACATTTTTAAACAGGTTAAATTGTGTTGAATCAACAATAAACAACATATATTTTGTTGTTTGTGCTTTACTGACCTTCAATGACCCCTTCAGACAGCGGAGCCCTGCAAAGTTCTTTCTCCCACATAAAGGTAGCCTTGTTTACCTTCTGTTTGCCATCTTAATGTGCCACACTGAGGTTTTCTACTAAGCACTTAAAAAGAAGAGCTGAAGCTGTTAGGAATGTCAGCAGTTTGCAGGCATTTTAGTCTTGAACTGAAGAATTGGAGGAATTAAACTTTAACCTTGATGCTGTGAAATGTTAAGAGATCCTCTTAGGGGGACATTTATGTCTACAAAAACTTTGAAGACAATTTAACATGAATCATCCTGATATGTCTCTTAAAAACACCGATGTCAACTAAACAAAACACAGTGATGGTTTTGAGTACCTTGGCAATCCATCAATTAACTCTTAATGTGCTTTAATGAAGAGTGGCTTCGATATACAAGGGAAAGATAATTAGACATTGCCAGCCTGTCAAGGAACATACCTCAAGGCTTTTCATTTAAGTTATCTCACACAGGTGTTTATGTGAGTGCCATTTCAGAGGACATACACTGTTGATAAACAGACAAAATCCACAAACAGCTCAAGGTGCTTGTTTTAAAAATAGATTGTGCTTTTCAAGTCAGCTTGGTGTATTAGCCTTAAGGCCACATAAACTGCAGCATGTACCAAGAACAGACAGTTCAGTGTGACTGGAGCACACGTGGGGGTGTAAATTAATAGGGAGTGAAAGAGGAGAGGCATGATGCCATTATTTCTGCAGGCCAGTACTTTAAAAGTTCTAAAACAACACCTCACCCTTGATTAGACCACATAATAATAATAATACAGGTATCAGGACCCTGATGTCACAAAATGAATATACGAAATAAAAACTTCCACCAAGTTGATAGGAGTAGCTACAATAGATACAATACAATGTACAATGTAATTCCATACAATACAACCTGACATGACACAATGCTATATATAGTGTGATAAGATACATGCATCACATACGATACAGCCATGGGTAACTGCTAAACATGACATGGCACACTATGATACAATACAAAAGAAAAGACAAAGCAGGACACAATATAAAACAATAAAAGATGATACAGTAGGATATGATCCATAAAATACAGCATTAAAATCTGCCAAATGTAACACAAACAATACAACAAGAAGCATCGTGATGCAGTACATCAAAAACAGCATGACATTACATGGATGATTCTATAGGATATGGTAAAAATGGAACAATTTGATATGATATGATGTAAAATGATACAGTACGACACATGAGATATAACATTACAGGGCATGATACAATAGGATACGATAGCATATGATACGACACAACATAAAACAATAAGATCCGATGCATGGGATACAAAAGGACATGACATCATACAATAGGAAACTATACACAATATAATACACTACATTACAATACTACAGAGGTGGAAAAAGTGCGAGACAATTGTATTTAAGTAAAAGTACCCTTACTTTGGTTAAAACTTTACTTAAGCAGAAGTAAAAGTACTGCTCTGTAGATCTACTAAAATAAAGTTAAAAGTAAGTCATTTAAAATTTACTCAGTATTGTGTACTGAGTAGGTATTTGTAATCCCCAAGGGATTTCCAAGGTGAAATATGATCTTTTTTTAACCCTTGTGCACCCCTTGGTACATTTTTTGCATTTTTCAATGAAAAATACTCAATATTTTTTTGTTTGTTAATGGTAGGGGGACCAAATTTTGCAAGGATTTCACTTTTTAAGTGAAGCATTGAAATTCAAAGTTTCATCAATAGCAGGGCTATAACACAATATATAGAAGAAAATGTTCCGTCTTTCACCCTACTGACACTTTTGCACCATTGGCTACCATTAAAACATACATTTCTGATCCTACAGTAATTTTAGCATGAAACATTGTAACAAAAATAATAATATATAGAAAGTATTTCATATTTTGTGTTTTTATCATTTAAAACATGTGGGTCAATTTTTCCAAAATGGCCTTAAAGGGTTAAAATTATGAATGAAATACATGGTAATTGAATAGTTATGATCAGGACTGGAGTTGGTCGAAAGATTTAATGTAGTGAAAGTGAAAGAAGATATGCATAGGTAATATTTTTATAGCACTTTTTAGGAACTGAACATTTTTCGCATGAAGGGTGAAACGTCAGCATTTTCTGAAGGGGTGCAAAAAGGTTAATGTGAAATACAAACAAGAGAATACTGATCTCCAACAAGATTGTTTATTATAAGGTCTTACTTAACCTGTGAAACGCAACAGGATGAAATGTGGTGTCATTTTCTCACTGTTTGCTACTGACCGTAGAGTGTAACTATTTTATTGTTGGCAGAAAGCTTGGACCTTCTTCTTTTGGCTTTTAGTGTTAATTTTTTACTCTGTACTTTATGCATTTTGAAATGCAACTCAGTACAATACCTCCCCCAAGATATACTTAAGTAAAAGTAGTGATTTTAAAAAGTACTTTTAAAAAGCACAAGTACACAAAAAAGCAGGTCAATTACAGTAACTTGAGTAGATGCAATTAGTTACTTTCCACCCCTAAATACAACAGGATTAATATGCTAGGGTAAAATTTTGCATGATACAATAAACTGTATGTTACATTACAAAACAATGCATTGTAACATGATGCCAAATTATATATTACGATACGTTACAAAATGTTACAATACGTTACAATGAAAACAATGTAGTGAAATCTGATACGTTGCGACATTATACCAAACCAAATAATACATTTTGATGCAACATCATACGTTCTGATATGTGATGATATGATGTAATCCAAGAGGGTAGATTACGACACGACACATCACAATATGATATGCTACGGTACAACACAAACATGGGATACAAACACCACATGACAAAATAAGATATAAGACACATGGTATATGATATATTTTAATATAGTATGTTGCGATGCAGCACAGTTTGATTTTAAACTTATACTGAATAATGCAGTATGATACAATGTGTGGGCAAAATAATATGAGATAATACAAGCTTTCTTTACAGCAGCATGGGTATGTTTAAAAAATGAAAACATACAGCAGTCTAAATATAAACAAAGAAGCACATGTGAATGAAAACCACTAACAAATAAATATAATAAGAGGGTTTTGCAGGACCTGAAATAGTGTGGAAATATGCAGAGTTTCATCAACTTAAATATCAAACATTTTTAACAGGTACTCTGAAAAGAAAATTGTGGACCTACTTAAAATGGTTCAATTGCTTGTTACCAATTGAGGCCATTCTTTTATTTTTTATTTTTATTATTTTTTTTTTTTTTTGTGATGCAAGATGGTACAAAAGATGTGATGTGCACATTTATAAAAAAAATAAATGAATAAAGACAAACAAGAATAACAAGAATTACAGTGTGAGGAGACACAACAGTAATATGTGAAAACACTTAAGACAGGGGAAACAGATCAGAGACAGAAACAATAGGAAAGATAGAACATATCAGAAAGCCCAAGTTTGGTGGTTTTAAAACGTGTGTGTATGTGTGTGTGAAAGTGCAGGCCATTCTTTTAAGTAGGTCCCCTATTTTCTTTGAACAGTTTTTGTCCTGACAATTATTAAAGTGTTTCATTCAGATTAAATGCACACTGTTGTCTGTACTTTGGGTTGCTACTTCATAAATGTGGGTTCTTATGAGTGTGTGTGGTCTTGTGTTTAACAGTTATTAGCAAAAATACTCTTCTCTGATGCTCTTTGTTGTTTTTGGGAAAAGTGTATTGATGTGAATGTATATCTTGGTTTTAAAGATTTTTATATTTAACATCATAGAGTAGGAAATTGCATGTTTGATATAAGCATGTTCTTCTAAACTTTCAGGATTCAGCTTCCTCAAGGATTTTGGATTAATCAGCTGCTTTCAGATACAGCTGTTCTGTGGACTTTAAAAATATTGATGCCTTTTCTCTGCTTTTCGCCCTAAGCATGACACCTGTTAATGAGAAACCGCATGGCACGCTGCTTTGATGCTTTCAGGCTGTTGGTACGTCTGATAATGTGTGTGTATGATTGCCATCATGAATGCGTATTTGGAGGTGAGATAGGACGCATTTTTATGTATATTTATGTCTTTTTTCTGTTCACTTTTTGTTGTGCATTATGTCTGTATTGTTTTAGTGGCTGTTGTTTTCCTCAACCCTCACTGCCCTTCTCATCCCTGCCCACTGCACACAGGCCTTTCCCTCCCTCCCTCCCTCCCTCCTTCGCTGTCAGCCTCCTCTCCTTTCCTCTCCTCTCCTTTCCTCTCCTTTCCTCCTATGTTGATGAGATACGGTGATTTCTCTTAGGGGAGGCGTCAGTCCATCCTAGTGCAGCCCCGTCTCGCACCTGTCCCACCCCGAGTATCCAGGTAATAAACAAACCGGCAAACTCTCACTCTCCATCCATAACCTGCTGCCTCTTTTTTCCACTTCTGCTGTTCTCTATGTGCGTCCCTGTCCATACGCAGCACCCTGTGAACTCACTGCAAGCCAACACACTGACAGGCCCAATGCCATCTATCTTCTTTGAAAAATAAAGACCTGTCACAGAAAGTTTGGGACAGAGGTTACTGATGGCTGTGAAGGGCACACCTCCATGATGAAAGAGTGACAACAAGACATTTCAGAGATTTAAAGCTGCACTAAAAACTTGGCAGGGAGAGGTATTCCTCTGAAATATAGCTGAACTTTAGTACACATAAATCATGAAATGCAATATCAATAAATTTCATGGAGCACCAAACTGACCTGGAATCACTTTTTACTCAAGGATTTTAGGTGTCCAACCTTATTTAGCTGAGGGCAGAAAAATATAAGGATGATTGGGCCACTTTGATACAACTCATCTTTAATGAATTGAAGTTAGTATTGATTAGTCGTCATTGTTAAGGATTTTAGGTTGGGGGGGGGGGGGACTAGTTGGCCGTGGCTACCACCAAATACGCCCCTGGCATGAAGTTGTCAAACTTTAGAGTCGGTGCTAAAAGATGATTAGCATAAAATGCTCTGTAACTGGGACCTAAAGAGGGGTACATAGCAGAGCAAGCTAGTGGAGATGAAGAGGGAGGGGGAGGAATCGCACTGCAGCATGGTTCAAAACAGCTGGGCCTAGTGTGAAAGCGCTCTTAAAGGGGTATTTCGGGATTTTGAAGTTAGGTCAAATGAGGTTTTTGGCTATAGTAGTGGCATTAGCCTCCAGTGTTTTCTGTGAAAGTTGCTCTGGTAGTTTTCACGAGTTCAGAGAGATCCGGCGCATAGTGGCTGTAGATCATTTTATCCGCATAGTTTAACGGGTTTTACATAAAAATAGGCCAAGAAAATATGTTGGCTCGCCTGTGCGCTGTGTCAAAACCATACAAAGCGATTGATTTCTCCCAAAAAAAGAAAACTCCTCTGTATCAGGCACTAATTTATGATGCAGCTTTTGTCATTTTGTCTCCTTCCGCCGCACACTGATCCTCTGACCAGCTGGTTGGCTCTGCAGGCTTCTACTGGGATGAAAACACCACAGTAAGCTAAAACAAAGATAATGCGAGGGATTTTGACTCCAGTGATGGCAATGTGCCATTTACTGTGGATACAAGAGGATATACAGTGCTTAACAAATGTATTAGACCACCCTGACCCTAACCAAAGTAAGGTTTATGCCACAGCTGCCCTAAATGAACAGCATTGGTAAATACCAAAATCATTTTTATGTTTCTGCAATGGTTAATAAACCAATATGTAGAAGCTCTTTAACCCAAATGATATTTTTAATGCTAAAATATAATTATTATTGTTATTCATGAATTTTCAAATTTACTGATTTACAAAACAAATGAAAAAATAGTAAAGCACATTATTATTTCTTGATTAATATGTCAAATTATAGTTATTTACTTGCATTCCTGAACAGAAAATTGAGTTTTAGTGGTTGAATGTTATGCTTGATTCATTTCTGACTTCTCAGAGAAGCCCAGTGAGACGGCTCAAATTTAGGTATAAAAAGGTGAATTCAGTTTGAAATTCCTCATTTCTGTTCAAAATGGTAAAACATGGAGAGCTCACTGAAAATGAAAGAGTCCGCATTAAAGCACTTCATGATGCTGGATGGTCTCTGAGACAAATATGACAATTTGTTAAGCACTGTATGTATGAACCGGAGTTGACCGAAGAAGAACTTATACAGATGGAGAGTCAGCAGCCTGAAAGAGAGAGCCGAGAAACTTCATTTGAAAGTTTTGAGCAGGAGAGATCCCGAGTTACATCTGCTTTGGAAGGTCACCTCTCTGCCATACCACTAGCTCAATAAGCGACACGCGCGTACCGGCACAGCTGTGTTTACCTTCCACTAGCACGCCGCTACATGCCAACATGCTTACAGGAAATAAAGGGCAAACAACACTGATGCTTCAAGGAGCTTATTTTTGCTCACTCTCTTATTTTTTTGTGGCCACAGGAGAGAAAGGCAAATTGGAGCTTTTTCTTTAGTAGCAGACTACTTTTATGAAAAGGTAACCAATTACTTGATTATAAAACTAAAGTGTTACGTTACTCGTAACAACAGAAAAAAAATCTGAGTACTTGGATTACCTTGTAATGCATTACCCCCAACACTGCAGAAGACAAAACACATTTATAATTGATCTAGTTCGTGTGCTGTCCTTTAAGCAGCCAGAGTAAATGGTTTACTTTTTTTACCTGGCTAGCCTAAAATAAACTACATATCACAACCACTTTGTGTTGCAAGTAGAATTTTTAGCCCACACTGTTAATTTTGGATTGACAAGATAAAGGGTGACATTGAATTGGCTATAACCTTTATCCCGTTCCTTATTCATATTTCAATTTTAACATCTGCTTTTGCTACAATTACCTGCTAGGAATCCTAAAAAGGAAAACTTGTAGCTATTGTTAACCACCCTGAGTCAGCCATTGTTAGCCCTGCTCTAGTCATTTATTTAATCTCCAAGTTATTACAAATGTATGTAAAGATGTTAGTCATCGTGCTGCCATTAGCAAATCGCCAATTTTCCTGTTACAGCATAATAGTCTTATTATTATTCTTACAAGAATAGAAGTTAAGAAAAATGTCTAGTTGGTACCTTTTTCTGTAGGGTGGTGGATTTTTTTGCTTCCCTTTTTTCAGATGAATATTTTATATGGTGAAATGTAAAGTTAACCTTATAAACTACAGCTAAACTGCTGTGAAATTGCATCGCCTACTTAAGGGTAACTAATCTGATTTCATACCAGGGGGCTAGGGTAAGGCAATCTCTGTTAGAAGATGGAATGTTTGTCTATTAAATCTCTTTGTCTAAATATGTCAGATTAAAAAAATATTATTTTCAAGGCTTTATATATTCACTCAGGATGAATGTAAATTCTAAAATCTGTTCCTCTGTCACAAATGAGATGATTTCTTTGCATTCCTAGACAGGAAATGATGGTAACCTTTTATGATTTTGTTGTCACCCTTTTCACACAAAAGCATGCCTTCTTGTATCTTCGGTAACTCTCTTCAGAAATATTCTGTGACTGACCTTAAAGAGGGACCTTATTTGAAAGATCTGAGATTAATTAGGTTGCTTTTTCACTTTTGTTGACCAATGAACACATCACATGCCATGGCAAAAATACATAGGAACAATACAAAACCTTCAAGCTGTCTGATGTCAAAATATGACACATCAAGTGTTTTGTGCGTGACTGATGCAGCGCTCTACTCATGGAAATTTCATTGCTTGTTCACTGACACAGTTCAGTCATGACCAATCCACTGACTTGCAGTATATGTCAACATTTTATACTGAGACCTTCCTGGTACTCTTTTCATTGGAGAACGTTGTCATGCAGCGAAAAATAAAATAATCAGTTAACATAATGATTGTCCTTCACCCATGAATATCTTAATGCATTTTACACTGAGTGCCTTTACATGGACTTGAGTATCATGTTTTTTGATCTGGTTTTTAAGTATCCCAGTTTGTGTTTGGGCATGTAAACAGCATATTCTAAAATCAGACACCAAGATAAGTCCTTATCACAATTTTAAGAAACATAATTTAGTAGCACTTCATTTCAGTGGGCATTTATTACCTAGTAATCCTATAGTAATAGGTTGCTATTATCTGCAATTTCTTAAGAATAAGGTGGTAATTACCTAGTATAAGTTGGCATTTCACAAAGTAATAGCTCTGTAATGATTAGAAAGTATCTACCTAATAATAATGTGTTAATTATCAAGTAATTCATTGTAATACTGTGGCAGTTTTCTAGTAATAATGTGGTATTTTACCCAAACCCTAAAAATGTCTTGAAAATTATTTACTAAAGACTCTTATGTAGAAAATTATTGCCTTTTTTTCAGAGAAATAATTTGGTAAAATACCATCTAATTACCAGAGTATTGCCACAATATTACAAGGGTTAGGGAGTTCAAGTAAGAGGGTTAGGGTTAGGGTAAAATACTACAAACTTACCAGAGAATTGCCACAATATTATATGGGTTTAAGGCTAGGGAATTAGGGTAAGAGTTCTAGAGTTATGATAGAATACTAGCTAATTACCAGAGAATTGCCACAATATTATATGGGTTTAGGGTTAGGGCATTAGTGTAAGAGGGTTAGGGCAAGAGTAAAATACCACAAAATTACCAGAGAACTGCCACAGTATTACGAGGGCTTGGGGTTAGGGTTTTAGGTGTAAGGGTAAGAGGTTTAGGCTAAGGTTTAAATGCCATCAAATTGCCAGAGCATCGCCACAATACTACAAGGGTTTGGGTTAGGGTTTTAGATTAGGATAAGAGGGTTAGAGCTAGGGCAAAATACCACCAAATTACCAGAGAATTGCTTTATAATCAAGACATTATACTAGGTTAATATTTTCTTAATGTTCCATATTTCTGAACTTATTATAAGATAATAACAGCTTATTCTTGAGAAACTACTGGATAGTTACACATTACTATAAAATTATTAGGTAATTAGGGCCCACAGAAATAACCTTATTTACCATGTTTTCTGACAGCTACTGAGTATCTGCTCAGGAGACACTTCATTGCACAGCACCTCAGAATGTGCCACAGCCAGTAGCACTGGAGCGTTGTGCTCCACCATTGTGCTCTGTTGCTTTGTTTGTTTGTTTGTTTTTAATTGAGGAGTCTTTCAATATAAACTGCACTCCATATTGTATGTACACTAGTAAATAAATCACTGTTATCATTCATGAATGGATTTTCCACACTGATAGAGGACAGATGTTTTAAAAGTTCTGATGCCTTCTGGCTTGCATCATGAACTAACCAACTATACATAAAGTAGTTTTTGGAAGCACTTATAACACTTTCAAATATAATTTTCTTCATCAGAATGTAGAATTCATCCATGCAACAGAAACATTGGTTTGTTTAATTACTACCCCTTATGGACTTTTACTGAAAAGACTCCTTAAATCAAAAAAGCAAGTAAGCGACAGAGGTGGGTGGAGCCTGATGCTCAATCACTGTGCAGCCGGGGTATCAAGAAAGGGACCTATTAGCAGAACAAACATGGCAGCAGAAACAAAGCAGTCTTATCTAGAAGTTTATCTTGGAGAAAGCATCAAAATGCATGAGGTGAACAGGCTACAGGATCCCACTTTTCTAACATGAATGGTGTAGAAAGTCGCATTGAAAACACTGAATAATCATTAGTACATGGCTAAACGTCAGAACAAAAGATGTGGCTTGTATCATTTGCAGTGTATTGATTGGCATTCAGTAGTGCTAATCTCAGAATAAGCCACAGTGGTCTCTTTTATCTCAGATTTAAAATCTAGCACTGTTTGTATCGTAACAAATAAAAAACACACCCACTTGCACAAAAACATGTAGTAATCAGAAACCAGGATACTTTTAGTTATCATGTATACAGGGATACGCCTGGATCTCCTGCATGCATGTAAACACCAGGATAATCAAGTCCATGTCTACACACTCCTTCATATGTATGTAAAAATGTCCAAAGATATAGACATTGATGTGTTAGAACTACTAAGATGTAGCCAGTGTTAGAAAGAGGATTCAGTTCCCTTCAAGTTCTTGCTGCTTGACAATGAAGGGGCATTGGGAACAACTAAACACAAAATAGTAATGCCTTAAGAAATAGTTACAATTTGAAATAGCTTTATAAATGAAAGAATACTTACAGCTTCATGTTTTATGGTTCTAAAGACTTCTTACAGGTTTATGAACAAATATTAAGACTTAAATGGTGCTTTTCCACTGTGTTGTACCAGCTCGACTCGTATCGACTCCTTTTTTCCATTGGGGATAGTATTTGGTACCTGGCTCTCTTTTTGGCATCACATGTGGTAAGGTTCTCAGTGAGCTGAGCTGATACAAAAATGTGACATTACAACACTGCCGATACCTCTTTGTGGTTTGTCCTTAGCTTCACTCAGCCACTCAGACAGGACTAGTGACTCTTTTGTGAGTCATTAGTTGCTGTTACTGTTGCTGCTGCTATGAGCAATCTCTTGATCATTTAGACAGGTACAAATCATCTCATGTGCATTTTGCGCTACCAGATCCCGTCCCACTGGGGTCAGAATCCTGGGCTTTAAGAGAGAGATGCACTTTGATACAGAAGCATGTAAAAATGAGGCAAAGGTCATAGAAAAAGACAGACCAACGGTGATGGGATAGATGACAAATTAGGAGTTGCTTTACATGAAAACACAAGGGTAAAAATGAGGGTTTGAATTAAAGAGGAGATGTTAAACAATTAGAATGTTAAATCAATATTAATCTCAGAAATTCTGAAGTTTATCACCTTTTGAAATTCCATTATTTTGCATTTAAATGGTTTTGTTTCATTTTGTGTTTGTTTTCTGTGCCAAACAAAGGGTAATCGGCTTCTTGTTTGGACACAGACCTGCTTTTAGTTTGAAAGGAAACCACAAACTTTTGGTAGATAGAAGAATATGACATAAACTTAACCACAGAAAATTGAATTTGTTATGGATTGAAAGGGAGAGAGTTGTTTTTTTAGGTGAAATGAGCCATTAAGGGGTAGTAGTAGACTTATGTCACATCACTGAGGCTGCAGGGAGACTCTGCAGTGGCTCAACCAAAGTGCGCTGAAAGGGACAATAAAGCATGGGATTAATTTCAAATTTCAGATTTCCATTAATACATTTTTCTTCCGCTTACCCGGGGTCAAAAAGCCAGGATCCCAAGCTGAGCAAGTCAACCCAGACATCCCTTTCCAGAGCAACACTTTCCAACTCCTCATGGGATCCCCCAATCATGAATCACCCTTGAGGTCTCATCTCAGTTGGACGTGCCAGGAAGGCCTCCAAAGGGAGTGGCCCAGGAGGCATCCTGATCAGATGCCCGAACCACCTCCTTTCTCCTTTCGATGCTAATTTTATCATTACCCAGAGGTGAGGGTTGGAACATACTATAGCACCCAGTAAATTAAATTGAAAGCTTTGCTTTCAGGCTCAGCTCCTTCTCAACAACAGACCAGCATATGCCTGCAGTACTGCTGATGCTGCATCAATCTGCCTGTCAATCTCACGGTCCTTTAAATTAAATTAGAACATTTAATGAACCTATAATGGATCTTAATTTATTGTAATTAATACATTAACTTTGACCACCCTATTTTAAAGCAAAACAAAGTAACAACCATTGAGAGTATCATCAAAAAGTACATTACAGGTGGGATGTCCAGCACAGGAATCAAACCCCTTGTAATCAGCTTAGTACTGCTGTAAAACGTCCCAAACTCTCCTGCTGTTTTACTTTGGATCAAGAACAAGGTATACCATCTCCTCAATGTCCTCCAGTGCAGTTGAGTTCGACCTAACAGTTTTAGGTTGAGGAGGTACCATCAAAGTAATAAAGATTACAGTGCCTTATTAACCTTATAAAGCAGATGGAATCACCCGTTTCTGTGTTTCTCACTGGCAAATCCATCATGCAAAGCTCCCATCTGAATACTTAAGGCCCGGTTAGAAAGGGACAGGACCAATCAGGAGTAAGAGGCAGTACTTTCAGGTGAGGCGGAGTCGTGACATAAGCATGCAGCGACAAAAGGCCGGTGCAATTATGGCAGAAGACATTAGCATGGATGCTGCCAGCACCAGTTTTATCAGAACTTTACGACATTTCTTTGTTAAAAGAAGAGCATTGAGTTGTTTTCTTTTTAAAACAGACAAAAGTCCTGAACTGACATGTCTACAATCGCCATGGTTCGTGTTAAGCAGTTCTCTATGGAGTTTACTCCTCGGTAGCGGCTAAGTCACATGTTTTGTTGCTCTGATTGGCCCATGAAGACGAGTGTTTTTTCAAAGCCTCTGCCCTTTACCAAACACCGTCTATAGAAGGTTTTCCAGATGGATGTGTGAAACAAATCCATCTGGCATGTCAGGTTAGTGCCTTATACCAAAAACAAGAAAAGCTGAGTCATGTCAAGACATTGCCACACAGTGGAAAAGCATTGTTACAATTTGGCCCTATTTACTCGTTCAAATCAGGCTCTTATTTTAAACTAATTCTTGCCAACATTTTAGTCTAAAAGTCTTTAAAAATACTACATAAACTTGTTTTATTTTAGTTTTCCCCTCTTGCACAGCTATTTATTTTCCTACACATAAACCCACATGTCCATTCACCTTTCCATCCCTCTCAGCACACCCTCAGACACACAATGGGAATTATGGGAAATCTCCGTATCTGACCCAATCCCTCCCTGAGGAACACTGATTAATGTACACGTTTTCTTTCTTGTGTGTTTTCTGTGTGTTTCAGTGAGTCAGTGTTTCTGGTATCTCTGTGTTTGTGTTTGTTTGGTACTTGGACACATTATTTTGGTCGAATGGTGGTGAAAGTCAGATGATGTCTGATGATGTGTGACATGCATACTAAGTTTTTTTGTTTGTTCGTTTAGCATCAAAGATAAGGCTCTTCTCCTGGCTAAGTAGTCACTTTAATCCATAGAGGTTATTATAATCTAACTGCATAGATACATGGATGAAAAAGCAGGTTTTAATCCCTAATATGGAGGCGAGAAAGATTCTTAAACTGATTGGAGATTGGAGGAGATGGGTAAGACTTTATGTGTATGATACTGCATCATTATTATACATCTTACATTTTAGTGTGTTGTGTTTCTGTCTCCGGTAAAATAAATATCACAAACATAAAAACACTCTCATTCCAAGCTGTAATTGAATGCATCAAGTAATCAAACACTACAGCCCCCAGAGAGTGAAGCGAGTTTGGTAAGTTCAGAAGGATGTCAGTAAACATTTTTACCCTGTCTTTGTTCAGATGCCTGATTTCTGACTTTAATAGACATGTGTTTTGGTCTACACATGGATATTAAACGACACTGTTGGTTGTGTTTCAGAGTAACGAAACAAGTGTTCGTGGAGTCATGTTACTGGCATCCTGTAACCGTCTGTTCCCATATAAAGACTGTAGCTGTTCGTAGCACCAGTTAGCAGCTGATGTTTTCATTCATTTTGGTTCTGATTGAGAAGAGAAAAGGCCTGCTAATTCACATCAAATCTTGGGGTAATTTTTCCTTTTTTTGTTCTTCTTTTGAGTGAAACGGAAACACCCACTCCACTCACAATGGACACACCCATCAGATTACAGCTTATCCAGAGATAATTTGCTTTTTGATTAATTTTCTCTACTGGATGCAGACCAAGCTATTCCTCCTACTTCCTGTCCTTTCCCTCTACAGCACGTCATCTCATCCATTTTACAGTATTGTACACTTCTTCTATGCAAGCATTAAAGTGGTATTCAGTGTCATACATTTTCTAATGTTTGTTTAAAAGAAGCTCATGTTGAAGCTATTTTAGATGTACTCATGTAATCATGTCTAGACACTGCAAATCAAATGTGCCAGGCAAGATTAATTAATTGCAATTATTTCAAGAGGTTCTACCTAGCTTTGATGGTGAAACTGTGATTTTTCAGCATGCAAAATGCTTACATATTCAGATCTCTAGCTGTAGCTCTTGGATGCATTAAGCACCATCATGAATAGAGTCCTCTTAGTTGTCTATTGGCACAATAACCCAATTGTTTTCTCTTCCCACTGCTCCCACACAGACGTCAGTGAACAAGACTGGGAGTGAAGGCTTGCAAACAGACCTTGATTTAAAACTTTAATTGAAACTAGTTTTGCATTGCTGTTATTCTGCGCCAATGTAAGTAAGATAGCAAAACCAAACTCTGACTTAATCACCGATCAAACGCTCCAACCCAGGATGAATGCCAATGCAGACACTCATTGCTATGTAGGCAATGGGTTTGGGTTTGGACTTTTTTGTTGGTGAATTTGACAGAGATTTGGATTTCTTGTTAGGATATAGGATGTAATTTAATCTTGCTTTTGAAATTTGGCTCTAAGCTCTTTGTGGCTTTTTGCATGTTTGAGTAGCAGGCTGATGCTACAATATGGCTGTTAAGATTAAGCAGTAGTCCTAGAGTTCTTATAGAGTCTGTGTCCACATGTTTTTATTTCTTAAGGATATTATTAATGCAATTTTCACCAAGAGGAAAGATTGATGCAAAGTGATGAAAACTACAGCAGCAAAGCAAACTGCCTCTTTGTGCCACCATCTAAAAATACCTGAACTTTTCAGATAGCAGCAGATCTGTCACATTAGAGAACAACCATATGGAGCAGGGACTTTCATCCTGATGACTGTAGATAGAGGACAGACCCAGGGAATTGACCAGCTTTCAATTCCGGTGATAGCTTTGGCTTCCCACAATCCTGAAAACAAGCTAACAGAGATTAAACAATTGCTTGTTTTGTCCATAGGTTTGTGTGAAAAATGGAGCACACCCTTCCACCCTTTACGGCATTGGTACCTAAGGGGCACAGGTCTTTTCTGACAAAAATCATCATAAATACTTAATAAATCTTCTTCATAAAGAAAAACATGTTTAGAAATTTTTTCTTGGGGTTTTATCAATGAAACAACTAAAACCCATCCTGATTTATGACAGCAATGTACCATTTTTTTTCCCAGGTGGTCATGGAGGGGGGGTTCAGTTTTTCTTAGATATAAGCAGGAGGGCTCAGAGGTAAGAGGCTGGGAGCCTTTGCTTTCCAGCCCCCTCCTACCAATACTGCTCTCACTTTAAATTAAGTGAGGAGCAGAGAGAGCCCCAGAGCCATAGTATGCACTTTAGTTAATCTAGAAAGAGAAAGCTAAAGATGAAGACAAAAGGCAGCCCTTGTTTAACAAACCGTTAAAATGACCTCAATCATATAGTTCCACTTTGATTCTAAAGAGTCAGATTTGTCCATCCGTTTTCTATATTTATCCCGTAGGCTGGAGCCTATCCCAGCTGTCGTTGGGCGAGAGGCGGGGTACACCCTGGACTGGTCACCAGTCAATCGCAGGGCTGAGTCAGACTTGTAACAATGCTGGCGCGCTGGTAGTCGAGTGGTTGAGGCGCGTGTCGTGTGAACGGGCGACCTGGGTTCAAATCCGGCCCGTGGCACTATTTCCTGCATGTCTCTCCCCGCTCTCTTCCCTGTTTCCGACTCTATCTACTGTCCTATCAAATAAAGGCAAAAATGCCAAAAATAAATCTTAAAAAAAAAGGACTTGTAACAATGCAAAATAACTTGCAGAATTTGCTACAATGTCGTGGCATTCAATCATTTAAAATACACACACAAAGTGATGTTATGTAGGGATTATGATCCCAATATCAATCCAGAATTAAGCAGCCCTAATGGATGTAAAGCTAAAGACTCATATATGCTGTACTCACAAATGAAAATTGAGTATATTGACTAACTACTCCACTTGAGGTCACCATCTCTCACAGAGCTACTTTAAAGCTGTTCCATCCGTCCCACAGACTAAAGAAAGAACAGTCTGTCCTCTGCTCAGCTGTGCTCTTGTAGTTGTCTGTATTTGTGCCCAGATAAGCGAATATCATTTATATGAATATATTTTCTAAAAACTCACTCAGTAGTATGCTATGCTTCCTCAGAAGACTCGATTAAGTTCCACCTTGTTTCAAACGATTCTTTTTCGTTGTGTTTGCCTCTCTGGTTTGAACTGTTGGCTGTATTGCTCAACACTGCCGCAGTGGCGTTGCAGCATTTGGTCCGTATCTGTAAGCTTTGAGGATGAAAAATGGAATAAATGAGCGCAGAGTATGGGCAGAAAGGTCTGTTTGTACTCAAATGTAGAGCACAAATGAGGCTTAACGTGTTTTCCCTGCACTACGGTATTCCAGACAAATATGATCATAAAGGAACACTAACGTCAGCAGATCTACCAGAAACAAGAGCTCTGAAATAAACCAGATGCTGCATTATGGTCAGATCTGCCATTTTGCCCAGAATATGAACAAATGTTAACTCCTAAAAGAAAAGATTTTTTTCTTCTATAGACACTAAAGACCAGTTATATGAAAATTAATTCAAGATACTCAGCCCACCCCTGGTATCTATCATAGGGTTAATGTTTCAGAGCAACATATCCAGCATTCTCTTTTAAAATATAGAACAAAATAACCTGGAAGTAGAGAAACAATTTAACCTTTTAATATTAAGAGGCCCAGCTAAAGAACATGAGCCCATACAAGGTGGTTTTAATCTCTATAGAATTAAATTACCATTAAAACCTAGCTGCATAAATAGCAGGTCTAGACTGAATCCTTGCTATATTCTTAGAGAAAATAAGACTTGGGTAAGCAGTCGATAAGAAAGAAACAGATGGAGCATCCTTAGTGCTCTGCTGCAGAAAATATGTGGACACAAGCTCTTAGTTTAAAGTTATTTTAGCTACTTAAGCTTGCACTTTTAAATAGTACATTTTGGACACTAATTTCTACTCATTGGCAAAGAATGACTCACTTGACTTCCTGCCTTTTCCTGACACCTGTCACCCGACAAACACCCCTTGCTACTCATCCAAAGAGGATCAGGACCTTTTGACCTCAAGAGTTTTAATCCCCCTTCATCCCCTCTCTCCCTGTGTCCCCTTTCCTGTGCTGCCATTTCTATTGGTGTATGCCATGCATCAACTTTGTGACTCATTTTCCTCTCTCTCTCCTCTCCCTGTCTCTCTTCCTCTCTCTACGTGTGACTCTTCCAATCCCCCATCACTTGTCTTTTATTTTGAAAATCCTCTCTTTGCTTCTGCCATTGCTTTT
Source organism: Cheilinus undulatus (assembly GCF_018320785.1). Taxonomy (NCBI): domain Eukaryota; kingdom Metazoa; phylum Chordata; class Actinopteri; order Labriformes; family Labridae; genus Cheilinus; species Cheilinus undulatus. The sequence continues at coordinate 42,514,173 of NC_054872.1, read as the reverse complement.
TACACGTTTCCATTCCAACCGGCTCTTTGTGTTTGCCGATGTTGATGTTTCCCACTCACATCCTTCTCTGGTGATTTTTCCTCCCTGTCCTCTTCCCATCTGTTTCTCACTATTCTTACCTCCTCCCACTCTCTCACACCTCTTCCAACATGTGATTTCTCCGTCCACATGTCACGTTATCTGCTTTGAATGGACGCATCCTTTACAACGACTCCTCTCATCCCTCCCATCGCTCATTGAACGGCCTCTCTCCTACGACCATCTCTCTCCCCCACTCCTCCCACTCCTCTTTCCCCTCCCCTCTCTCTCTCTCTATCTCGCTAGGAGGACCAGCTTTCCTCCCTGGGTTACGCAGACCCCGGTGTGAAAACTGAAGGTGGAGGAGGGGGAGGAGGAGGAGGAGGAGGACAAGGAACCAACGATCAAGGCCTCAGAGTCTCTTCCTCGGGCATATCCTCCGACAGCTCGCCCCACAATGGAGTCCTCCCCCAAACTGTAGACCCTCCCTCTCTGCCCACTCCTCATCAACATCCGAGTCAGAATGGAGAGCTCTGTGGCAACCAAACATCCTCCCCCATGACAACCTCACAGGCAACCGGAACCACAGCAACAGCAACTGCAGGCATAGCAGAAGAAGGGGGAGTAGGTCAAACACAACACTGAGCCAAATCAGAGAGAGAGAGGCGATACGGAAGCGAAAAACTGTACACGTCTTCGCCATTAGCGAGACTATGAATTCGCCTTAGATTTTCTAATTCCCCTGGCGAGAGAGAGAAGAAAGAGTGTGCGGGAGACGTGTAGGAACCATTCAGCTACTGTACAGTGCATTACATGAACACAACACAAAGGGCTCTTTATCGGACATTTGTTCTCTTGATGCTCACGTGGAGCATGGAGTTCGTATCAGTCTTGCAGGACAAGATAATGATACCTGTTTGAAACAAGCTAATAAGTCAACATGTGCTCTGTGGCTTCATGAGATTTAAGGATAAAGCACTACAGAACGTCTTACACCCCCAAAGACTTCATAGCAGCCATTAGCAGGTGCTAGTAGCTAGGTAGCTATAGCAACCCTTGACTCCTATGGGTGTAGGTGCATTTAATACCTATTCTAATCACGCCAGGCTGCATATACTTTAGGTAGAGGTTTGGACATGTAGTCTGGCTTTTCCTAGTGCCTTTGAGTGTTTTTCAACAGGGTTTTTCAATAGAGTTTGCTAGCAAGAGAAACGATCTGTGGGCTGAAAACATAGATTCAAAGACACAAGATCAAGCGTCGTAGAGTTTTGAGGAGAAACGGAAGACATTTTTGGGAATCTTTTTTTCCTTTCAACCTAAGGGACTTCTTGTTCTTTTGGACTGAGCTCGTGCAATTTTTCTCTTCTCAATCTCAGAACCGATATGTGACAAACTGGTGCTAAACAGAAACAAATGGTGCCATTTTTCCAAGTCGAATGTCTGTGTCTGCCATAGCACTGCCTCTGTCATGATTCACTCACTGTCTTTTTCTCTCTCCCTCTGGCAGTTTGTCTTTGACAGGACTTTTCCCCCTCTGTACGTGTCCCTTTTTGTTGTTTTATGTGCATCCTGTTGTTGTTCTTATGGGGTTTGCCGGGGGTCTCCATTGTCTGTGTTTTAGAAGCAGTCTCCTCCAATCTCTGGTTAATTTACAGACAAGAAAAAGCAGCTATTAGGCTCAAAATTGGTGGAAAACTGATTGATTAGCTTAGCCTCAAAGTGCTATTTTCAGTTTACAAAGAGACCCTTTATTTTAACACTAAATGGCGCCACTTTGGCGGACATGTATGAATGGAGTTCATGACCAATTTTCTGTCAACTAAAAGGGATTGGACTGTCTTAAAAGATAAGCGTTGCCTCTAAAAGTGACTCTTAAATTGGCCTAAAATAACTTTGAGTGCATACAAGCCCTTATAACAGAGTAGTGTTTGTCTTGTGTTTTTATTTTGGGTCTCTTCATGACCATGTCTACCAATAATATGTGAAAAAGGCATTTGAACCATTTAGTTTTGCTTAGCCTGCCATTAAGTGCCTGGGATAACTACATTCAGCATCCTTTGACCAGTCAACTAGCTCATCATCAATCAGATGCAGATTATAAAGCCTTGCTTAGGACATTTTATTTCACCAATAATTAAAGAAATTAAGTTATGACATACTTTCTTGTGTTTCTTCCAAATTGAAGAGTTCTATGTTAATGAAAAAGTGGCCTCTTCCTGTGAAAATGTTTTGAAGTTAACTGTTGGGCGGTCAGTATAATAAGACTGTAGGATGTACTTTTGAATGTCTTTGAAATGTTTGTACTGTGTTTCCATATTCCTTCATTTTGTGTTTGAATTGTTTTCTGTAAGGTCTGTCTGGATGTAAATTTGTTTTTGTCTGTAGCCTCACACACTGGTGTCGCTCTGAAACAACTTCGCTTGTCTAGGTTCAACCAGGAAGAGTTTCTCATCAGCTTTGTGTCGGCCATTTTTCTTTATCTTTGCAGATAACAAGGCCAATGCTAGTACTTTACTTCCAGTGAATGTTTAACTTGTTAAACCACCAAATGTTGATAATAATAATAATGCTCACAGTCTTACACAGGGAAAGATGTCTTTGATTTAGACAGCTTGTAGGGCTACCTTCTTTCTAGTTATATATGTAAAGAAATGTTGGATTTAAAGCGGTCTAGATTTGAAATTCAGTGTCTTGATCCGTGATTGAGAAATTAATATTGCTGTGAAAATACCTCAGTGACTCAGGTAAACAAGCAGTTGCCTCAGAGCTGAACACAAAAACTATAGAAACAGAGATAAGTCCAGCTTTGGAAAGACTGCCACCATGCAGATAACTCGCTCTCTAGCTATGCTTCAATAGCACCTGATCAAGCACCCTCCCTCGTTTCTTCTCTCTCTCTGTCTCCCTTTTTTTTCTCCCCCTAGCCACTCTCAAAGCTTCATCGAGGATCATGTGGAACCTAATTGGCTGATGCACCATCGGCACTCCGGGTGGCATGGCCAAATGTCCAGAGCCCTCTCTCGTGACGCGATTGGCTGACAAAGGGAGAACTTGGGGCATTGGTCCCATTCTCTTTGCTCACGGGATGGTGCAGAGCCCCAGCGGACCATGTAAGGAAATGCTGGGATCTTTTTTTTTTTCATCTCACTTGGGCCCTCTCTCTCTGATTTGATAACAGGATCTTTTTTAATGTGTTTGACGCCTCTTGCTTGGATCTACATTTAACTTTTAGGAGGTAGGCTGGACAAATATTGGCATTTGTTAGCCTGCCGAGCATGCAAAGAACAGCTATGCAGTCTGAACACGGAGGAACACAAAGGCCAAGGAAGGCGCGATGCTCGAATTGAGAGAGAGGGGAGGCGCATTGTGGGTAAGATGTATTTCAAAGGTGCTTGACTTCTCTTACAATTTCAGTCAAAGCTGGTTTACTTTCAAAGCATTTATTTCCCTCTCTTTCTCTCTCTCTTATAGTCTTTTCAAATTAGCCTCTTGATTCCTCTCCATCTACTCACTCTTTATCTATCTAGGAAAGCATTATTTAACCGCTTCATTTTAGACATTTGGTCTCTTTCTCTATCTATAGTTTAAGCTCTTCCGTTTGACTCTCTCTCAGACTTTGCTTTTAAAGGAAACTAAATATGCACAGCCTAATACGACAAGTGAAACTCCTTCAGAGCAACACTCTTGCTTCAACAAAGACTTTGAAAAACCGGACAGAATGTTATTATTTATATTTCTATGATACTACTTATTCTTACACTAGTATTTAACAGAAAACTATTCATCAGAAATCTTCCGGAGCAGATATTTATTTATTGATATAGATAGATTCCTCTATCTAATGGAAGTTCATAATAAATAATCCATTTTATATGAACCAAGTTTTCGTACCAAGACAATCTTGTGGAGAGACGTTGCCCTAACTGGACTGTGACGCAAAGGGACAAACTTGTGTTTTACCTACTCCCCTTACAGCAGTTTGCACGTTGCTGTGACTTGTGCAATCCTTCCTTTTAGTTAGAATCTCTTAAAACTATAACAAAAAAGGTGGACGGATGTTTCTTGCCCATGGAGCTCTCCATACGCGGACGATGTGACGCTATACCGATGAGGAGATTCTTACAGTTTTTTTACTCCACTTCGACTTTGTGTCTGTAGTTTAACCAAGCAGAGGATGAACTCTTGGTTTCAGTGTGGCCACTTTTCTGCAATCCTATTGCAAAAAAAAAACCCTCCCTGTTTATTTCTATGGATGGACTCCACTGACACCAGGCCGAGTTTAAATCCCTGCTAATGACTGAAACAGAGAGAGATATGTTAGAGGTCCTGCTAAAATGAGTGAATGTGTTTGTATATAGGTGTGCGTACTGGCTAAATCTATGTGTATATACTGGATAAATGTGTATATATGGTATGTCTATGTGTATATACAGTTTGTTTGTATATGCAGAGTGTACAGTTATTTTTTCCTCTAATGTTTCTCTCTCTTTCTATGAATAGGTCTTCTCAAGTTACCAATACTGAGGCATGGAAAGGTTTTTAATCGTTTAGAGCTATCAGAAGCACTCCCTGTGCAGACGTAGAATATCAGCCTGGTCTGTTAAACAGCATAGCTGCCTTCTCGAAGCTCTCCTACATGAAGAAACTTACATAATCTTAAGCTTGCACTCATTTTCTGACCAACTAAAAAGCTTTTCTAAGTAGATTTGGGTGACCAAGCAATGTTTGTACATATATAGACTAAGACAATTTTTTTCCAGAAACCTCCATCTACATTTCTTTGAAAACTCTCGACCTGTTTTGAGTTCTTGCGTATCTGACTTTCACTTTAGGTTCCTATGGTATATGTTTGCAACGGTTGTCATTCAGAGTTATATATTTATTCAGACAACCCGTATATATTTCTTGAAATTTTGTTCCCCAAATTCTGCCTCTCATGGAGCCTTCTGTTTAACCTTTTGTGGTTAGAGCGGCGAATTCTTCCATGAAAGTATACTGTCATTATAACATTGCTTGTTTTTGTATAGGTCCTTACTAAATAAGTGTGCCTCCCCCCTTATACTCTTACTAACCTTAGATCCATTTACTCTGCTGGTCACTCATCTTCATACCCCCTTGACAAGCCATAGCCCCACCCCCTCCCCAAAACTCCTCTATTGTTGTTTTGACAGGACAGACATTTGGGGATTTTGTGTATATTAATGGAAGAGTGGTGTTGAAGAGTGTATTGCAGTTGTATATGGATTTGTTATGAATGTGGATATTCTGATCATTGAATTATTATTGTAATAATGATAATAATTATTGCCACTTTTGTTGATTAATTCCTTTGATGCAGTTGATGAAGATGCCATTGTTCCTTTTTTTTTCTTTTGGAATACACCGGAATTTATATTTTTCGGGTGGGTGAATCTGGAGATAGAAATACGTAAATAAATTAATAAATAAACAAATAATTAAATTCTTAATAAGGTGTGGAAATGTGTGTTCTGTTTTCAAGTGAATTAAATCTCAGAGTATTCATACATTTCAAAAAAGGGAACACTAATGAAGTTTGTCTTATTATTTTTGGTCTTTTTGCCTTTTTTCTTAGGATGGAGTAGAAAAATCAGGAAGTTGGAGTGGGGAATAACATATGGAAAAGGAGTCGGGGCGCCGGTTTAGCTCGGACGTTCATGTACGAATGCTGTAGTCCTGAACACACAGGTCGGGGATCGATTCTTGATCTCTGCGCTGATTGGTTGCATGTCTTCCCCCACTCTCTCTCCCCAGCTGTCCTACCTGAATAAAGGCAAAAAAGCCCAATCTTAAATCACAAAAAGAATAAAGGAGTTTCAGGCTGGATTTGGACCTGGACTCAGGGGTGCTTTCAGTCATTTGGAGGCCCCAATCAAAGCCTATTATGTGGCCCCTCCCTACTTAGCTGTTGACTAGAGCAGCCTGATGTCACTTCCTGGCAGCACCCCCATTAGGATGAAAACAAGCCCTAATGCTGAATAGGAGAAGATTAAAAAACAGTGGTAGAAATGTGATGTAATGCTGTGACATGTTTTGTGGTTCAATCAGTTTAAAAAACACAATTTATGGCATCTTTTTATCCTCAAAGAGCTCTGAGATTTTGTGCTGAAACTAGAGAGGAGTAAAGCAGTTGAATGTGAGACCCGTGTTCCTACAGACATTTATCCAGCTGGAGCTGCAATCTGCCTTCCAGTTAACAGTTTCTTAGCACATTGACTGATTCATTAACATTTTAAATGAGAAGCTCTAACTATGGTGACGTGGTTGAAATGCACACATAAGGTATGCGATGCCACAAGATGAGCTCAGCTGTCCAGTGTGACAGTGTGAGTGTGATCAGACACTCATATATGCCTGACTGTTTATCTGCTGTGTCAGTGCTTGTCCAGGAAAGACTGTTTCATGTTAAACTTGATTATGGTGCCAAAGAAACAACTGTATGGTTTTAAATCATTAGCATTAGGCCTGTCAAGATTAATCACATTAATTGGGATTAATTCATTTCAACAATTAATGCAGCCATTTGTTTTAAACTGTGATTTGGTTAAGCCACTGCAGCATCTCTCTGCAGACACAGTGATATAAAATAAGCCCACCACTGTGCTTTTATGTCTTATTTCTCTTTAAAAACTCACAGACAGCTCAAACATTTAGCTTCTTTACTGCCCCCTGATTTCCTTTTCAATCCATAGCAAGTTCTTTTTTTCTGTTAAAATCTTTGATCTACCTATTAAACAGTAGGAAAATTCAAAACAAAAGAAAAAAGAGTTTTGAATGCAAAAAGGGATGCAATCAATCACAGTCAAATTGTAAATCTTTCAACAGCCCTGATTAGAATCCCTGAAGACTCCATCTTTCTCATGTTTACCATTCATTAAAAAAGAGTGTTTCTACCCAGAAATGGGAGGGGCTGGCATAATGCGTTTGCTTTTATCAATAAGCACTTCAAGCAAAAGAACAACCTGTTGTCAGAATAAGATTTGCTTAAAAATGATGAAACTGATAAAAATGCCTTTTTGAAAGAATAACATATCGTTTGCCTCATTGCGCAATTGCCTAATTTGAATTTTAGGTTTTCAGAAAAAAAGAAAACAGAATGTTAAAAGATTTGGACAAAGCCTGTGTGACATTAGCCATTTGAATACAATAGGCGGACTCAAACAGCTTTTGAAGCCAATCTGTGGCGGCTTCCATATTGAAATCGCTGTCTCAACTGAACTTTGGATCAACCTAAAGGTCGACAACCTAGTAGGCCCGCCCACTGAGCTTGACTTCCTGTCAGCTAAGCTAAAGCCAGCCTTCTGGTGGTAGTGTCTGCTTGTCAAGCTATCTGTCCGTCAAATGAGAAGCGCCTACCAGTGAGGTTTTTCCTAAATATGATAGAAACGATTATGTTACAAAAACATCCCTGTAAACAGGCTGTAAACCAGTTTATTTCTAGTGTAAAAACATTTTGTGTATGTGACTACCGTTCCTGCAGCCAGCCTAAAGTGGACACCTGCCATATTGCATTTTTTTGCACTTCCAATATAGTGGAGGAGAAAACCACAACAATTGTTCACTTTGTGATACAAGCATGAAATTTGGTAAAGTTATAGCCAAAGGCATTCCAAAGAAATCTGGATATGGAGGCATCCTCAATTTTCAACATGATGCCCATGGCAGCCATTTTTCAAAATGACCACCAATGATAACCGTTTTCTCATCAATTTACTTATCAGAAATGATGATAAAGGATGATGAAGAATATAAAAAAAAGAATAATTATTTTGACAGTAGTCATGTTTTACAGATAATGTAATAGAATGGATGTCGAAGCAGGGCACACCGGTGACACCACTGCTGTTAAACTCAGCATGGGGTTCAGTGTCAGCTACATACATTAGCCATTAACGTCATTATTTCTGTAGTCAGTATCAATCTACTCCTTTTAGTGATAGTGTAGTGGTAGCAGAGTTAGTTTCCTAAGTGCTATCTAATGTTAGTCCCACATCTAGTTGATATTGTGCATATTTAGATGTAGTCAGATAGCTGCGCCTGAATTGACAGGATGTGCCAGCGCAGGAGAGCCGAGCCAAGGGTAACAGGGCTTTACATGACTTCATGTAGTTACTCGGATGGTGTACAGATCGCACAGGTATTAAATGGCACTGGATGATTGATCGGGCTAGGTGTAGGTCAATTTTTGTAAGAAGAGTTGTGTGAGGCAGTGCACGTGCAAAAAAGCTGAATTAAACTGTACATCCCTTTGTTTCTGTGAAGGAGAATGTTGAATAGACTGCTGTGACAGACAGAAGCACTTTCCCTCTCTTTTCATTTTTTAACCCCATTTATACATCGCTTAAAAAAACACCTCACTCTCCTTTTCCCTCCCTCTCCCAGAAAAATACCCCAAAAAAAAAAAGTTTTCATTGATTCAGTGGAGGTTATTTCAAGCTCAAGTTTATATCAAACTTAGTGTAAAATGTTAATAGTTATTTTACTCTTGTGATCAAACATTGATAGGAAACTCAATTCAAGTTTCTTTCAGTCTTGTAATAAAACACTGATCTGAAATTTAATTCAAGTTTCAAGTTCATATACGTAAAACGTAGTGTCAATTTGAAATGGTTCTCTTATTCTTGAGATCAAAAGAATTGATCTGAAGCTAAATTCTGAGGCGTCTCTAATTTTCTAATAAACAGAATATGGCAGGTAGCAACTTTTGTTCAAACTGTATCAATTTCAGGCTTAGAAAATAACCTCAAACTCAATTTCCATTCCATCTTTTCAATTTCCATGTGTCATGTGAAATTGCAAAAATAAAACAACGCCTGTTTAAGCCACACTCATTTCTGATCTTCGCGCCACCAATTTTTCACCAAACCTCCACCCTCTCCAATGGTATGGTAGACAAATTAAACTAATTAGGTCACCAATATCAGTAAATATCCATTCCTGATAAGAAAATTGATGAGAAAACAGTTATCGTTGGTGGCCATTTAGAAAAATGGCTGCCGTGGGCGCCATGTTGAAAATTCTTGATGCCTCCATATCTACATCTTTTGGGAATGCCTTTGGCTGTGACTGTACCAGATTTCATGGTTGTATCACAAAATGAACAATTGTTATGTAATTTTCTAGTAAAGCTGCCCCACTAATAAGGCAGACTGAATCAGCAGTGTTAGAAGAGTAGAAATAGGCAGATATCACAATTTGGTCAACTTATGCAATTATACTATGGGGCTAACGATCTGTAGACATATTTCTTTGGATTTTATTCATGAAACAGTTAAAATTTATGTTGATTTCTGACAGCACTGCTTCTTTATTTTCCTTCCGTCTAGGTCATAGGGGGTTCAGCGCTTATTAGATACAGAAAGGCGGGCTCCAAGGAAAAAGGTTGGAAACCAATAAACAATGATCACAGCTACAGTTAGATTATAGGTTTATTCTTTGGTCTCAAGAATGTCAGAAATAATATAAGAAATGTATGTCTGTCCAAAATGACACCTTTTCATTGCTGGTTTTAATATTTAATTTCAAGATATTGTGTTAAGAAATGTGACAAAGTGAGGAGCAGGAACTCTTAATTTTGTCATTTTAGCATGGTAGATATTTATCAATGATTTAAACCCTTTTCAGTAAAGCTTCAGTCAGTGAGGTCCTGGATTACTCAAATATTTCTCCTCAAATGCCAGGGTAGGACTACTGTGACTCGTTTATTTATAGGTTCAAATCATGAAAACCACTCAAACAAAGGTGAGGATATTTGCTGTTCTACTGTCAGCAAGACAAAACTCAGTTTCATACTTTCAAGCTCCTCCACTCCTATAATGATGAGATCACAGGTGAATTTTTGCAGCTCATGTTTGTGACATAATGTGACTCATCTGGGTCGTCTGCATTTTTCTGCTTCTCAGGCCTGTGATTGTTCTCTCAGAGAGCAGAGCGTTTCCTCTCGCTCTGTCCAGCTTAGCAGCACAGAGTGTGGATAGCAGGCAGTGATCTGGGAGCTGGGGACCTGACTGAATATAGCAAGCTTGTAATTATCCTCATCCTCCTACACTTAATCGCCTGCAGTTCCTTGGTGAGTTGGCAACTTCTGAGCTTGGAGAGAGCAGGGGGAAAAAAATTAACACAATAGAGGAGCAGTGGAGGGATCAGGCTGTGTTAACAGAATAAACAGAGCGAAGGGATCCACATCAGACTGCTCCAGACCCGGGCATTAATTACTTTCATGTTAAAATTCTGCCTGGTTAATCTGAACATTACTCATCTCAAAAAACTTAAAATATTTTCACATGTACCCTTGTTATACTGTAGAGAAAATTATTTTTTTTACATTTAAATAAGATGATATTTACTCTCTGGGAAACATCAGCAAATACCTTTACACTCTTGCAACCAATTAAACCATAGGGGAATTAGCAGAAATTACTCTTTTCTCCCAAATCACTCTTGATCCAACATCAACCAATAATGACAACATCCACAAACTAAAAATGCTAAAATGTCCATGCAATTTTGGATGAACTACAGTTATCAATTTGGCTTTTTTCTTTAACTCCATCATTGCATGAAAAGGGTGCAAAAATCCATGATCTTTATCGACCTCTACTGGTCTCCAGGAAGAATTACAACAACATAGTTGGTTGCTTTATGCATAAGGTAATACAATTCATACTGCAAAAATAGTTTTGCTTTGCAAGAAAATTTTTCAGTCATTAACCTCATGCTCTTTGCAGGGAAAAAGAAAAAAGACATGAAAACTGTGAAAGTAATTGTTGGGGACTGGAAAGAGCTGATCTCATTGGCGAGGGGTTTCAGCCCTCCTAAAAACAATGACAGCGTTGCCACACCAAATGATTAAATCTGACAGGTCTGTGAATATCTCAATACGAATTTCAAGCTGTTGTTTTGAATAAAGGCTGGCCATAATAAGCCAACTGTTTTGCCGTACACATGCCTTATATTGTACCTGAAAAGGCCCTGATTTAAGGTATGTGCAGGAGGCAGGTAGACATAATACACGATGATGACTCGTGGAATCTGATCTGAAAGAAGTGGTGTGAAACTCATGATACATAGTATTTTTGTTTTTAATGAAATAAGTCATAAAGAATGACTTGTTGTTCAGTGATATTGGTGTTTTAGGGCACTACAAACATTGATGTCTCACGATGGCCAAGAGGTTTATGGTGAAATTCTAAGAAACTCTGGTTAAGATAATGTTTTCATGTGATTAAAATACTACACCACTGTAATAAAAAGATGACGTATTATTTATTTATTAACCATTTCTTTTCCAAAGACACGAAATGGGATGACATTAAAAATGAACTGAAGGAGTTTAAGGGACATTGTTGCTGTTTCTTTGCTATTGGACATGTGCCAGATAGGTCACAAATTTGGTAAATTATGAGGACACAAACAGAGGCACTTTGTTAAATTTTGGAAATTTAGAAAGAACCATAGAGGCTACGTTGTCAGATTCTGTTAATTAAGAGGGCACCAGAGAGGGCACATTGCTACTTCTTTCAATTAAGAGGGCACTAAAGAGGGCACATTGTTACTTTTTTGCAATTAAGAGGGCACCAAAGAGGGCACATTGTCACTTTTTTCCAATTAAGAGGGCACCAAAGAGGGCACATTGTCACTTTTTTCCAATTAAGAGGGCACCAGAGAGGGCACATTGCTACTTCTTTCAATTAAGAGGGCACCAAAGAGGGCACATGGTCACTTTTCTTACTTAAGAAAGCACCAAAAAGTGCAATTTGCCTCCTCTTTCAACTAAGAGGGCACCAGAGAGGGCACATTGTCCATTTCTTACATAAGAGGGCACCAGAGAGGGCACTTTGCCACTTCTTTCAATTAAGAGGGCACCAGCGAAAGCACATTGTCACTTTTCTTAATTAAGAGGGCACCAAAGAGGGCAATTTGCCTCTTCTTTCAATTAAGAGGGCACTAAAGAGGGCACATTGTCACTTTTCTTAATTAAGAGGGCACCAGTGAGGGCAATTTGCCTCTTCTTTCAATTAAGAGGGCACTAAAAAGGTAATTCGTTACTTTTTTTTTTTCAATTAAGAGGGCACCAGAGAGGGCACTTTCGTGGTGTTTTCTAATCATTAGGGCACAAAATGGGTTCTGGCTACTGTAGTCAGCATCCATTTCTAATAAAAATGGGGATAACAAAAATGTTCTGCACAAGAGTATGAGATAGGCCATCAAATTAAGGTCATTTTAAGATTTTTTTTTTTTTTTAAACATCTGGGTACTTGGTTATAAAACTCCCAAGAGGACATTCATCTATACATTTTTTTCTATGTAATTATTTTTTGGGGGATTTTGAATATTTATCTCTTTATCTTGGAACAACAGCACTGATTCTCCTGAAATAAAGAGGTTGTTTCAGTCATGTACTTAAAATCCAGGGAAATTACCTGATTTGGGAAAATCAGCATTGTTTGCTAAACATCATAATCAAGTCAATGTCTAGAGAAGACAAATGAAATTTTCATATTATCATAGGAGTTTGTTCAAATAAAATGTATGGATGTAGGCTGATGGACTGATTTGTTTTGTAATATGAGATTCCCCTTATGTAAAATCCCCCTTATTTGACTGAAGAGTTTGAGGGACCAGAGCTAGGTAAAATTAAATGTTAAACTTAAAGAGCTGGTCTCATATGTTTTTCAGTGAACATTATTAAAAAAAGGTTACATGGTGAAAGGATCCCTCACAGAAAGTGCTGACCTGTCCCTCGTAGTACTGGGATGCTAACGAAGTTTAATAATTTTCTGCCTTTCTTACCAACAGTATAAAATAAATACTTGATGTTTACTAAAGATATTAACTGTTCGTTGCTTTTTAAAGTCTACTATCTTTGAATTTTTCGTTTGCACAGCAGGAATTGTGTCTTTTTTATTAAGATTTACGAAAAATGGGGGTTCTGTGGAGCTACCTGGCAACTCCTGACCAAAGCATGTGAGTACGCTCTCAAATCTCGCGATAGTATCAGGCGGTCACTGCCTGATAGGAATAATGGCCGCCTTCGTAGCAATGGCTGGAACTGGGAACAACACAAGAAGCATTTTAGAGCGTTACAGCTGACCAGGATTCGTATCGCTTACCGGGCACCCCCTCAAACCCGGTTTTCAGAACGGATGGGTAGAGGGGGTATAGCCAAAGGACACAAGAAACGAGAGAGACTCGGAGGGAGAGGGAGGAAAGCTAACGTAGCTAGCGCTAGCTGGCTATCAACACGGTTGTCACTGCCGGGGGAACAAACCCGAGTAGCCCTGACAACTGTGTGTTTGGACGGCTGAAGGAAACGGCGACCAGACGCTGGAGCGTGTGATCAAAAAACGGGCTTCTAGCTAATATGAGTGGACCGGGGCAGGACAGTGAGCCAGAGGCGAAAGTCCTTCTTATAAAGCGGCTTTACAGGTAAGTTGGCGAGGCCGTTTTGTCTTTGCTAACCAAGGTGCTAATTGAACGTTGTCGTGCTTGCTAACTTAGCGCTAGCCAATCAATGTTTGCTATCAGAAGAAAGGGTACACCTATTATCCAATTCAGCACCTGTCACGACTGCGAGAGGCCCGAAATGTAGACATAACTGTCAGTGGAATATCGACAAAACATGACACGGTTTATTGAAGGAAGTCTGCATTATCTTGTTAAATCGTGGTCTAACAGGCTGCATTTCTCATTACCGCCCCTTTTACAGGGAAATGAAACAGATAGAGAAGTTTCGGGAGTGGGCGAGTTGTGTTTAAGAGCGAGACATTTCCTATGTATTAATACACGACATGAACAAAGAGAAACACGCTAAATGAAAACTATATATTTTTGTGTGCCATTATGCCTTACAAATTAAGTTGAATGTGTGACTACAGTCAGTGCTTGTCTGTATCACCCAGCTAATTTAAAGTGCTATGTTTGCAGACAACTTAGGCGTACTATTGGAAAAAAAAAATCTATATTTAAAATAAGGAGTTTTGATTTAAAGCTGTCCAGAATCTTGCATTTCTTTCAAAATATGAACATGTGTAAATCAAATCACATGTAACTAATGCGTTTTATCTGCATTAAAAACTCACCTTAATCTGAAAGGTACAATGCTTTACTTAGTACTTTCTTTCAGACCAATAGGTCCATATCAGTATGCAGAAACATAAGAGATGAATACAGTACAAAACAATAACAAAAGGATAATATCACAGTTCAGAATGATCACTTATTAAAACTAGAGCTGGGTATTGCCATTGATTGCCTGAATGGTTCAATTCGAACACATTTACACTGTGACAAAGCACCGTACATCATAAAATAGAAATGCTCACAAACATAATTAAAAAATGGTTATAAAACATTGAGCACAAGAGCTGAGCTTGAACAGAGTGAGCTAAAAACAGTCAGGTTACACACACAAAAATTAAGCTTACAGCTTTTAAATTGGTAACAAGGTCCAAAGCTATAGTTTGCACAATACACAGAGCTGAGATAAAACCATTAAAACAGATTTACTTTAAAAAGGCTTGTCTGAACAAGGAGTTTTACGAGTGATTTAAAAGTGTGCAAGTTACTAGTATAAAGAGGAGTATAGTAAGCTCTAAAAAGCTCTGTTATTATTATGCATAGACATTTGAAATTTGCGGGCCAGCATATTAGCCTTTAATTTTGCAGTATCAAGTCATTCCTGTGATGTACCCCAGATATTTGACTTTTTCCACAACGTTAAGTGTGTGTTATGTGACAGAGAAAGACTGAAACTAGTTTTTGATTTTCCTTGGGTTTTACTATCATTGTGTCACCCCTTTGACAGTTGTAGTTAATGCTTTGTATCATTTGTTCTGAGTGAAATGTGCCCACATAAACAGACATTATCAGTGGATCAAAACATGCAACACTGCATTTTAAAATTGAAAAGATTGCATAACTGTCAGACGTGGGAAGTAATTACATTTACTCAAGTTATTTTATGTGAGTAGCTTTCTGGCTACTTGCACATACTTAAGAATATTTTCAAGTCCGTAATTTTACTTTTACTAAAGGGGAAAGTTCTGTTCCTCAGTTCATTAATCAACTCCGTTACTGAGTAATAAAAACAGCTAAAAGTCAAAATGTGGAGGTCCTAACTATCAGTCAACAACATGAAACCAGCCTTTGTTTGGCTTTGACTACATGGTGGTGGGAGAACGATTCCACAGTTCATCCCAAAACAGCAGTTTCATTTCACTTTGTTATAAAAGTGTGACTGGTTGGAGATCCATATTCTCTTGTTGTTATTGTCAAAAGGAAATCTCGTATGTTAATGAACTCTGCAGTAACTACGTAGTACTTTAAATACACGTTAAATGAGATACTTTTTCTTTTACTGGAGTAGATTTATAGATCGGTAATTTAACTTTTACTGAAGTAAATTTTATCCCAAGTAACTTTACTTGGACCCAAGTACAGCAGTCTTGTACTTTTTCCACCTCCGGTAATTATAGAGTGGTTGTGCAGTTCCAGTTTAGGTCACAGTGTTCACATTGTCATTATCCTAATGTTTTCCACTGACCAATGCTACCCAGGGCTGTGGTGGAGTCTGTGCACAAGCTGGATGTCATCATTGGCAGCAAATCATCCTACAGAGAGGTCTTCAAGCCAGAGAACATCAGTCTTCGCAACAAGTAGGTCCTCTTACCTCAGCAGTGCACAAGAGAATAGAAAGGACTGTACCCCCCCACCGTTTTAACACTTGGCATCAGAACTGTGAGAAACTGTGCAAAGTAAACATAACTTCTGTTTTGACATGCAGCAGGGCAGAGGTTCAAACTGGATCAAATGGACTGAAAGGCCTAAAAAAGAAAGAGGAAGCTGGAAGCAAATTTAAGAGAGGCCTGGCTACATGCTTTCAGTTAGAGGAGGAGCCCACTGACTCTTCTAGGGCTTTCTTTTCCAGCCTTCTTGCCTTCTTTAAATTGTCTACACTGGTGTTTGTCAGGGCTGCAAAGAAAGATTGTGGATCATTCAGACTGAAAATATTTGTACCACCACCTGCTCTGATAATAGAGTAGTTATAAGTCTGTTTTCAAAGAAATATTCTTACAGTGAGATTGACAAATGTTTGTCACCTTGGGCTCAGGTTTTACAAGTATTTTCCCATTTTTCCCATTAATTGTTCAGTTTTAATGATGCATTAGGCATGATTTTTATTGACAGATTACCTGATAATGAGGGTAATGGTAGTTGAAATGTGAATTAATCCCTAGTCCTGAGGAGTATTTTTTCCTGACCCACTCTGAAAAGGACACAATAAAGACATTTTTTAGTGATGCACTGTAGAATGATTTTGTGTCAGTGTTTAGAGGCATTCAGTGGTTATAAGTTAAAGCGTGACATGGTCTTGGCAGAACGATGTCAGAATCTGTAGTCATTATTGTTCTTAAGTTCAAATGGGAAAGCATTTTCCCTTCAGTACATAATTAGGGCCATGTTATTGTTTAATATTAAATTATCTGCCCATGCTATATAGAATAGAAGAGCCAAGCAGTGAAGAATCTCATCAAAGAAGAGAAGATGACAAATACTGCATGTACTTGCCTATCAGTATTAACATAATCTTGCCTTTGGCTGCACATACAAAGTGGGGACTGAAATTTCACAATACTCCAGTGAACATCTCTGACTACTGAATCATTTCACACAGCCCCTGTGAGTCACACAGACAGACACACTGTTATTACTGATGCCACAACTATTTGTTTTAGTCCCATACTATCAGAATCATCAGTTGTCACTGATCTATTGTAGTAACTAATGGTTACCTCTCAGTTACTGTCAATATAAACATTTCATGATCTGTATGATCTGAATGCACTCAGTGTGTGCATTTTTGTTTCTGCCTTCCACTTGCTCATGTGAATGTGGTTGACTCATTGGAGCACTTGTCAAGCCGATAACCTGGCTACTTCCTCCATGAACTAATGTGCGAGTGTGTCTGGTTTGCTTTCTGTGTTCTCAGGCTGAGGGAGCTCTGTGTGAAGCTGATGTTTCTCCATCCTGTCGACTACGGCCGTAAGGCCGAGGAGCTGCTCTGGAGGAAGGTTTACTACGAAGTCATCCAGGTTATCAAGACCAACAAGAAGGTCAGTGACCCTGCAACAACTGTGGGAAAAAAATGTGTTGGCGGCCAATCCCTCTGTTGTTAGCTGACATGACATTTTGGCTTTAACAAAGGTCAATTCTTCAATGACATTTTCTATTTTGTGATCACTGGGTCGTGGCGTATCTCATAGAGTACCAAGAGTGTAAATATATGTTATGCATGGGTGGCTCCAGCAGAGGTCAGACCCATGAAAAAGTCACTTAACTCCAATATTTGATCAGCAAGGGAGCGTCCTTAAATATTGTTTTAAATATTTTAAGATTTACCCTCACAATCCTTTTTTAAATTAGTACGGTGATTTAGATGCGTTTGGACTGATAGTGGAACACTCTAATGTCATAAGCTTTTGATTTGAAGTGATAATTTGAGCTTTTCAAGCAATTAAACTTTTTTTTTTATCTGTACTTCCAGGTAGTTCCAGGTCCATACAACAGTCATTACTTAAATACTTCCAATCTGGATTTGTATACTGCTTTTTTTTGTTAACTTTCACTATTTTTTTGTTTGCAATCATACGATTGATACGGTTTGATACGGTTATTCACTGACTGGGAACAAGCGTAGTAACTTGTATTGTTGCAAAATGGATCCACTTGATGATAGTCACGGAATCCAGCTTTGCAAAGTGGAAATGCATCTGGTCATATCTTCTTACGGGCTAGAATAACATTAACAGAGCATCTGTGGCATAGCTGTGGCATAGCTGTGGCATGTTTAGTTCATATTAAGCTAATGTAATAGGAAAATGTCTTGAAAAACCTGACATGAATGTTTGCCAAATTATTTGTGTGGATAATCTGTACAACAGAGCAGCTCATTGTGGTGTAAATCCAATTTTTTTTCTGTTTGGACACTTGCTAATGTCTGTCCTCTTTCTTTTCTGGCTCTTACCTCCATTGCAGCACATCCACAGTCGCAGCGCTCTGGAGTGCGCCTACCGCACACACCTGATTGCCGGAGTTGGTTTCTATCAGCACCTGCTGCTTTACATCCAGTCACATTACCAGCTTGAGCTGCAGGATTGCATCGACTGGACCCATGTCACGGACCCACTGATTGGTAAGCAAAGTAAAAACCCACACATGGACAAAGATGCACAATATTCAAACATCTAATCTCTATGTATCATCTAATCAGCTGCTGATTTTTTAGTTAGAGGTTTGTGTGACATGCACACTGGCTGTCTGCTTTTAGATTATTGTTATGATATTTTGAGATTTTGATCAGTCGTGGGCCTGTTTAACTGAGGGCACTGGGAAAATACAGGTGCGGTAATCACTTTAAATGCGTTTAATACACTTCATTCAAGTAAGAAAAGATCGTTATTCCACTCACGATGGATTTTGCATCTTTTAAAATAATTATGCTCAATTAAAAGTATTTTCAAACCTGTTGATTCAGTACTGAAACTACACAAACTCTCTCCCCTGGTCAGAGTGACCTCATTTACAGCTGGTATTGTTCTGGCACTCTCCTGATGCTGAAAAGTGTGATCAAAGCAGGCGTTAGTGTCCATTGTGTGAATTCAGTAGGGATCAGATGTCAGGGTTACCATGCACGATGCAAAGCCTACAAATATGTGGAGAGGTGCCAAGTAAATCCACTGTCAGCAAAGACAAATGAACATGTGCAGGGTCAACCTCAAGTCTCTTTGTCCCTGTGTAGCCTGTATTCATCTCTTTGCTCATTGTACATAGTTTTACTGTTCACATTTTAGAAAACACACTGTGACATATTTCATGCAGGGGAGGATTTAGTGGATACTGAATTTGGCTTTATATCAGGGGCAAATAGGGTTAAGGGTTCCGTCTTCCTGTAGGAAATGGATATTTATCTAGTGGAGCAATTAAGCCAATAAATAGTTCTTTCTTGGCTTCCTTAAACAAAAATACATAGGACATAAACACCTCAGTGGCAGAGAAGCCATATCAGAGGGAAGTCTCTGACATTAAGGCTCTCCACTGTTTAAAACTTCTTGCTTTGTTGGAATTTAAGCCTGTTTTCTTGTTACATAATTCTGAGACATTTTTGGGTTAAGTGCAAGAGCTGAATACTTGAAATGAGAAGAGCATTGTGTACTTGTTCCCCTCAGGCCGAAAGAAACCAGTATCAGCCACCCCCAAGGAGATGGAGTGGGCGCAGATGGCCTGTCATCGCTGTCTGGTCTACCTCGGAGATCTAGGTAATAATGTGATACCGTGAATTCACAGTTTGTTCATCTCTGTGCAGCTTATAGAGGTGTGAGGCTGCATGTGCGTTTCATTGTGTGGGAAATTTTGGCTATCATATAGAATTTCATTGGCAAGAGGCTCTT
The DNA here is from genome assembly GCF_018320785.1 of Cheilinus undulatus. NCBI lineage: Eukaryota > Metazoa > Chordata > Actinopteri > Labriformes > Labridae > Cheilinus > Cheilinus undulatus. The sequence continues at coordinate 42,494,689 of NC_054872.1, read as the reverse complement.
TGGTTGGTTTAGACTTATTAGATAACAGTGCTGGAAATATTTTAATTAATTTAACTTTTTTAAACAATAGCAAATTCAGATATGTCTAGGCAATTTTTGTTTTGCTTTTGTCTACTAAAATATCTGGTGAGTGAGACACATTTTTAATAACTTTTGTCCTTATTTTATTCAAAATTCACCCATTTCACTGTGTATTGCAAGTGGCCCTTCACAACATGCTACAATACATAGGGCTACTTTTTACCATCTTTTCTCCCACACCAGGTTGCAGTTTGCACGTTAAGTAAACGATGGTATACTGATGAAAAAATAGAAATGTAAAAGTGACCAGAGGGAGGAGCAATGTACGGGTGATGTGTTTATGAACTTAACAATAATCACTGTGGTGGATTATTGATGAAAAATTCCTGGATCCAGACAGTGATCCAGATCACACCCAAAATCTTATCAGTTCTTCCGTATGCCATTTCTGACATTTCCTGAAAATTTCATCAAAACTTGTTGAGTTATGTTGCTAACAAACTAACAAACAAACTGACAAACAAACCCTGCCGATTACAGAACCTCCTTGGCGATGGTAAGAAAGAATGCTTTTCTTAAGACATTTTATGGGTAATTTTTTGAAAATTTTTATGGTGAGTCATCACAAAGGTTTTTGAAATGATTTTAAATACACGACATCTGACATGGCTCAGACTGAGGCTGTGAAGTGAAGGATTTCTCTTTCACTAAGTTGTGCCTCCTCTCTCCTCCTGCCTCTTCCTTGCATCTCTCTTTCAATTCCTCACTGGGTGGAGCTAGGATGCGAGGAAACAACGTGAATGGAGGAAGGAAGGATACCAAAATGTGAAATGAGAAAGACCCACAGACAGCATCAGTGTCATATACCTGCAAAAAACAACTCACCCTTTCTCTGTAATGACCATTTGATTTTTCAAAGTTTTCCTATCAACCCAAACTGGGTCGCGTCTAAACTCCTGGCATTGGCGTTGGGGGTCTGTGTCTTTGGAGTGTTGTATAAAGTAGCACTGACCTCAATAATCCATTCTTGTGTCTCTGTTCATCAACAAACTTGGAGAGAAACTGTGCTGATGTGTAAGCATGTCAGATGTCCAGTTAGCACAAGTTTGCTTACTTCATAGATGAAAGTGATACTGTTGCACATCAGTGATGTCAAACAGAGGACAACCTGCCCATGGTGTGATGTTACGAACCAAAATCTCAGTTTTGTGACCTAAAATGCCATTTGCATGGCTGAATAAAATGCACAGAAACTAAAACCTCCCTACATGTGGACAAGGCCTTAGGGAGAAACAGCTGTTTATATACTGGTTCAACTTAAGAATCAAGTTAATCATTCATATTTGTGTCAAATGACATGTTATTGTATTTCTGTATTTCATAGGCAAAGAAGGTGCCAATTCTACTTTTAACAGTTGTGTATTTTTAATGATTTTGTTCCTTTTCAGCCCGTTACCAGAACGAACTTGCTGGAGTGGAGGCTGAACAGTTGGCAGAAAGGTTTTACCATCAGGCCTTATCTGTCATGCCACACGTAGGTGAGTGACTGTCATGCATCCTCTACTTTCTGTATTTTTTTCTGCTTGAAACCAGACAGGGCTGATACGTGGACCTCTCCCATGAAAGATAGAATTGATAGCAATGTTTCATTTATAGAAAACACAGTTGGTTGGAGGAACTTTTTTTTGTGCTTGTGTCCTCCAGTACCCAAAACTTAAAGTCCAAGGATCTACTTAAATAAAGTTACTCCTGGCATGGTTTGCCAAAGTAGACCTCTGTTGATATGGAACAAAGACTCATAAGTCAGCAGCTTGATATCCTGCTTTAAACAAACAATAAACATATTCTAGAGTACTCTTGTTGGTTGAGAAGTCAAGGCTGAAGTTAAATGCTGTACATGTTCAACCAATCAAAAATGGCCTCAACCAGACACTATATTTTTCACGTAAGCAGGGAACTTTATTAAGAGATACCTGTGACTGGAAATTATTTAAGACCCTAACAAAGACTGGCTGTCACTCTGACAATTCAGGTCAAACTTTATTTATATAACATTTTTCATTCACAGGGCAGCACAGTGTTAAGATTCAGAACCAGAACAATCTCAGCACCACCATAGTTTTTTAAATCGAGAACATGATCTTAGAATTCAACAGAAATAAAAAGAAATACCAAATATGCATAGCACGTGCACCATACGTGTACGGTGCTTAACAAATGTATTAGACCACCCTAACCCTAACCAAAGTAAGGTTTATGCCACTGCTGCCCTAAATTAACAACACTGGTAATTACCAATATCATTTTTTACGTTTCTGCAATGGTTAATACACCAATATATAGAAGTTCTTTAACCGAAATGGTATTTTTAATGCTAAAATATAATTATTGTTGTTACCCATGAATTTTTTCAAATTTACTGATTTACAAAAAAACTGAAAAAATAGTAAAGCACATTAATATTTCTTGATTAATATGTCAACTTATAGTTATTTACTTGCATTCCTGAACAGAAAAATGAGTTTTAGTGGTTGAATGTTATGCTTGATTCATTTCTGACTTCTCAGAGAAGCCCAGTGAGCCGGCTCAAATTTGGGTGAATTCAGTTTGAAATTCCTCATTCCTGTTCAAAATGGTAAAACATGGAGAGCTCACTGAAAATGAAAGAGTCCGCATTAAAGCACTTCATGATGCTGGATGGTCTTAGAGACAAATATGACAGGTGGTCTAATAAATTTGTTAAGTACTGTATGTGCACAGATTAGAGCTAGTTTTTTTGTGTGAGAACTACAATTTAAGCATTTATTTGCTTCCGCTCTCTGGTGGTCATTTTCAGATTTATATGTTGTATCATAGAAGTTCAACAATTTGGCATGCATACTTTTTTCCACCAAACAGAAATTATTCATGCATGATTTTCAGTTGCCAAAAATTAACTTCAAAAATCAAACTTAGCTTGCTGTTCACAAATATCTTTACCAACTTTTCCACAGGAATGCCATTTAACCAGCTGGGCACACTGGCAGGGAGCAAGTTCTACAATGTTGAAGCAACCTACTACTACCTACGCTGGTTAGAAATTTGTACTCTGTTATGTCTTTTCTTAAAGAATTAAATACAAGTTACCAAGTGCAGAATCTAAACAGATGTTTCATATGTTCCAGTATCCAATCAGATGTCCCCTTTGAGGGCGCCTATGGCAACCTGAAGCGCCTGTTTGACAAAGCTGCCAAGATGTACCATCAAGTGAAGAAGCAGGAAATGAAGAAGTTGTCTCCATCCCGGCAAAGGTGAGGAGGAAACTTGGGATTCCAGAGAAATCCAGATCCAGAAATAGTATATTTACTTGCACCTTTGCTTTAGAGCAGACAAATAAATCCTAAATCCTTTGAGTTTTAATTAATTTTCCCAGACTAATAAGCGCAAAAATGTAGACATCCCCCTGTGGCCTGCTTAGAACATGAACCCTCTGTAGACAGCATTGGTGTTGTATTACTTGTCTGCCTGGTTAGAATAAACAGAATTTGTCAGTCTTATTTTGCTGCCGTCTCAGAGTAGATTTAATCTGCAATCTTATCTTTAATCAAACAATTACTGACTTGGTTGCCCCCCATTTTAATCACAAAGGCTCTTTCAGAAGTGTTGGGATAAAGCAGCATCTCTCTGCAGATGGATTAGATAAGTGATGATCCCTGAGGGGGAAGTTAGAGAGTTGCAGCAAAACAAAAGAACCATGATCAAGAAATAAAATACAAATACAGACACAAATGGAGGTTTAATGACCTTTGAAGTGCAATCTGTTTTGTGAGAGAAAAATACACAAGAGAAATATTAAAGGCATTGGTCATGTTTTTGTCCATAATTGTGTCTAAAAAGAAGTTTTTATTGGGTTTGTCTGGTAAGATTCTGTTATAGATTACCACTGTACATAGAGCACTTAAGGTCAACAGATTCCCATGCCACCTGGACAAAAAGCTCTTTTTCCTTATATGTACAGTGCATTCAGAAAGTATTCAGAACCCCTTCACTGCTTTCAGTTTTTGATGCTGATCTTACAGTTGTTTAAATTCATATTCTTTCTGATCAATCTAAACTTGGTAACCTATCGTGACAAAGTGAAAACAGACTTCAAGAATTTTTGAAAATTAATTACAAAAATTAAACTCAATTATCACATTGACAAGAGTATTCAGGCCCTTTGCATAAACACTTTTAGCTCAGGTTCCTCCCATTTCTCTGGAACTTTGCTGAGATGTTTCTACACCTTAATTGAAGTCCACCTGTGGTAATATAAATTGATAGGGCATGATTTGGAAAGGCACACACCTCTCTATAAAAGACCTCACAGCTGACAAAATATCAGCACTCCTCCAAGAGCTGGTCACCTGGCCAAACTGAGCATTAGGGGAGAAGGGCTTAAGTTAGAAAGGTGATCAAGAACCTGATGGTCACTTTGACTGAGCTCCAGAGATCCTTTGTGGAGATGGGACAAAGCTCCAGAAAGACACCTCTCACTGCAGCCCTCCACTGATCTGGACTAACAGCAGAGTGGCTAGACGGAAGCCTCTCCTCAGTGCAAAACAAATGAAATTCTGCTTGTGGTTTGCATAAAAACTCAACATGAAAGACGAGCATTTCAGAGTGCAATGTGTATCGCCTAAGTCAGCTACAGTGAGTTTGGTGTAAAACCTTTTTTAATAGCTTGTTTGCGTTATTTGTTGGGGTTAACCCTTAACATCCCTGAACCAGATTTGTTTTAGGTCAAATTCTAAAAACGTAATCAGTTGTTCACAATTTTAATCATTCATTTCTGACTTTTTTTCTACAGATCAAAAGATATAAAGCGTCTCTTGGTGAGCTTCATGTACCTCCAGAGCCTGCTGCAGCCTAAGAACAGGTAAATACGGCGCTCCATCTCCTGTCTTTCACCATGCATGTTCTTTCACAGTTAGAGAAAGTTACTGTGTCTTTAATCTGTTATTATTTGAATGGCATTTTTAGGCTAGAACTCTGATCAGCATCAGTAAAATCATAGTCAATATTTGATCATATGGAATTTCAACAAAGTGTATCCCTTTCAAGCATAAATAATGGTAACTACAGGCTAAGTGTTTCTGCTGGTGAAAACGATCAAATGCACTGATTTAACATGAACAAACTGTTCTTTATGAGCAAATATGTAGGACAGTAAACACAGAACATAGTAAAAATGAATAAACCCTGTCACCCTGCTTGGGCCAATAAACTGCCTCATTGTTATCTGTGGATTATTCATTGATAGATCACATACAGCTCATATTTCAGAGCATCCTTTATTTCATTATGTCACTTCTCTTCCTCTTTTTTTTCCCTGTAGTTTAATGGAAACCGAGCTTACTTCACTCTGTCAGTCGGTACTGGAGGATTTTAACCTGGTCCTGTTCTACCTGCCCCCGCCCATCCATGGCGGGACTCACCACTCTCCCAGCGAAGAAGAAGAGGAACAGCAGCACACTGACAGCTCCTGCCCTGTCCTGCCTGACACACTCGTCTTTAAGATGGTAGTGACGTGTCTGATGGTAGTGCACAGCCTGAAGAGAGGAGGTTAGTGTTTGTTTGACCTTGTTGTGCATCCCTTAGTGACAAATGTTGGAATGAAAACTGTTAGACAATGTCAGTGATTTGTTTCATCCCTGTTGCTGGTGAGTACCAGTCTGAATATGTGTGGAAAATATACTTCAAATCTTAAATTATATTTGGTTGCTTCAGGACAGTTATCCTTTCATCTTCTCAAACTGGCTGTGAAAAACTCAGCCAAACAGTGCCGGGACTGGGAATTTATCACGCAACCAGTGCGTCACTCTCTGTGAAAGGTCGCCTCCTCTCCAAGCTGAGCTAAACCAGCATCTCTGTACCAAAAATTTCATTTTATTTTGTTAAAGTTTTATGTTCATTTCTTTCTTAATATCCCCTTATTAGATGCATAGACATATAAGCAACAAGCTTGAACAAGCTTTTCTTGATCAGTTTGACAGTTATGCTCTTGATGTTTATCTGTAGATGAAGTATAACATGTTGGGAAGTACAGACTGAGGGGAATGACTGTCATTAGAAACACAAGCACATATAATTAATGCTTTTTTACTGTTAAGTCATGTTTTTTTTTGTTTTCAGGATCAAAGCAGTACAGTGCATCTATAGCTTTCACTCTGGCACTGTTCTCCCATCTGGTGAACCACGTCAACATCCGACTGCAGGCAGAGCTGGAGGAAGCGGAGAGCCAGGTGCCTCCACTTCACACTGACGCTGCAGGTAAGAGCGCACGACCCATCTCCATGTAGAGGGAAATAAATGCTTACTGCCAGTTAGTTCAGTGCTTAAAAGTGAGATTTCTCCAAAGTCAGCACAATACAGAAAATTTCCCAGCCAGTGTCTGACACACAGATCAATGCAGCAATCCCAGTTTGTCCTCGTCAGCAACATCCTGAAAGATAAAAGTTAAAAATGCTTCTTGTGGTTTAAAAAGTAGCCATTTGGGACAACTAAAGCACTTTTGATGATTTTAAAGCTAAAAAAAGATTTAATTTTTAAATATTTATGCTCTTTCATGAATGACCAAAGTGAGGATATTTATTTTGTAATGTGATATTCATAGTTGAAATCAGGATTAATTAAAGTATACATTTAAGTTAATTTTCCTCTATGATCTAGATGATCTTGAGATGAGGGATTTGACGGGTCCATCAGCAGATCGCTCTGAAGAGAAGCCTCTGCAGAACGGCTCCCTGGAGCAGGAAGATGATGAGGAGAAGGACGAAGATGGCTGTGAAAGGGTCGATGCCAAAAAACACAGCAGTGTGGAAGAACAACGAAAGATTGAAGATGACAAACAGAGACAGAAGAAGAAATACACCCGCCTCTCTAGACTCCGCCGACGCCGCTGTGCTCGCAAGGATGCTCGAGGGGAGGATGAGAGCGACCTGAGTGAAGGCTTTGAGAGCGAAGATGATGAAGATGAAGAGGATGAGAGGAGGGGTCAGGCTGATTCAACAGGTGGCAACACGGCTGGAACACTGCCCAATCCTCCATCTGTGAGAAAGGAGGCAAAAAGAGACCCGCTGGCCGAGGAGGGCAGCTGGGAGAGCGGCTCAGAGGAAGAGGAGGAGGAAGGAGGTACGGCGTTTGATGTGGAGACCGACTCGGACATGAACAGCCAGGAGTCTCGATCAGACCTGGAAGACATGGAAGATGCAGAAAACTCAGACAACACAGAGAGTCAGGCAAGGGAGCATCAGGAGGAAGAGGAAGATGAAGACCAACCCAAGGAGGAGGGAGGGGAAAGAGATGGTGATACTCCTCCAACCACCAATGGGCCGCTCATGCCCAGTGACTCCAGCATCAGCAGCAACCTGCAGGCCATGTCGTCACAGCTCTTTCAGGCAAAGCGTTGTTTCCGACTGGCTCCCACCTTCAGCAACATGCTGCTGAGGCCTCAAGCTTCTTCTTCATCTGGTATTCCCACCCCGACTGACTCTTCTGCCCCCCCCTCCCAAGAGACACCTCCTCCTCCAGGGGACTCACCCTGCGACATGAACCCTGGTACTGCCAACGGAACCAATGAAAACGGTAACTTTGAACAGGGTGATCCCTGAGTGTTGCATTTTACTGGTCTGTTTGTGTTTAAGTTCCTTTGAAATCAAATGTAATGATGCATAAAATTGTACAGCATGGTTTCAGATATTTGTATTTGTTTTCATAAAAAGTATTTTTATTTAAGTTTTTAAGATTTCTAACAAGCAAATATTACAATAGTTTAGCAACCTTTAAAAATGTAGAAACAATGAAAGATTGCTCGCTTACAAGAAATCAAAATCCTTGGAGAAAGATCAGTTCAGAAAGAATTTAGGTAAAACCGACAATAAATAAAGGCATTGACATTAAAAAATAAGTATGCTTATGCATTGAGAAATATTACAATTTCATTGACTAGCTTAGATTTAAATACAAACATCCCATTTTTTGATAAACCCAAATCAGCTAACCTATTTAAAATTCAGTATTAATTCAGTTATCCTCCGAATTACTTCCACGGTTTAAACCTTTGTACTCTAGCTGTTAAACATGTTATTGATTTTCTTTTGTTTGTCGTGTCATCATAATAACTTTGATAATAACTTTATTTGTATAGCACTTTTAAAAACATGGGTTTACAAAGTGCTTTGACATGTGCATCATCTGTTCCCTGATCCCAGATGTCTGCTCTGTTCTATAGCAAGATGATTTCTTTAATTCTTTCATCTTTAATAAGGTTGAGGTAAAATCCTCTGACTTTAATGCAGTGACATATTTAGCTCATAGCAGACAACAATTAGCTGTTACATGTTTCTTTCATTGGCTGTGGAGTCTTCAGGTGCATCTAATTTTTTTTGCTGTGAATTGATTCAAAAGTGAAACTTCTTTATATTATAATTAGAATATCACAAACATCAGCCCAGAAAGGATTTATGATACAGAAAGCTGACCTTCTTGAAAATTATGTTTACTTGACACTCAGTACTTGGTCATGGCTCCTTTTGCGTGTATTGCTGCACCTATGTCACATGACAAGGAGCCAATCAGTCCAAGGCACTGCTGGAGTGTTATGAAGGCCAGGTTGCTCTGAAAGCAGTCTTCAAGTTGTCTGTATTGTTGAGTCTGGTGTCTCTCATCTTCCCCTTGACATTTCCCTAAAGATTCTCTATAAGGGTCAAGCCATTTGGCTGGCAAATCAAACACAGCAATACCATGATCAGTAAACCAGTTTCTGGTAGTTTTGAAAGTCATTATCTCCCTAAAGCTTCTCAGCCAATGAAAGCATAAAGTGCACTTAAATCTCCTGGTAGATGGCTGACAGCGTTGATGCTGGATTTGATAAAGCACAGAGGACCAACAGCAGCAGATGACATGGCAGCCCAAAACATCACTGACTATGGAAACTGAGGACACTCGACTTTAAGCATCTTGAATTCTTGACCTTTCTGATCTTTCTCCAGACTCTGGAAACCTAATTTCCAAGATTTGCTGTCATCTGAAACAGAACTTTGAATTACTGATCAATAGCCCTGTTCTTTTGCTCCTAAACCTATGTGAGACGATTGTCCGTGGTTCAGGAGTGGCACAACACTAGGAAGATTACTCTTGTAGGCCATTTCTTGGACTCATCAGTGTTTGGTGGCTCTTGGTCCACTGACTCCAGCCTCAGTCTACTCCTTGTTAAGCTCCCCTTAGTTCTTGAATCTGCTTTGTTTGACAATCCTCTGAAGGCTGAGCTCATTCCTGTTGCTTCTGCACCTTTTCTTACCATGCTTCTCTTCCTGTCAACCTACCATGAATATGCTTTGATACAACCTCTGAGAACAGCCCGCCCTTTCAGCAGGACCTTCTGTGGCTTACCCTCCTTGTGGAGGGTGTCACTGATTGTCTTCTAGACATTTGTCGTGTCTACAGTCTTCCCCAGAGACCAGAGTGAGAGAATGAAGGCTCAGGAAACCTTCTCAAATTGGACTTTTCCACAATATTCTATTATTGTGAGATAGTGTATTTTTGATTCTCATGAGCTGTAAGCTGTAATCATCAAGACAGAAAAAAAAGAACTTCTTGGCTTGTTCCCAGTCCTATACGAGCTGTAGGTTATTTCTCTGTATAGATAATATTTGGAGAAAAAAATGGTACAATCATAGATCATCACTTAGTTTTGTACATGCATTCTTCTGGGGTGGGCGCATATAATATAAAAAGAATTTGCTAGCAATATTAAAACTGCTAGTAAAGCACACTGTTTACTGCCCCCTTAGAAGACAAGATTTGCCTTGCCATTACAAAAGATAGTGGAGATACTGTCCCTTTAAGTTCAGTGGAAGATGAAGGCTGAGGGAAAGATCAGCAGATGTGAGAAAGAAAATTAGATTTCAGCATTGGCGTTTATATGCAACCTGACAGTTACTGTATTTTGCAGGCTTGTGTTCTGTTCTAGAAATAACTTAAATTGCCCATCTCTAGTGTTTATATCCATTAACCCTGCATACGTGCACAGACAAACGGTCATTGGACCGAGTACAAATGTGTTCTTTACATTTGTGTGTATAGGATCAGTGATTTAA